>NC_065579.1:94922747-95245247 GCF_024542745.1 Macaca thibetana thibetana | reverse complement strand
AAATAGATGATGTCTGGCATACAATACATGCTTAATACATATCTGCCTCCCTGCATTCTACCAAGTTTTGTCGAGAAGTTTCTAATACTCGTTAGGGCACAGACGAGTAACAGACTGTTGTTTTTCAATCTAGATGATCTGAAATGTTGCAGTGATGTTTTTGGTTTTCTATGATTGATTACCAACACCTAAAGCCATTTATGTAGCATCAGGAAAAGTGATTCAGCAAGGCCAGAAGTGATCGATTTCTAGTGGATATGGGGTTTGTGACAGAAAGCCAAATGGATTCCCCATATGACCACCTGTAGGTAAGGCTGTCAGTGCAGCCTGAGGGTGGAAACTAGAATAGAGGACTCAACAGCATCATTGGTTGTCGAAACAGCTTGGTAGATAAGGAGGGGTATTTCTCATGGGCCATGTCCACTGACAGCATTTACCCTCTTCTTATGCTATTTAAATGGCTATCTTAATTCTGGATTTAATGAAAGTCCATGCATTAGCAGAGAGAGGAAAAACCCCAAGTTCAGACTTTGTCCTTCTGAGATTTTATTCTCTCTCTTTGATCCTACTATAGTCCATCCCATTGTTTCTAAGGTGATAAGGAAAGGAGAGCTTTTTATAAAGAGAAGGATCCAGAGGCCTTATCCATTCTTTTCAATCCTCAAACATTTCTGTTTAAATTTTGGGAGGCTCCTAGCTTCAGTGGTGACTATTGTCCTAACTCAAATGCTCCAGATATTTCCTGAAGAGCACCATGTTGAAGCAGACCCAGAGGATTATGAAGGAAAAGCAGAGAGAGGCAGTGATAGAAATATCACAAACTCCCAGGAAAAATCCAGCTCCCATTCGAGAGAAAAAGGACTGAGGGGACATGAGTTACCTGTATATTTGTCTTCTGTCTAACTTCCACAGACACTTTGCTTAAGCCTCTGTTTCATTTTCTTTCTGTGCTAAACAATCTCCGGTTTGACCTCTGCTGGTCCCTTTTGGCCACTGGGCTTCTAGAAGGCTTAGAGCTTTGACCTTCCTTGATGACACCAAAAGCTCTACCTCTAGACCCCATGTCTCAATCAAGGTCCTCAAACCTGACCCAACCTCATTATAGCCCCTCAAAGAGTGAAGGAAGTGGTAGGAAGAGACCTAGAATTTGCCCCAGATACTAACACTGAATAGGAGTTTCCCAAGGAGATGAGAATGGAAGGCATTGCAGGCAGAGAAATTAGCATGGGCAGAAGTGTGGTGTCTGGAATTACCATTACCTTTTCAGGAATTGTAAGTAACTTGAAATGACTGAGATACACAACAAGAAGGAGGGTAAACAAAGCTAGAGGGGATGGGGGTGGTGACCATTTATGGAAGGTCTTGAATTCTAGGCTAAGGAGCTCTGGATCTAACCTCTGCCCTTCAAAGTTCTTCCGCAATAATAAAATTTCCTCAGCGAAAACTCTCATGTTCAAGATGTGATATTTTGAAACAGTGGCAGGAACCTCCTTTCTGCCATCTCCCATACAGACCAACACAGGTAATATAATGCAGGTAGGATTAAGCTATAGTCCTGCCCATGACAGTGTATCTCCAGTCTATAGGATTGTTATTCCCTTTGCCTGGACTTCAAGGGCATGCAGGGTCTGTCTTTGCTCATTCTCCAACTGCACACACCATTGTTTCTAGGTAATGGAATACATTGGGAAAGTGGGATTAAGCTAGACACTGGAGCTATGAAGACGAGCAAGATAAAATATAAGTCTAGGTGGTGGGACTGATAAGCAAATAGGCTGAAAACTTTGGTAATTCCATGTGCAAGGTGTCAGAAAGAACAGGAGTATTTAACAGTTCCATTAGTGGAAAATTTAAATATCGACTATTTGCAAGGTAAATGGAGAGACCTGATCCTGGAGTCTTGACTGAGACGGAGGCTGGAGTCCCAGCCTGGACAGTTCCAGCTGGGTGCTACTCTCTCTTGGCCTCGTTTTCTACTTTTCCAAATGAGGAAAAGCACCCTTGCTCTGCCCAATTCACAGAATGAATTTGCAAGATTTAGATGAGATAGTGTGCCCAAACCTTCACAAACTATGATGCATCTTAGAAATATCGAGGTTATCAGCACCTGTAGGGAGCTGGCAGGCTCTGCCTCTGAGGAATCTGACCTAAGAAATGTGAAAATCTAGTTCTACTTTTGCCTGGAGTCACATGGCTCTGGTTGGATTCTGTTATCTTGTTATGCAAAATTACCACAGAAATGGAGATGTCACTAATGGGTGCATAATTTTGGCCCCGGATGTCCAGAATGCAGCTGGACTCCTCCAGGAATGGGTCAGCAGGAATTGACTGGCTCTGCAGGATTTGGCTGGTAACCTGTTTTATTTGTGTTTCCCCCAGGAGCCTCTGGATGAAGGGCTGGTGCAACATTCAGAGTTCAGTATTGATCGTGTTTATGATTTAAACACTCAGAGACTGAGGAATTGACTACTTTGATGAGGACTGATGGTTTCCTGATGCTTTATGACAGGTGCGGCCCAGGGACCTTTCCCCCAACCCTGGGAGAATCATCCTCTGCTGTTAAACAGCTCAATCATATCTCATTCCTGGCATCCTCACTGGTCCATTGGCTCCTCCCTTCCTCCTCTCTTACCTACAAGTGCTGACCCTTCCTGGGCTGCTGCCAAACATGACCCTGGATACTGGGAGCCTTGAGCGCTGGGCTACCAGGATCAGAGTCAAGAAAGGAAAAGGATCAACATTTATGGGGTGTCTTGTAGAGTAATAGAATGGTCATCTCATTACCAACTTCGCAAAATAGGGATCATTGGTTCCATTTTACAGATGAATAAGTTGAGGCTGACAGATAACTTGCTATGTGAGGGACCCAATCTGCCTAATTCTACACTTTTGCACACTCTCACTTCATTGCCTATAGAAGAGCTCAGAAGGAGAGGGAGGGAGAGGGGGACAGGAAGTAGAATGATCCCTGGGGTAGAAATAAATTGGAGTGCTGGACATGTGCATTGGGAGCCCACCAGGCTGTACTGCAGATAACTCAGTATGCAATGGGCAGGAAGGAGAGGGTTGAAGAGAGGAGTAGGCAGTTTTCTCCAAAGCTGCTTTACAACAAAAGCCCAGAGTGTGAACATAAGTGAGTCTACACATCTATATCTGCCTCTTCTACACATATCTTTGCAGGTTGCTGTGTGGAGTTTTTTGGTGCCTTCTTTTCTAGTTTAACCTAATTTCTTTGAGGATGGCAGAGCTGGACATGTTCAGGAAACCTCAGAAAAAGAGCTGGATCTTACTAAGTCAGGAAGAGGGCCCAGAGCTCTGGGTTTCTCATCTGGGGCCATCAACACCTGCCTCCTTCTAGCTCTGTCAAACACTTGGCCCCTTCTGGGTCCTCTGGCAGAGTTTGGTACCATTCTCTCACACTGAAGAGAGACCCTCATAGGTAGAAGCATTGTAAGCTGCAGGCTGTGACTCAGTTACATTGCAATGTAGCTGTACCAGTCATGATTTTTAGTTACAGGCATCAGCCAACTCTGGCTGACTGAAGCAGAAGAGAGTTTGATGGAAAGAACACTGGGTGGCTGGAGAATCAGTAGGAACGCCGACAGTGGGGCTGGAGAATAAGCAGCCTGGAGCAGCACTGAGAATCACATGGTGGAAGGAGTCTGGAGAAACTTCTACTGCTTTAGCCATTGAATGTTGGGCACTACCATTGGCATCACGGTCACCTCTGTGCACAAACTTGAACTTGCAGTAGACAGAGAAAGAACTCCACCCTTCCTGTGTCTAGCTCCGGTGTCAAAACCCAGGGTGGCACGTGGTGGATGGATCCTGTGCACAGCCTGTGCCTGGCTGCAAATACTTCTGGGAAAGCCAGTTTCTGCATTTTTGGCATCTACAATGGGAAGCAGCCACTGAAGACAATGAAGACTCATGAAGTGGGAACTTCTCAAATGAAAAAGGAGTTCAAATATTGGGTGGCCAAATAAAATGATAAATATTCATTATCATTGCCTTAGTTGAGAATTGAGAAGCTGGGGGCAGTGTCAGGGTACTGATGGCAATGTTCTCTAACAGGTATTGAGTGATTACTCTCCGTGCTAACTATTCTGAAAGTAGTATCTCATTTAATCCTTCCGACAAATCTCCCAGGCAATTACTAATACTATACGCATTTTCCAAAGGAGACAACTGGACTGTAGACATGACTGTGGCACATACCTAGTAGGTGGCTGAGCTGAGGTTCTGGTGTAGGCGGTCTGTCTTCTGAGACTGTGGTCACATTTTCATGATTGAGGGCCAGTGAGGAACTCTAGGTGTATTTCTTTAAGTTAAAGCATTATAACCACCTGTCCTAGGGCTCGTCATTCCAATTATGCCACATGAACTCCAGTCTTTTAAAAAATCCCATCTCAAGGTATTTCTAGGAGTCTTCAAGATGGCTTGCGTGAACATGTGTCAGACCAGGTTATTGGAGGCCACCGTGCTGTCACCTTCCTCTGCCTAGCCCAGGCCCACTGTGGGGACTGCTGTCCAGGCTGAGAAACTCCAGTGTGAACACTGGTGGGCGGGCACTCTCCCGTAGCTGCCCTTGGCCACAATGGAGATCTCCCTTGGCCCTCTCCCAGACTGAGTCACCTGTGCTGCACAGTTTGCCCTGTTTGACACAACTGCCAGCCAAACCTGAGATCCTCCAGGGTCACTGGCCATGCCCAGGAGAGGCCTTCAGGAGTCAATCTCTGCAGCCCAGTCACAGATGTTCTTGGCCGTCAAGGAGCTTTACTGAGCCCTGTCAGGGGACAGGAGGATTCACTTCCCTCAGCTCCCCTCTGTGAGACACCTATAGTAAGGTTACAGATTTCAAAGGGACACCAAATTTGGTTGTTTCCAGCAGCTAAACCCATTTTTGCCCTAGGGCCCACATAGATTATCAGCATAGTGATGTCAGCAGCACCCTTCAGGCCCAGGGGCAGAAAACTGCTGGTTGTGATATCCTTCCTCTTCTCCTCCCCTTTAAGGACCTTGCCTTCCTTTTTCATAACTGACTCAAATCATTCTCCTCCCACTCTGATCTCACATTCATTAATTCATTTGGTCAACATCAAATATTCATTATGCACCAATTATCTGTAAAACAGGGATAGGAACAATGATATTTCATTGTCTTGGTTTGGGTCTTCGGGCAAGCGGACTTGAGACAAGGGCTTGGTTGCAGGCTTTTTATTTGGGAGGTGATCCCAGGAAGCAGGAGTGAGGGAGCAGGAAGATTGAGCAGGGAAGGAGGAAAACAGTAACCTGAGGGTGTGCTACTGGTTACTGCTGCTGGCAGTGGGAGCCCAAGTGCATTGGCACATCTGAGAAGCACACAGAAGCCTCCCAGGATTGTCCTCCTGAAGGAAGGGAGGCAAGAGCGTTTATCCACAGCTCCTAGCCCCCTTGATAGATAGTTGCCTTGGGACAGGGAGTGGGAGGTTGGGGGTTACCCACCCTGACCTTTAGAGGGCTGAGATGATTTCTGCAGCTTTAGCGAGTCTTTAAGGCAGAGAGGAGCAAGCCATGGGCACATGCCTAAGTGATACTGTCCAAGGAAGAAGCTCCTCCTTGCAGCTGGACCGAAGTCAAGAGTGGGACGAGGGGCCATGATACAGCACGCAAAACATACACTACACTTTCTCATGAAGTAGTTACCATTAACTGAGTTAATTTATGTAAAACACCTAGAAAAGTACCTGCCCCCAATAAGGCTATATGTGTGTGTTTGGTGCTATTATTTGTGTGACTATCGCATGTGCCTGGTGCTTCTCCAGGCTCTGTGGGTAACACTCTCATGAGAATTACCTTCAGCTCACAAAACATGCCTTGTTTATGTGTCAAAGCTCTGATTCTTGATACTGTCCAAGTTCTTTTGCCAGGAGATTCTCAGCCCCCATGTTTGGGGATGGCCAGGGGACATGGCCCCACCTGATTGCCAGCCTTGCCAGTATCTCTGATCCATTTTAGAGGCCTGCCCTGCTGTGCTCTGCTTCCCAGGATCCTGAACAAGGATTTGAGAACTAAGGTTTGAAATCTGCATGTGAAACAGTCAAACTCAAGTTGTCCATCTTCTGAATTATACCCTGCTGGGAAAAGAAAATAGCTTCAGAGCAAAGTCACTTGCCTTTTAATAATTGATGGATAAAAGATTGCACAATGTGCAAAAACATACTTTCCGGATCTGCCACTAAGAACAGTTCAGGCAGAAGAAACTGCTCTTTCCATTGCCCTGGAGGCCAGGCCTGCCCTCAGCTAATCTGATGACCTAATCCTTTCACATGGGGGAGGACCAGAGCATTTGCATACAGGCAATGAATGCATCTTTCCACCAGAGGCTTCCAGAGGCAAGTCCAGTCTAGCTGGCGCTTATCTATCCAAGCTGGCTGACCTGCTCCCAGTGCACAGGCCAGTCCCAAGTCCTCCCACTCCTGCCTTGTTCCCATAACAAGTCTTGACTATTCTGGCCTCATACCTGTCCCCAAGTTGCAACACTTGATATGGCTTCTTGAGGACGGCCTTGGCCATCTCCTTGTTGCCGCTCCCACTGACTGCTTGGGTTTCAGCAGTTCATGGCTTCACAAGGCAACCCCTCCCTCTTGGTTCTATAATAACATAACTGGTCACAGACCTTTTGCCCAGCTCAGGCACTGAGGGACTGGGACCTGCCCTGGCGCCATCTTGGCTTTCACAAATGGGAACTGGTGAGGTCTCACCCAGGTGAAACCCAGAATTCACTTTCCTTTCAAATGTTAATATATTGCTGTGAAAATATGCCTTTATCAGTCCAGAATCCTGTGTCTATAATCTCAATATCTAAAAGCTCTGAAAGCCAAAAGTTGGTTATAATCTGCATAGTAGCAAAATCTAACTGGGTTAATTTCATTTTCCAGAAGTATCTGACCTGCACTAAGTGGAGGCTATCTGTTGCCTTTATTGATCTCATTTGGTGTGAATATGCATACATGCTGCTGGAGAAATATTAATGTCATTGATTACGAGGTGTCCCAGAGCTCACTGGGGTGTTAATGTATGAGGTGGTGTGTGCATCAAACTGCCTTTCTAAAATATTTTCTGAATTCTGAAACATACCTGGCCCCAAGATTTTGGATGAGGAATTTAGGTCTGTATTAGAATTAACCCAGGGAGGGTTAGGGCCTGGAAGAAGTGACCATGAGTGGCTATTGTTATCTAAAGCTTGAGGATGCAGGGAGCCAGGGGCAGCAATAGCCTGAGTTAAATATCACTGGATCCTTTAGTATAATTACAGAGTCAGAACTTAAGGAGAGTCATATTGACATCCATTTCATCAAAAAAAAAAAAAAGAAAAAAGAAAAAATTGCTCCCTCTAATCCATACCCATTAATTCAGCATCTCCCCTAGATAGCTGAAACCCTTTCAGAAAGACTGGAATATTTTCTAGATAATAAATCTGAGTCTTTGTCTTTCCCTTTTCTTCTTTCCCCTCTTCCCTTTGCCCCATCCCTGAACCTCCCCATCTTCTTGTGTTTTTGTTCATAAAAGAGCAGCTTCTATTATTCATGTGACAATGAGGCTCCTTAGGTAATTAAAGGGAAGTCTGCAGCCTGAACTACAAATGAGAGGTCATCTTGTTCAGCTTTTAGTCCTACCTCTACTGGGAGTGTGATTCTGGGGACAAGAAGAAAGAAAAGGTGCCAAAGCGCATGAATGGCCAATCATGTGCCTGGCTCTTCCATGTGGAATAGGCAGGTGGGGATGCTTGGAGCACACTCAGTGTTTGCCCTCCAGATTTTTCCAGTCTCCTCATAGATGACCCATGCCTGATGCAGAATAGGGAGGCAGGGTTAGATTTAACTGGAAGTCTTCATTTGTATTCTTCCAGGAAGCACACCCTGAGATGAGGGTTCTGGGAGATGAGGAGAACAGTAGTTGGGAAGAGGACAACAGAGCCAGGGGATGACTGGAGCTTAATCCTTTGGGGAAATCCTGGGAAACAGCACAGAACACACTTCAGAGTTATCTTCCTAAGGTGCCAGGTGAGGGAGCTGAGGTATTTATACACCCTCTCCTGAGACTCATGGGTTGAGTACTGCTGGGAGCTGCAATGACAATGCCCTGGCACTTGGGCCTGCTTCCTGGGGGCAAAAGCCTCAGGCACAGAGATGCATACACTGGGGTTTGAAGTTGATTGTTACATACTGTAATGGTAACATCCAAGCAATACTAATAGGGCACTGACAGCATCTACTACAGTTTTATTTTTCACTAAAATGCAAAGGAATTTTTGCATTTCTTTATCAGAAGAAGGAAAAGTATGCCAGTCCTCTCATTTTGACGGTTGTGCCCACATGAGCCAGCAGAACCTGAAGGGGCAATATGTTGGTAGTGGGGTCATTTGGGGCTAGTGAGGGGGCTGGGTCTGGGGAAAAAGGGCAAGGTGTTTGGTGAAGGGGGTCATTCTGGTGGGGGACTGCAGTGATGATGCTAGTGGCAGCTGTGTCCTTGGCAATGGGAGTGGGGGTCTGCAACTGCAGTGGACCCTGAAGGCAGTAGGGAGGTGCTTCTTTATAGCCCTTAGAGACTGCAGCAAAAAACATCCTTGAATAAGGCTAGAGTAGGCAAGGGAAAAATGGCAGGCACAGCAGTGGACTCAGCTTGATTGTGAATCCCTTTCTTGGGCTCTGTGTGGGACTGGAAATACTACAAGTGTCCTGCTGTGGGGGCGGGGGTGGGTCCTGTTGGGTGGATAAGTGATGCTCAGAGCATTTCTAGGGCAGGAGTTGTCAAACTTTTTGCTGCTAAATATTATAGGGGTACTACTGTCTCTGTTGTAACTGCTCAGCTCCCCTGTGGTATAGCAAGAAATGGTCACAGACAATATGTAAAGAATGCTTATGGCTGTATTCCACTACAACTTTATTTATGGATGCTGAAATCGAATTTTATATAATTTTCATGTGTCACATTTTTTTTTCTGGTTTTGTCCATTCATTAAAAAATGCAAAACCTATTTTTACCTGGCAAGCCACACAAAAACAGGCTGTAGGCTGAATTGGGCCCGTGGGCTGTATTTGCAGACTCTTATTCTAGGGCTTCTCTCTGACTTGGGCTCCAGGGTTAAGGTCAGACTTCCAACTGATTCTTAACAACTTAGGAGAGGCAAACCTCCTCCTTGCTCCAGTGAGATCAATGATTCATCCAATAATGGGAAAGGCTCACAAGCAAGGAGACAGAACCTCATGTATACATGGACATTTAACTGGTTCCAGTGAAGGCTTGAAGCCCAATTTGCTAAGCTTCTGCTCATTTATTGCTCCAGAAAGTGCCAGCCTGCATGACCCATCCACAGCCTGTTACTTTGGGGATTTCACAGGGTTCAGAGTAAAGAGGAGACTTTGGGTAAATAAAGATAAGATATTTGGGTGACACTGGTAGAGTGAAAAGGTAGACTTCTGAGCCACATCGCCATGCATTCAGGTTCCAGCTCTGCCATTTACAGCCTAGTGAGCTAAATCAAGATACTTAATTACTCTGGGTCTCAGTTTCCTCATCTGTAAAATAAGGAGCAATAATAACCCACCTTTTAGGCTTACTATGAGGATAAAGTAAGACAATATGTGAAATGACCTTGGATCAAGCTCAGGTTGGCATCTCATCTTCACTTAATGGATGGTTTTAAAATTATTTTTAATGCCAACTTCACAAAGCTGTGATAGAAATTGAATGAGATAAATGTGTAAAGGCCTCAGGGACATAGTGTGTGTGAAGAAAATGGTTGCCACTATTACAAATATGATGCAGGAAAAAAAAGGTTAGGTATTTCTCCATCTTCACTTTGGGATGATGGCTCTCAAGAGGTGGGAAGAGGAGGAAAATGGCACCTGCATAATTTTGATTGCAGAATATTTGTATTCTTTCCCTTTCTGAAGTTCCTGAATAGCAAATGTTTTTGACAGCAATTGGGTCTGGATGCCACGTTTTGAAGCCCAACTGACAAACAAGAGATTATGAGACTGCAGTTATCTTTTACCAGCTGTGTGGAAAAATCCTGTCATTTGGCATCACACAACTATGAATTCTTTTATCTCTTTCTCCCTTCTTATGTGCTCCTGGAGCATATGTAAGCAAGCTCTGACATTGATAACACGTTCTTATTAACTATTATCTGAAAGATGGGATGCCAACATAGGAGTTTTGCATTGCATATCAGATGGAAATTTCCATTGGGGAATGGAACGTTATCCACTCCTGGCCAATGACATCCCAAGGTTGAAGTTACCATCTACATACACCGTAGTCTGAGGTCACGAATTGGCTAGATTTCTGCCCAAATCTTTGCCTACTCCTTCAGAAGGAAATGGAACATGAGGCAACTATGGGCCCTTAGAGGGAACAGAAAGTTAATTTTCTGTCATGTAAACGTTAGCTTCTTAGGCAATGTAGATGGAGCAGGTGAGTGGAGCCAGAAGGATGGGGTTGTGCTTATAGAAAGGCCAAATGAACAGGCTGAGCGGACACCCTATGGGGGCCCTTGAGATGCACCCATGTGCATCTCATCCCACCCCATGTGGTCTAAGTAGAACATGTAATTCCTATTTTCCTTGACAGGAATTGGTTAAATAAAGGGCATGTTATCCACTCTTGGCCAATGAGATGAGGAAAAACCTGCAGAGTATGTGTGTGTGTGTGTGTGTGTGTGTGTGTGTGTGTGTGTGTGTGTGGTTGGGGGGCAGTCTGGGAAAAGTTTATGTTCTGTGAAGAAGGAACTCAGAGAGAGAGTGCCTTTTCTCCCTGTGGACTTTGCCATGAGAGCCTGGTGCTGAGGTGTCATCCTGCTATCATCCCTCAGAGAGGCCAGCATCAAGTATGCCTGAATGGCAAGAGGGATGGTTCCTGGATCCCTAAGGACAGCACTGCCTGGCAGCTGATCTCTACCTGCCTTCAAATTATAATATCTCTGTGCTTGCTCATTGTTGAAGTCAGTTTGAGTTGGAACTCTCTGTTCCTTGCAGCCAGAAGGATCCTATCTGGGGCCACATTTTTGACACTGGAATATCCACTAAGGTGAGAAATAAGGGAAGGGTGTGCACTCGGCATTTAGGGGAGGGGAGCAGCTGGCTACTTTTAATGGGTTAGTGTGAAACATACCTTGTACTTTAACTGAAGCATCCTATATTAATTAGCTAACTTATTAATGAGCCTGTATAAGGCACCTACTACATGGTCAGCATAGGGACAGGTCTTTCTGAGAATAAAAGAGTCATATAAAACATTCTAGTTGTCAAGCATCATAAAATTTAGTTGGTGGAGACAAGACTATAAATAAAACAAAATAAGTGGTTTACAGAAGGGCGTGATGAGTGTGTGCTAGAGTACGTAAAAGCTTCGTGGGAGATGGAGAAAGCTAAGTTGGGTCTTAATCAGCAGAAAGAACAAAGGTGAGGACATAGAGACGTTAAGTCACATGCTCCAACACAGCCAGAAAGTGGCAGAGCTGGGGTTCAAACCCAGGATGTCTGTCTCCTTCCAACCCTGGGCATGTAACTACTACACTGGAGCATATTTGTGCTCCCAATGTATATTTGTAAGCCTGGAATGCCAATCTGTTAATTTGTAATGAGAAATTGAACTGGGAAACATTATGAATTCAAAATCTGTGAAGCCAAGAAGCCAAGTTATATTCAGAAGGTCCCTAAGGGGGCCTGATATTAACAGACAGGATATTCTTGACACCAGGATGGAGGCATGTGTCTTGAAGGGCTAGTCCTTCTCTTCCTGGCTAGGTACTGGTAAGAGAATGGCCAGTTTTGGAGTCTTGGGGCTCCCATTTAAATGCTCCAGGCTGTTCCTAAAGTTCTTCTTCAGTCATGGTGTAAGTCAACTGGTCAGTCCTCTAGGTGTTCATTATGTTCACATTTAATTCAGTGGTGTACTAGCAAGTGTTTAACAAATGGCTCTCTGGGGGGCTGGGGGAAGCCCTAATTTGTAACATTCGCCAAGTCAAGTTCCATGGTATGAATACTCCCTCCAAGACTATTTCAAGCTACCAGCAGGAAGAGATGCACACAATCAATGGCTCTTGAGAGCTGGTACCGGCAGGCTCCAGCATACCACTGTGGTCACATTGCATCCTGCCTCTCAGAGCCTTCCCAGATGCCTTGATGGGAATTATGGAGTGTTCCCAGACTTATGTAGAACATTTACCAAACTAGTCACAGCCATGTGTGTGAACTTTTTCAGTTTAATTATTGGAAAATGGCCTCACTTCCAAATTCTTGGAGAACACTTTGTTTTCACCTCCATGTACCGTCAACTAACAGAGTTGTAAGGTGACTAAAGGAACCAAAGATGGATTTCCTTTCTGTATTGCCTGAAGTATAGAGTTCTGTTAAAAATTACTGTCAAGAGTGAGGCTTGTGGTCTGGGCTGCACTGAGTAATACTATGGGTAGCAACAGATAAATTGGCACAGAAGAATCTTCTACAGTACCACCGCCATTCACCCCCTACCTCACTTTGCTATCTTACCCAACATAACATAACAGAAAAAAGAAATTATGTTGCCTAGTAACAGCCCTGAACAAGGGGAGACCAGTCAATACAATTCTGAATTAAGGCAACATCCAACAAAAAAATCCATCTTGAGGATTTATAAGAAAACCAAAGTGTAGTTATAGTCTTACAAGCTGGTGGAGAAGTCCCATTAGCTTTGGGTATTGGATTATTTAGAATAATGTATCTGGGATATGGATTTTTTTTTCTGGGAAGAATAATCTACTCTGAGGCCATGAAAATCAATAGGCCTTTTTGAAGACTGACTTCAGCCGTTATTGGTAATGTTTTGGTTGTGTTTGTGAATCAACAATCAAGCAAAAATAGGGCCATTTAGTAGTTCACACTAAAGAGCAGTACTTGTCAATTTTGCAATGAAGCTTCTCCATCCATTGAATACACCAGCATCTCCCAAGGGCTGCTATGATTCTATGCTATGAAAGCTGACACCAGCACAAACGATTGAGGATAGATCTTCCAGAGTGGCCAATCATCCCAGCATGCCTGAGACTGAGGAGTTTCGCAGGATGCTGGACTTTTAATGCTAAAACTAGCAAAGTCCTTGGCAAACTGGGACAGTTGGTTGCCCTAGATCAGTGGTTCTCAACTGCAAGCGATTTTGACCCTCAGGTAGGGTTGCCAGATAAAATAGAAGACACTCTGTTCAGTTTGATTTTCAGATAGACAATGAATAATTTTTCAGTATAAGTATGTCCCAAATACTACAATAGGACATACTTAGAGTTAAAAAGAATTATTTTGCTTGACTAAAATTTGAATTTAACTAGGCTTTTAACTGTTTTTAAAATTTTTTTGTAAATCTTACACTCTCACCCCCAGGAGATGATTGGTAATGATTGGAAGCCTCTTTGGTCGTCACAACCACAACTTCATCAGGGATGCTACTAGCATCTAGTGGGTAGAGGCCAGGCATGCTGCTAAACATCCTATAAGGCACCAATGCAGACAACAGCTGCCTACGACAAAGAATTATCTGGCCTGAAATGTCAGTGGTGCAGAGGTTGGGAAACCCTGCCCTAGACCTTAAACAAGCCGGTACCATGGAGCTCCATCTTCCTTGAGAAAACACTAAAGGATCGACATGGGCTTCCCTGCTTCATGCACACAGATGGAAAAATGTCACATACACTCCTGACTGACACTTTCAGTCCGATGGCATCAAACAGCCATTGGGAGTTTAAGAAGTGTCTAGCAAAATGGGATGCTTCCCTTTGCCGGGCTCCCCCTTCCACACTTGGGTGGAGGCAGTGCGTGCCATCAAACAATAGAGCAGATAAAAGCTGAATCAGGGTGGTCTCCAGGATGCCCCCATCTCCCCAGACTTCTATGGTGACATTTCTTGCACTCCTGAAGTTTGTTCATGGCTTTGAAAACACAGTTTCAGAATGTCTTCATTGTTTTATACGGTACTGGCCGCGCCTGGAGTTTTCCTGAAGGAAACTGTAGCAGCAGGAATTTTGTGCAATACTATAATAAGGGGGCTTTATCCTTTCAAAAATACATCCTTTCTCCTTGTTGTCAACTCTCCAACAGCCCTGTGAAAAATGTAGCTCAGAAGTTACTGAGGCGTTTTTCTGTTTTTCCTGTCTCGTTTTAGTTCATATCAAGCAACAGAAAGCAATTCTGTTATTCACACTTAGGCATGCTAACTTGAATGAATGAATGAATGAATGAATGAATGAACAAATCAAACATCAATCCTGTGCTCATTTCCCTAGTGTGTAAGAACTGAAATGTAAAAAGTGGCATCTGCTTAAAAGGAATTGATGAATTTGAGTTCTCTAGGTACCTTATACAAGTGGAATATGTGTTTAATGGGCACAGAGTTTCAGTTGGGAAGATCAAAACGTTCTGGGAGGTGGATGTTGATGATGGTTGCCCAACTATGTGATTATACTTAATGTCACAGAACTGCACACTTAAAAATGGTTAAAATCGTATATTTAATCACAATTTAAAGAAAGGAATTGGTGATATATGTCTAGGCATGTAAGTTTTGATATATGCTTGCTGACTGATTATTTGCCTAAGGTCTGTTTACATATTTTCCCCTGGTAAACTTGGTAGTTGCCTCATCGTCTTGTATCCTTATCATTAAATTAAGTGGACAATGACTCTTTCTTCTTTTCCTTCTTCTTAATTCCAGCAGTCACATGAAGATAGAAATATATTTCCTCTTTGCAAGTTACTGTTTTTAAATTTTTTAATTTTTGTGGGTACATAATATTTGTATGTATTTATGGGGTACATAAAATGCTTTGAAACAGGTATGCAATGCATAATAATTACATCATGGAAAATGGGGTATCCATTCCCTCAAATATTTATCTTTTGTGTTATAATCCAATTATATTCCGGAGTATACTCTGAGTACTCCAAACGTACTCCATATTACAATTAAGTTACTATTGACTATAGTCACCCGGTTGTACTACAAAATACTAGGTCTTATTCATTATTTCTAACTAATGTTTTTGTACTCATTTACCATTCCCCCTCCCCTTCACAGTACCCCATTACCCTTCCCAGGCTGTAGTAACCATCCTTCTATTCTCTATGTCCATGAGTTTGATTGTTTTGATTTTTATTAATAAATCCTGCAAATAAGTGAGAATTTGCAATGTTTGTCTTTCTGTGTCTGGCTTATTTCACTTAACACAACGACCTCCAGTTCCATCCATGTTGTCGCAAATGACAAGATCTCATTCTTTCTTATGGCTGAATAGCACTCCATTGTGTATAGTTATGATATTTTCTTTATTCATTCTTCTGTTGATGGACACTTAGGTTGCTTCCAAATCTTGCTTATTGTGAACAGTGCTCAACAAATACGGGAGTACAGGTATCTCTTCACTATACTGATTTCCTTTCTTTCAGGAATATACCCAGCAGTGGGATTGCTGGATCATATGGTAGCTCTATTTTTAGTTTGTTTAGGAACCTCCAAACTGTTCTCCACAGTGGGTGTACTAATTTACATTCCCACCAACAGTGCACCAGGGTTCCCTTTTCTCCACATCCTCACCAGCATTTGTTATTGCCTGCCTTTTCAATATAAACCATATTAACTGGGGTGAGCTCTGCATGTCCTGTTCTTGAAGTCTCACACCATTTCTCCACTAAGATGTGAAAATGGAAGACGAGCAGGCAAGCCTGTGGGAACCATCTGTGTCACTGGCATCTGAGAAAAGCCACCACCCAGGGCAGGATGCCACGGGACAGGGGAGCATAAGCAACTGAAAATGAAGCGGCCATAAGGCCAGGGCTTGGAGTCTATGGGTTTCACTAAAGAAACCCCAACGCTGACAGCTCTTCTAGCTGAGGAGCTAGGTCCCTGGGATGGGCCCTGATGGGGGAATCTAGACTGGGAAACTGGCATCAGCCCTGCCAAGATCCTGTTTTTGGAATCTTGATGCTGGGCACTAGGCCTCTCAAATCACTCACCTCTAGTCTCTCCACCCCTCTCCTTAAACCCCTTCAGCTCAGACATAGGATGCTCTCCTAGGCTAAGGTCTCTGTTCCCTTTCACGTGGGGTCTGGGGCCTGTGTTTCTGCTATGTTTACTACACTGAATCACTCCTACCACAGCCTAAGCCCACTCCCCCTGTCTGAAATCAAGGAATCTTGACCTCATGAGAACCATGAAGGGACCTGAGCACTCTCTGTAAAATGTGTACAGTGATCACAGATGAACAAACTGGACAGTGGCCTCAAAGTTCTTGGGCACTGTGAGCAGCTACACATCCAAAGATGTGTCTGTGGACCCTGTCTCTTGTTCCACCCAAGTGTTCTACTTTTCTTTAGAGCATGGAGCAAAAACCCTGACCTGATTCACTCTGGCAAGGACGTGCCCAGGGAAAAACTAGAGGGGAGAACATTTAATGTGGGTAAAGGAACCTGGATAAAAGTTAAAAACACACACTTTCGAAGGAATCGGCTCTGAGTGTAAGAATCGGTTTGAGTATAGTCATGGTCCTCTGCCTTGGGCTTTCTTTGAGCACACAGAACTTTACCTGTGTGGGTTGCCCAAGAGCAGGGTCGCAGAGAAGCCCACCTCCACCTCTTCCTCATACCCAAGTCTCACTGCAAGGCAAATCTCAGGCATGTGCCTCAGCATCATGTGAGGGTGAAGGTGAGTGTGAAGAGGCTCTGGCAAGCGGTTGAGCAGAAGGGTGCATGGGCACATGCCATTCCTGGCCCAACAACTTCTCAGCTGTGAGTACTTAGCCAGGGAAGTCTCCCTAAGCCTCGGTTTGTTCACCTGGGAAATTAAGATAAGAAGCTACCTTTGTGAGGGCTCAAAGGGCACCTGGTGCCTAGCAGTAGCCACTTGTGTGAAAGTCTGTCTTAGGTGAGGTAACCTAGAGGCAGAGCCTGAGACAGGGATTCAAGTGCATGCAGTTTACTGAGGGTGTGCTCTCCGGAGAAAGAGAACAAGGAAAACAAGATGGGGCAGGGAGAATACACTAAGCAAAGAAATGGTCCTGCTAAGCCTGCTTGAGCCTATGCCATGGGGAGCCCTGGAGCATGAACTGCACCCTTCTAGACTGGTCCCTTCTAGAGGCCAAGAGCAATCATTGTCTACAGGTTGCCTCTAAGTGGGTAGGGAGGGTAGCGAGGAAAGAGGAAGCTCTCATTTAGCTGAGGCCAACACTTTGAACTGCCTTATTCAGCACAGGTCAGCTGTGAGCACTCTAGTCAACATTCATCGCAGCTGGGGATGGGCACCCCTTGGTGAAGAAGATCTGGGTAGGGCACCATCAGCATCCACCACACGTCCTTGGCTCCTTAGAACTTCCAGCAGTAAATTACCTCGTTCAGTTGGCACAGAGGCGTACCTGACTTGTCTTGAATCTGGTGCTATCCTGAGTTGCATCATAGCAAGATGCTACTGGATGCCCCATGCCTGTGGCATCACAACATCACTGTGTGTCTCTGGGTACCACTCTTCTGATCTCACAGGAAGTAACTAAGCAGGGGAGTCGTTTTGCCAAGAGCAGTGATGAATTCACACTGACCAGCCACACCCTTTTCTTGTCACCATTTTGATCAAGTATCTCTTCACAAAAGGCTGAGAGGGCCCTGTCTGAGATCAATAACTAGAACCTTGCTTTTCCAGCTGCGGCAGACAGAGGAGCAGCCTGGGCATCACCTAGCCACTTCTTAGGAAGGCAGAGTCTAGACGCTCAGAACCATAGTCTAACAGGACCCCCAGGTGATCCATGTGTACAGTGAAGCGTGAGAATTGCTGGAAAAGACACTTCCCTTTCTTTCCTCCACAGCACCATTGCAATGCTTCAATGTTTACACTTATCTTGTTTGTGTCCCAGAAAAGAGTGGCAGCATGAAGCCAACAAGGACTCGGGTTTGAAACCCAGCTTTGTCAGAAACTAGTTAGTTAACCATGGGTAAAAGGCTACACCACTCTTGTGCACGTTTTTTCTCTACAGTGAAGAGGATAATTTCTAAATCATAAGGTTGTCATGAGACAATGTATTTGAAACACCAAACTGTGCAAAGCCCATAGTAGGCATTAAAAAAAAAAAAAAAAAAAAAAAAAAAAATCCCAAAGAACTGGCTTAGTGCTTGACATGGACTCACATTTAGAACATTCAATTGAAATGAACTGCATTTAAGCAGGTTGACTTTCAGCCTCCAAAGAGCCAGAATGTCTGCACGTGGAGGAGGAGGGAGTTTCAGAAACTTTGATCTCACTGCTTGTTCTCATTCCTCTTGCCCTTGATGGTTTTCAAAGCATGTCATCAGCTGTTGACACATGGACAGATATGTCCCTGCCTATGCAATGTCTTTGCCTTGCGACGTCTGAGAGAATGGATGGAGACTAAAGGGACAGAGAGCAGGGACAGAGGCTATGTGGCCTTGGCATTTGGAGAGCACAGGCCACCCTCTAGACTTCAAAGCAAATACAGCAATCCAGCGGAACACACCACACTGAACCCTGGCTCCCATTTTGTTTGCCCTATACAGGTTATACATTTTTTAAATTACTTGAAGATCCTACATAAGCATTTTATGCTTCTCACTATTTGAGCACTCAGGGTATGCCAAGATTTTTGCATAATTTTTGTGTTTTATCTTAACAGTGGCTCTGTGAGGTGCATGCAATGAGTCTCATTTAATGGATGAGAAAAGTGATGCTCTGAGAGATAAATATGATTCCTATAACCACACAGGAGGCTAGTGGCTGAACCACACAGGAGGCTAGTGGCAGAGCCTGGACATAAACCTGGATCTGGCAGATTCCAGAGTTCCTAAGCCCTTGGCTGTAGGCTTAGCATCATACAGGTGTGCATGTAAAGAGCTGCAAGCTGGTAAGCCCCCACAAAATAAAAAAGAACCAACTAATTCCACTATCAGTTATTTATACATTCAGAAACTAGTTGAAAAGAAAGGGAAAAAAAATCAACAAGTTTTTAGGATGCCTACTCTTTCAAATGCCTTTGAATGTGTGATCAAACTCCCTAGGGCAAACCCTTCTCTTCACACAAGT
The DNA here is from genome assembly GCF_024542745.1 of Macaca thibetana thibetana. Lineage (NCBI taxonomy): Eukaryota > Metazoa > Chordata > Mammalia > Primates > Cercopithecidae > Macaca > Macaca thibetana. The sequence goes on along the minus strand of NC_065579.1, from coordinate 95,226,155 downwards.
GCCAGAGTAAGAACAGGACCCCTCTAAAGCCTACTGCACACCCCCACCAGCAATCTAAGGGTTGACTGGGTCCTTGAGCTACAGTCAAACCTTCAAATGGGGTTTGTCCCCGGTGACCAGCAGTTCTGCAGAGTCCTGCTTATCTGTAGGAACTATGGGGCCCCCTTGTCACCCAGCTCTGATGCTACCTTGTCATTCCACCTAGTTCACACTCAGAATTCTCCACCCTACCATCTCCTGCCAGGATATTCCAAGAATGTAGAGTAACAGAGAACAGCTAGGCCCCAAATCACTTCCAGTCATAATTTTATATTATACTGGCACCTTCAAACTGTGGTTCCTCTTAAAGATATCCTTTCTGGCTTTCTGTCTTCTGTAGAGTCTTGCTAGATTTATATGATGACAGAATGTTAAAAGTGGGAAAGGTTCTATTCCCTATTCATACAGACCCATCTCCCACCCACAGGGATTCCTTCTTCAGCACCCCTGACAGGATGGTGATGCAGCCTGTGCTTCTCCCTTTGGAAATACAAAATGTATTACCTCAGAGGGCATTCTGTACTGTATTTCAGAGCTCTGAGTTTTAACAAACCCTTCTTTATACCTACCTGAAATCTGCTCCATTTTTATACAATGTATTCACCAGCAAACCTGTGTTGAGCATAGATTTAGTTATGACATAATATTACAAGTGACAGAAAACCCACTCAAATTGACTTACCCTATAAAAGGTATTACTAGGAAAAAAATGGCTTCAAGTGAGGCTTGTTCCAGAGTTCAAAAATTCCACAAAAGACCAGGTGGTGCTCTCCTTCCACTCTGTCTTCCACGTTTTTTAAAATTTTTGTTTATTTTTAGTTTTAGTTTTTGAGATGGAGTCTCACTCTGCCACCCAGGCTGGAGAGCAGTGGTGTGATCTCGGCTCACTACAACCTCTGCCTCCTGGGTTCAAGCAATTCTCTTGCCTCAGCCTCCCGAGTAGCTGGGACTACAGGCACACGCCACCATTTTTAGTATTTTTAGTAGAAATGGGGTTTCGTCATGTCGGCCAGAGAACTGCTGAGCTCAGACGATCCACCCGCCTCGGCCCCCTAAAGTTCTGGGATTACAGGCGTGAGCCACCGCGCACCGCGCCTGGCCTCCATGTTGTTTTTCCACTCATCTTTGAGCTCTCCTGGCCCTCCTGGTTCAATGAGGTTGTGAGCAAAACGGCTGCTGCAGACCAGGCCTCTTACCTCATCCTCCAGGAGAACTAAGCAACTCTGTTGCTAGCGCCTCTCACATCGCCTAAGACTTTCTCTTATTGGCTCACACTGGGTCATGTGCCCATCTCTGAACCAATAACTGCAATCAGAGAGATGGGCTATGGAGACAGAGAAGGGAACAAGAGACAGCTTGAGGAGCCAACTTGAGGGTAGGGGGGCGGGAGGAGGGAGAGGATGGGAAAACTATCTGTCAGATTTTATGCTTATTACCTGGGTGGTAAAATAATGTGTACACCAAATCTCTGTGACACACAATTTACCTATATAACAAACCTGCACATGTACCCTTGAGCCTAAAATAAAAGTTTAAAGAAAAGGAGACTTGAAATGAAAGAGGGGTAAATTCTCTAAAGGAAAATGAGAACACCATTGATAAGAGAAGGTGGGAATAAATGCTGGCAGGAACCCCCAAATGCCTCCTACCATTCTTTGCTTTTTGACAGCCACTATGCTGGTTACTGAGGATGGCAAGTTGACTGAAACTCAACCCCAACCTAAAGAAGCCAATAGCTGCACACGAACAGAAAAACAAATACTGCACGTTCTCACTTATAAGTGGGAGCTAAACATTGAGTATACATGGACACAGAGAAGGGAACAAGAGACAATGGAGCCAACTTGAGGATAGGGGATGGGAGGAGGGAGAGGATAGGAAAACTATCTATCAGAGTTTATGCTTATTACCTAGGTAGTAAAATAATGTGTACACCAAACCTCTGTGACACACAATTTACCTATATAACAAACCTGCACATGTACCCTTGAACCTAAAATTAAAGTTTTTAAAAAAAGAAGCCAATACCTTGGTGGGAACACTCATTATTACTGTGTAAGGTTCATATCAGTGCTACTACATTCTGGAGTAGAGAAAATACATCTTTTTATTGAGGGATCTTCCAAGCATCTGAAGACAACTCGCCCACCTCTTCAAACTCTCCCCTAAGTTAAACGTCGCTGGCGTATCCAGTTTTAAGCCCTCTGACTTGGCTGCAAGACTCAGACTATGACAGTCCCCTCCTGGGAACAATATGAACACAGTGCACAGAGTTGAACCTGATCTCCAGAAACAATGGGACTGCCTTAGGCTGGGATCCCCAGCAACAGAATCCGAGACAAGGATTGATACTGAAAGGGTGAAAACGAAAAGCATTCCCCTCAAAAACTGGAATAAGATAACGATGGCCACTCTCACTACTCGTATTCAGCATAATACTGGAAGTCCCTGCCAGAGCAATCAGGAAAGAGAAAGGAAAAAAAGGCTTCCAAGTAGGAAAGGAAGAAGTCAAACTATCTCTCTTCACTGGTGATATGATTCTCTATCTAGAAAACCCTAAAGACTCTGCCAAAAGGCTCCTGGAACTGATAAATGAATTTAGTAAAGTTTCAGGATACAAAATCAATGTACAAAAACTAGTAACATTTCTATATACCAATAACATTCAAGGTGAGAGTCAAAGCCAGAACACAATCCCATTTACAATAGCCATAAAAAAAAGTTATCTAGGAATACATCTAATCAAGAAAGTGAAAGATCTCTACAAGGAAAACTACAAAACACTGCTGAAAGAAATCATAGATGACACAAACAAATGTAAAAACATTCCATGCTCCTGGATTAGAAGAATCATTATTGCTAAAATGACCATACTGCCCAAAGCAATCTGCAGATTCAGTGCTGTTCCTATCAAGATACCAACATCATTCTTCACAGAACTAGAAAAAAAAAAATCCTGAAATTCATATGGAATAAAAAAAAAAAAAAAAAGAGCCCAAAGAGCCAAAGCAAACCTAAGCAAAAAGAACAAAGCCAGAGGCATCACGTTACCTGACTTCAAACTATATTGTAAGGCCACAGTAACCAAAACAGCATGGTACTGGTACAAAAACAGACACATAGACCAATGGAACAGAATAGAGAACTCAAAAATAAAGCCACACACCTACAGTCAACTGATCTTCAACAAAGCCAACAAAAATAAGCAATGGGGAAAGAACTCCCTATTCAACAAATTGTGCTGTGATAGCTCTCTAGCCAAATGCGAAAGAATAAAACTGGGCACTTACCTTTCACCATATACCAAAATTAACTCAAGATGAACTAAATATTTAAATGTAGACCTCAAACTATAATAATCCTAGAGGAAAACCTAGGAAACACCATTTTTGACACCAGCCTTGGGAAAGAATTTATGACTAAGTCCTCAAAACAATTGCAACAAAAACAGAATTAACAAATGGGACATAAATAAAGAGCTTCTGCATAGCAAAAGGAACTATCCACAGAGTAAATGGAAACCTACAAAATGGGAGAAAACAGTCACAAACTATGCATCCAACAAAGGGCTAATATCCAGAATCTACAAGGAACTTAAACAATTGACAGCAAAAACAAAGAACTCCATTAAAAAATGGCGAAAAGACATAAACAGACAATTCTCCAAAGAAGACATATAAATAGCTAACAAACATATGAAAAAATGCTCAACATTACTAATCATCAGAAAGATGCAAATCATAACCACAATGAAATATCATCTCACAGCAGTCAGAATGGCTATTATTAAAAAGTCAAAACCAATGAATACTGGTGAGGGTGCGGAGAAAAGGGTATGCTTAAACACTATTGGTGGGAATATAAATTAGCTCAGCCACTGGGGAAAGCAGTTTGAAGATTTCTCAAAGAACATAAATCAGAGCTACTATTCACTTCAGCAATCCCATTAGTGGGTATTCATCCAAAAGAAGATAAATTTCTCTATTAAGAAGGCACATGCATTTGCATATTAATCACAGAACTATTCACAATCGCAAAGACATGGAATCAACCCAGGTGCCCATCAATAGTGGATTGGATAAAGACAATGTGGTACATACATACCATGGTATACTATGCAGCCGTATAAAGGAACAAAATCATGTCCTTTGCAGCAGCATGGATGCAGCTGGAGACCATTATTCCAAGTGAATTAAGGCAGGAACTGAAAACCAAATACCACATATTCTTGCTTTTAAGTAGGAGCTAAACAATGGGTACTCATGGACATACAGATAGGAAAAATAAATACTGGGGGCTACTAGAGGGAGGAGGGAAGGAGGCAAAGGTTGAAAAACTATTGGGTCCTATACTTAATACCTGGGTGATGAGATCAATTGTACCTCAAACTTCAGCATCATGCGATATACCCAGGTAACAAACCTGCATGCACATGTACCCCCGAATCTAAAATAAAAGTTAAAATTATAAAAATAAATAAGTAAATATTGTAAAAAACAAACCAGAAAACCACAATTATATATTTAGGTTTATTTATTTTGTGTGTCAAAATAAATTCTTGTTTTACCAGGAAAAAAAGGATTTATCTGGGAGGTGATCTCAGGAGATACCAGTACGGTAGGTAGGGGAGAAAAACTGATGCAGAGTGGTAAATGAGTAGGTTATCACCATGGGCAACTGGGGCTCCCTCCCAGGGAATTCTGGGAGACCCTGAAGAGCATGCCATAGAGCAGCCCCAGTGAAGGAGAACGAGGCTGGGTAGTTAGTTCCCAACTGCCATCTGTCTATTGGTCGAAGCTGCTCCAAGGGTGTTGTTATGATTTGAATATGGTTTGTCTGGCTCTGCCAAGTCTTATGTTAAAATTTGATCCCCAGCGTAGGAGGTGGGGACTGGTGGGAAGTGTTTGGGTCATGGAGGTAGATCCCTCATGAATGACTTGGGGCCATTCTCCCAGGAGTGAGAGCTGGTTGTTAAAGAGCCTCCTCCTTCCTCCCTCCTCCTCCCTCCCTCCTCTTCCTCCTCCTCCTTCACCTCTTCTCCTCCTCCACCTCCTTCTCCTCCCTCCTCCCCCCTCTTCTCCCTCTTCCCTTCCTCCTCCTCCTCCTTCTTCTTCTTCTTTCTCTCTCTCTGTCTCTCTCCCTCTCTCAGCATGTGATCTCTGCACATGACGGCTCCCCTTTGCCTTCCACCATGTGTGGAAATAGCCTGAAGCCCTCACCAGAAGTAGATGCCGGCAGCATCCTTCTTGTACAGCCTGCAGAACGGTGAGCTGAATGAACTTTTTTTCTTTGTATATTACTCAGGCTCAGGTATTCCTTTATAGTGACACAAATGGACTAAGCAGGTGTTAACTTCCTGGCACCCTGGCCCGCCCCAAGCACAGGCCAAACACAGCCCTGAGGTCAGAGAAGTCACAAGTAGACAGATGGGGAAGCTGTGGTCTGAAGGACAAAGACCCCAGTCAGTCAATCAATAGTTTGTGCCAGGCACAGTGGCTCACACCTATAATCCCAGTACTTTGAGAGCCTGAGGCAAGACGATCGCTTGAGCCCTTCTTGCATTAAGAAGTTGCTGGCCTTAAGGGGACCGTGAGTGGAGAGAGAACATGGAGAGAGAACTAACAGCACTTGTGACAGGGACTACTACTCCCCTTGAGCTGGACACTCACTCCATTTCTACATGAACAGTGTTAGCACTCAGACATCTTATAAGCTAAGACTGAATCTGTGGTTTCAGAAAATAAACAATCCAGGGCTTGATCTCATAGAGTGTTTGGTGCCCACCAGTACTTCCCACTACTCCATCCTGTGCCTGTGCCCTCGGGTTTTGAATTAAATGTTGTGTCATGCATTTCTCCCTGGAAATTTTCACTGTTTTGGTTTTAACCCAAGACTCCAGCCTTTTGAAATCATCTGATCTCTTGACTGGATTATCCATTGCACTAACTCTGCCTCCCTGCTTCAATCATGACCAAGTCTTAAATGTTGCCTTTTGTCTTTTTGTTTTCTTCAACTTTTTATGATACAAGTTATACCTATTCATAATGAAAATTCATTAGAAAAATTAGATCAGTAAGATGAAGGAGAAAAAACTGCCTACTATCCCATCACCCATAGGTAGCTGCTGTTAATGTTGTAGTTTATTTTCTTATAAAATTTTGTGAACACATAAAAATATTTTTTTCTACAAAAATGGGATCACATGATATATTACTGTTTTGTAACTCACCTTTTAACCCTTGAAAATGTATATTGTATGTTCACAAATTATTTTATACTCCTCCCTTCAGAAGGTGAAGTTTAATTCTCTTTCCCTCAAATATGGACTGGGCTTAGTGGCTTACTTCTCACATATATAAAAGAAAAAAATAATTTTATAGTAGAAAAATCTGGCAAACACCACTGTAACCAAGTGATCAGGTTAAAATCACCACCGATAAGTCATGTTAATATCACGTGCTCCCTGCTGCGATGCAGTGAGATGGGCACTTCGCCTCAGTGGCAATGTTCTTCACCAATACCTGTAACTCTGTCTAATCTTGAAAACATATCAGACAAACCCCAACTGAGGGACAGCCTCCAAAACATCTGGTCAGTCTTCTTCAAAAGTGTCAAGGTCACGAAAACAAGAAAAGACAGAAACGGCCACAGATTGGAGAATGCTAAGGAGACATGACAACTAAATGCAATGTGATATCCCAGACTGGATCCTGGAACAGAAAAAGAGCCTTATGGAAGACTGGTAAAATTTGAGTGAAGTTGATAGTTTAATAAATAAAATTATATGGTTACTGATATCTTAGCTTTGATAAATCATGGTTATGCAAGACGTTAATATTGAGGGAAGCTTGCATGAAAGGTATACTAGAACTCTCCGTGCCATCTTTGCAACTGCACTATAAATCTAAATAGATTTCAAAATAAAAATGTTGTTATTAATACATATATATGTTAATATTAATAAATATATATGTGCTAAACACCTTTCCAGTTCAATCGCAATCCACAATAACATTTTTGATGGCTACCTAGCATTTTATTATACAGAGATACAAAATTTTACTTAATCAATATATAATTTCCCCCCTCAATGTTTCTATTTTTAACACTGGAATGACAATTCTCTTAAATTTCCTTTGTGCGCTTGCCTTTATGATAAATTTCAAAAGGTGGAATTTCTGGGTGCAATCTCTTTTCCAGTGTCTGGGAATACCTGTACCATTACTACCTAAAAGGCTTATCTAAGGTGCAGTTGCTTAGCTCACACCCTGGATGTGCTGAACTCAAATATCTAGGAGTATAGGCCTAGCAACCTGCATTGTCACAAGCAGGGGCAAAGATTGTCATAGGCAGTGTTGTTTGATAAGTATCGCTTTGGTCTTTGATAAAAAAACAACTTAAAAAGGGTTGCAGATGCCATGGTTGGCCCATGCCCTCCACAAGGAGTGCATTGACACCCCATGTGCCAACTGGACTTTTGTAGGTGGGGAAGCTGTGGTCTGAAGGACGAAGGGCCCATTTAATCAATAAATAGTTAGCTTGGGCCACTCACACCTATAATCTCAGCACTTTGAGATAATTGCCCCCTCTAAAAATACCTTTTTCCCTGATTTTTTTTTTTTTTTGGCTGCATTCTCTTGGATTACTTCCTGACATGGCACTAAGTTTATAACGTTATTTTTCTCCAAAGCCAACAGATGGATAATTTGGACTTTCTTCTACCACGGTTCATCAATTATTTTTCATTATCAATAGTTTTTTAAAGTTTCTTGTAGCTTCACAACTCATCACTGATAAGGTCCTGTACATTTTAAGGACTATGATCAAATTTAGGAGTCTTCTCTGAAGCCGACGGGTTTCAGGGTTTTGTGTTTTCTTATGCAGTGACCCATCTTTAACTATGCTTTGGGTTGAAGATGCTCATTAACCAGTTTGCCATTCACATAATCATCATGGTGGCACACCAGAAGGCCAACACCATCACATCTGACAAGAGATAACATTCATTGTGATGAGGCATTGAGTAAAACAGAATCCTTCACTCACAATTTCATGTGTCTAGTAACTGGAGGAAATTTCCTCAGAATGTACTTCAAATCTTGTTTTTCCTCCTTCCATCATGCAGTTCCATTGTGAGTGCTGTGGCTTGTGTTTCACATCGTATGACAACCTGTGGCCCCGCACCTCCCAGACACAGTGCCAGGTGAGTCAGCTGTGTGGGTGGCAATCAAATTCTCGAAAGTCATTCTTACCCTGGGACATCCAGCATAACTTAGCTAAGCCCCAAAGTGATGGTGAACCACATCCCTCCACACCCAACAGCATGAGTGACCAGTTCATCCCCACCTTGGCCAGATCCCGGAACCACCTGTGACTACTGCAACTGCATCCCACCGTAAGGGCAGTGTGACAGAGCAGGCATCCGAGTAGAGAGACGTGGGGGTTTTCATGGGTTGCGATTAAAATATCTTGTTTTTGCACATTTACAAACACATGGCACCCTGGGTCCCAGGGCCTTGGAAGAAGCCTGTGTAAGAGAAGGGACCTCAAACGTATATTTAGTTAGCTTCACAAAGATCAGTCCTGCTTCCAGCTGCAGGTGACAGAAAATCCAGCTCAAAGTGACTCCCAAAACAAGAAATCTTACTGACACACATGACTGAAATTAGAAATGAGCAGTCTGACGAATTCATCTAGTAGTTTCTCATGTTCACCAGGGACCCAGGCTCTCTCTGCATTTCCTCTCTGCCTTTCTGCAGAGCCAGCTTCATCTTACACCTGGATCTCCTCCAGTGCTTGAGATGGCTGTCAGGAGCCACCTGTCTTTCTGCCTCCTCCAAGAACTACTACAGACCCTTCAACCACCCTCTCCTTGAGTCTCATTGACTTAAAATGGGTCCCTCACTGGTCTGAAACTCATCATAGGCCAGGCCATAGGGATTACTTCCAGCCCATCAAGTCCATGCCTGGAGTTGAGATCACGGCTCCAGTCCTCACTGCTACTCCTCCATGGGGATGGAGGAGCCAAGCTGTTACAGTCTCACAAAGGTCAGAGGTCATCCACAGTCAGTAGCCTACAGGGAACACAGAGTCACTTTCAACACTGTTTCTGTGGAAAGATGCCTTCAGAGCTCCAAACCATCCATTCATTATTTTGTTTATTAAATAAGCTTGTACAGATGCCTACTGGGGCCAGGCCCTGTGCTATAAACTGGGAAATCAAGATGGGACTCAGATATAGCCCTCACCCTTCAGTAAACTGTTTAGTTCAGGAGAAATGAGAGTGGATCACTGCAATAGAGAATGAGAAGGTCAGCCTAAGCACAAAGGAAGGTCCAGGAAAAACCCCGGAGGGAAACACCACTAGATCATCTTTGAGGGGAGAGGGTGAGGGAGAGGGAGAGGATGGGACAGACAGAATGATCCAACTGTGCAAAGGCCTAGGGTATATAGACAAGGGCACATGTGGCTCCACACGGCTGGAGCACAAGGAGAACTGGGTGTCTGCTGGGCAACAACTGCCTCCCACCTTCTGGTTGGAAGTGAGCACATCATGCAGGTCTTTGTGCTGGGCTTTAGGCCTGGGCTTCATCCTAAAGGTGATGAGTGGCCGATGGAGATTATTCAGTCAGAGAGCAACACAGTTAAATTCAGATTTAAAAGTCTGCTTTTTAAAGTAGGTGTGGAGGAGTGATGGGAGCAACACCAGTTAGGAGTTGAGCAGAAATTATTTCAAATTCTGCTTAGTTGGCTGGAGTAGTATTCCCTCTGAAACAGACACCCCCTAATTCCCCAACACACACATATGCGCACATGTATACCCACACACACACACACACACACACACACGGAGCTTCTGCCAGCCACTCCTGAGAGAACCCTAAAAATCTCCAAAAATAGCTTCTCTCCCGGTGTTGGCCATTGTCAGCCATCTCACAGCTCCTAGTGTGTATGTATATTAGTGTGTATGCATGTGTATTGGGGGTTGGTAGGGGCTGATCAGCAATCAGCTTTTACCTGTCACTACTTGATGCTCAAACTCTCTGCAAAGAGACCTGGAATCATGTATGAAACAGAAACTGAGCCCTTAGTGTCCCTTTGAAACTCCCTCTGTCTCTTGAAAACCCTGAAATGGAGAAAGATAAGGATGGGACAAGGAGAGAGTACCAGCTTTGCATTCAGTCACGATACGATCTTGAGATAGATATTTTATGTTCCCAAGTTTCTGTTTCCTTATGTGTAAAATGGGAAAGAGTATTCTCAGTTTTGCCTACTTCCTAGGAGACTAAAATGGAACTAAGAGACTAAATTGCTGGAATGGAAGAGCTAAACGTTTCCTTTTAGGAATACCTGTATGGAACAGGCATATAACAATATTAATAACATTTAATTTATGGTTATGTATGTGAATAACATTTATTGAGTACTGTCTTTGAGTCAGGCAACTTCATTACCCCTTTTAATTCTCAAATGACAGATAAGGAAGGGGTGGCCCAGAGGGGTTAACCAATGTCCTCACAGTCACAGGGCTGGTTAGGGGCAAAGCTAGGATTCTAACTCAGTGCTATCTGGCTCCAGTGGTGCCCTATTGTTACCACTCCAGACTGTCAGCTGAGAACAACTTAGAAGTTTTATGATTTGCACTCCAAACAAAATTTAAACCAGAATGGCATGTACCATTTCCACACTCTTGGAAAAGACAAGAGGTCCCCATATATCAGGTACGTATTTGGAGCAGGTACCATATATCAGGTACGTATTTGGAGCAAACCAATAATTAACAGGATCTGACTTTGGAAGAGTAAGAGTAACTTCCAGGGGACAGAGCAAGATGGCAGAATAGAAGGCTCCACCCATTGTCCTCCAAGTAAGAACACAATTTTAAAAACTATTTATACACACACAAAAAAATCCTTGATAAGAGCCAAAAATCAGGTGAGCACTAAAAACAGTCTTTTTCCTATCTCTGAAGAGTAAGTCCCAGGCCAGGCAGCATTCACCACTAACTGACTGAAGAACCCTTGGACCTTGAGGGAACGTTGGTGATAGCTTGGCAATACTCTCTGCGGGCCTGTGGCCACAAGGTGAGGCTCCTTTGACTGTGGAAAGGGGAGGGAAGAGTGGGAAGGACTGTGTCTTGTAGTTTGAGTGACAGCTCAGCCACAGTACAATAAAACACCGGGTAGACTTCTGTGGTTTTTGACTCTAATTCCTGGCTCCTGCATAATACCTCCATACCTGCCCAGGGCCTGGAAGAAGTCACCACCCTAAAGGAAAAGACACAGGCTTGACTGGCTTTGCCACCTGCTGATTGTAGAGCCCTAGGGCCTTGAATGAACATAGGCAGTACCCAGGGAGTGGTTACAGCAAGACTTGGGTGAGATTCAGCACTATGCTGGCTTCAGGTTTGTCCAAACACAGTACTAGTGGTGGTGGCCACAGGGATTCTTGTGTCACTCTACACCCAGCTTCAGGTGGGTCAGAACAGAGAAAGACCCTCTGTTTATTTGGGAGAAAGTAAGGGAAGAGAACAAGAGTCTCTGCCTTGTAATCCAGAGAATTCTGGATCTTCTCCAAGACTGCCAAGGCAGTAAATCTATGAGTCTGCAAGGACCACAGCATTAGTGGGCTTCAGATAGACCCCTCACAACACCTAAGTCCTTTCGAATATATGGAATGCCTTCCTTTCCAAGAAGGATGAGTACAAACAAGTTCAGACTGTGAAGACTATAATAAATACCTAACTTCTTAATGTCCAGACACAGACAAACATCTACAAGTATCAAGACAATCCAGGAAAGCAAGACCTCACCTAAAGAACTAAATAAGGCACCAGGGACCAATCCTGGAGAAACAGAGATAAGTGACCTCTCAGAGAATTCAAGATAGTTATTTTGAGAAAACTCAAATTCAGGATAACACAGAAAAGGAATTCAGAATTCCATCAGACAAATTTAACAAAGAGATTGAAATGATTACAAAGAATTAAGCAGAAATTAAGCACACCCCACTTTCAGCATTGGACAGATCTTCCAGACAGAAACTCAACAAAGAAACATCAGACTTAATCTGCACTATAGATCAAATGGACTTACTAGATACTTACAGAACATTTCATCCAACAGCTGCAGAATACACATTCTTTTCCTCAGTACATTGATCATTCTTAAGTATAGACCATACATTTGGTTACAAAACAAGTCTTAAAACATTCAAACTGTGGTGGCTCATGCCCGTAATCCCAGCACTTTGGGAGGCCAAGGCGGGCGGATCACCTGAGGTCAGGAGTTTGAGACCAGCCTGGTCAACATGGCAAAATTCCATCTCTACTAAAAATACAAAAAATAGCTGGGCACGGTGGCACATCATTGCAGTCCAGCCTGGGTGACAGAGTGAGACTCCGTCTCAAAAAAAAAAAAAAATAAAATAAAATAATATCAAGCATCTTCTCTGACCATAATGGAACAAAAATAGAACTCAATAATGAGGAATTTTGGAAACTATACAAACACACGGAAATTAAACAATATGCTCCTGAATAACCAGTGGGTCAGTGAAGAAATTAAGAAGGAAATTAAACAATTTCTTGAAACAAACGATAATGGAAACACAACACATCAAAACCTATGGGATACAGCAAAAGCAGTACTAAGAGGCAACTTTATAGCTACAAGTGCCTACATCAAAAAAGAAAAAGAGGAAAAATGTCAAATAAACCACCTAACAATGCATGTTAAAGAACCAGAATAGCAAGAGCAAACAAACACAAAAATAGTAGAAGAAAAGAAATAATAAAGATCAGAACAGAATAAATGAAATTGAAAAGAAGAAAACAATACAAAACATCAATGAAACAAAAAGTTGTTTTTTTTAACAGTTAAACAAAATCGACAAACCTTTAACCAGGCTAAGAAAAAAGAGAGAAGACCCAAATAAGCAAAATCAGAACTGAGAAAAAGACATTACAACTGACACTGCAGAAAGTCACAGGATCATTAATGGCTACCATGAGCAACTATATGCCAATAAATTGGAAAATCTAGAAGAAATTGACAAATTACTAGATACATACAACCTACCAAGATTGAACCATGAAGAAATTCAAAAGCTAAACGGACCAATAACAAGTAATGAGATAGAAGCCGTAATAAAAAGTCTCCAAGCAAAGAAAAGCCCTGAATTGATGGCTTCACTGCTGAATTCTACCAAACATTTTAAAGAAGAACTAACACCCATCCTACTCACACTATTCTGGAAAATATAGCAGAAGGAAATACTTCCAAACTCATTCTATGAGGCCAGTATTACCTTGATGCTAAAACCAGAGAAAGACACACAAAAACAACAACGACAACAACTACAGGCCAATATCTCTGATGAATATTGTTGCAAAACTCCTCGACAAAATACTAGCAAACGAAATTCAACAATACATTAAAAATATTATTCACTATGATCAAGTGAGATTTATCCCTGGGATGCAAGGATAGTTCAACATATGCAAATCAATCAATGTGATACATCATATCAACAGAATGACGGACAAAAACCATATGATCATTTCAATGGATACCGTAAAAGCATTTGATAAAGTTCAAATCCCTTCGTGATAAAAACCCTTATGAAACTGGGTATAGAAGAAGCATACCCCAACATAGTAAAAGCCATGTATGAAAGACCCACAGCTAGTATCATATTAAATGGGGAAAAACTGAAAGTCTTTCCTCTAAGATCTGGAACACGACAAGGATACCCACTTTCACCACTGTTATTCAACTTAGTACTAAAATTTCTAGCTAGAGCAGTCAGACAAGAGAAAGAAATGGAGGGAAAGGAAGGAGTTAAATTATCCTTGTTTGCAGATGATGTAATTTTATATTTGGAAAAACCTAAAGACTCCACCAAAAAACTATTAGAACAGATAAACAAATCAAGTAAGGTTGCAGAATACAAAATCAAAATCCAAAAATTAGTAGCATTTCTATATGCCAGCAGTGAACAATCTGAAAAAGAAATCAAGAAAGTAATTCCACATACAATAGCTACAAATAAAATTAAATACCTAACAATTAACCAAAGAAGTAAAAGATTATTATAAAACACTGATGAAATAAGTTGAAGAGGACACCAAAAAAATGAAAAGATATTCCATGTTCATAGATTGGAATAATCAATGTTGTTAACATGTCCATGCTACCCAAAGCAGTCGAGAGATTCAGTGCAATCCCTATAAAAAACAAAACAAAAACAAAAAAACAAACCAATGACATTCTTCACAGAAATAGAAAAAACAATCCAAACATTTCTATGGAATTACAAATGACCCAAAATAGCCAAAGCTGTCCTAAGCAAAAAGAACAAAACTGGAGGAATCACATTACCTGCCTTCAAAGTATACTACAGAGGTATAGTAACCAAAACAGCATGGTACAGATACATAGACCAATGGAACAGGATAGAGAACCCAGAAATTAATCCATACACCTACAGTGAACTCATTTCCAACAAAGATGCCAAGAATTTACAGTGGGGCAAAAACAGTCTCTTTAATAAATTGTGCTGGGAAAACCAGATATCCATATGCAGAAGAATGAATCTAGACCCCTGTCTCTTGCCATATACAAAAATCAAATCAAAATGGATTAAAGACTTAAATCTAAGACCTCAAACTATGAAACTTCTGCAAGAAAACATTGGGGAGACTCTCCAGGACATTGATCTGGACAAAAATTTCTTGAGTGATACCCCACAAGCACAGGGTACCAAAGCAAACATGAACAAATGGAATCACGTCAAGTTAGAAACCTTCTGCTGAGCAAAGGGAACAATCACCAAAGCGAAGAGACAACCCACAGAATGGGAGAAAATATTTGCAAACTATCCATGTGACAAGGGGATAACAACCAGAATATATAAGGAGCTTAAACAACTCTGTAGTAAAAATCTAACTTTTTAGATTTAATCGGATTTTTAATCCAATTTTTAAAATGGGCAAAAGATCTGAACAGACATTTCTTAAAGGAAGACATACAAATGGTAAACAGGCATATGAAAATGTGCTCAACATCATTGATCATCAAAGAAATGCAAATCCAAACTACAATGAGATATCAGTGAGAGTGTGTCAGAACTTTTGGGATTAAGTTCTTAGCTTCATTGTCATGAAAGCTATGTGCGAGCTGTCATTCAGGGGCCCTGGCAGTGGATCTTTCAGGAAAGCCAGGTTCCCGTATCTCTAGCTTTCTGGACCAGCCTATAAACTCGGTCTTCAGCAATCTCTGCGTCACTCTGGGGAAATTGGAGGAAGGGGGCTCACTGCTTTCTAGTCAGGGCCTGTACTGGAGAGAAAAAAATCGAGTCAGCTCTGTAACTCTGAGTTTGAAAAGACACAAATCACAATGGAAATTCTGGCCAAGCATAGTCCTGTTGGAGCAGTAAGTATGTGTTACTTCTTCCAGCGCTCCTCCTTAGTTACCGGAAATGTGCTCTTATGCCCTAATGAGAACCGCAAGGGTTTATAAATTTCTCCTGGCCTAGCTGGAACTGACTTTCTGAAGACAGACGAGGTTAAAAATGTCTTTAAGCTTCAGGCGATTATAGCAACCTTGCAGAACCCCTGACACCAAGGGGATTTATATTGGATTTTCTCTAACATTAACATGATCGAGTACGGTTGAGCACAGGTCTAAGGGGCACCTGGTTCTCCAGGAAAGTATCTTCTGGTTTGGGACTTAAAGAAGACAATACATGCTTGGGGTCCAGACCTTGCCAGAAAAATATAATCAGGAAATGAAAGAGCGCAAGAATTAGAGCCTCATGCTCCTGTTTTTAACACCTGTGCTGAAGGGAGGCTTTGGAGAGACAGAGGTCACACACAGAACTTCATTCACAGAATGCCCTGAAGGAGAGAGCAGACCTTTTCCACTTAAGCCAGTAGTACATCATGGGGGCAGAAAGCAAGGCTGGAGACCCTCTGGGGGGTCTACAACAGCAGTGGATCTCAGAGTGTGGCCCCAGGATCAGCTGCACTGGCATTTCCTGGGAAGTGGTTAGAAATGCAATTTTCTGGCCTCCACCCCATTGCTGCTGAATAAGACTCTAGGGGTGGAGCCCAGCGATCCATTCTGTTACTAAGTTCTGAAGGAGACTGTGTACCTACTTACATTTGAGAACCACTGTTCTACAACAAACAAGGTAGACTGGATCCAGCCTTCAGGTGCACTTTTATTGACCAGTGTAGTGTTTTGAACATTTTTAAACTAGTTTCCAATGTTTCAAAATGGTGTGTATGTGTATGTGTGTGTGTGTTTTTCATGAAAATCCACATTTCTGGCTTTTCTTGGGGAAAAATAGGAAAATCTAGACACAGGGGACTCTCGCACCTACTTGGAAATAATTATCTGGAGCTGAGAGGAGGCTGCCACCCTGAGAAAGGTCACAAGCCCTCCTGGGAGCAGCGGCCCCTCATTACCTATCTCACTGGCCAGCTTTGCTTCTGTCCACCTAGAGGCATTTGAGCCATTGTCCTGTGACCTATATAATGTCTGGTGTCATCTCAGGTTCATTCAACACACATTAGCTGAACGCTGAGACTTTCTGCTGCCCTCATAACCTTCTCTCCCTGACTCTTGTAATTCTCTTTCCACCCCATCCTCAACTCCTTCTACTTTTTGCTAAGATAGAGAAAAAGGAACAGACTTAGTGTTCCCAGACTTATCACAATATCCAGAGCACAGCCATGGGAGTCAGTTAATATCAGCGAGAAAGAGGTTTATTTGTTTAACCTTCACTCCCCTCTGATCTTACTCTTGAGAAAGTGATCTCATTATTGCATTCAGAAAGGAAGGGACGGTGCCCTTCTGTTAGGCTTAGAAGGCTTTGATCTATGGTTTGGGGCTCACAGAGGTGGATAAGCTCATCTTTCAGCAGCGGGTGGCCCCTCAGACTGGGATTGCCTGGGACACTTAATACTCATCAGCTATCTTCTCTGTGCCAGACACTGGGCTGGGCTCCCAAGAAATATACAGCGGATGGGATCCTTTGTCTTTTTCTTTTGGAGAGGGTCGGCAGGTCAGCAGGCGAAGGCCAGCCTTGCACTATCAACCCCAAACATGCACCATCAACCCCTAAACACTCCCTTGCTGGTGGCAGACACTCTACCCTTTATAAAGTAATTCCTTTGGCTCCTTGCTGTGTCTGTTTTCACAAAGGTAAATATTTCTACATGGGGTCCATTAGGCCAGTTGGTGATCCAGCAAGGTGTAGGTTCTGGGGAAAGAATAAAAATAAAAATTGGAGAGTGAGGGTGTGAGTAGAGTACATGTGTGGGAGGGAGGGGATATCGGCAAAAGTGCACTTGACATTTTTACGTTGGCCCTGACCTGAGTGCCCAAGGTACCCTCAACTGAAGACAAACTTTCTCATTTGTGAATGTACATCTCTAAGGCAGCTTGTGAGCCATGTACTCACTGGGCCTGGCTCTCCATGGCGATCCAGTGGTGACTGAGTAGGAATCGGGCAGAGCAGAAACAGTGCAGGATTTTTCTCATGGGTGCCTGTGGCCTCCGACTACTTATTGGGGCCTGTTCACTCAAGGAAGCAGAGGTGAAAGAGGTGAGGAAGGGCCTGGGGCCAGTTGGAGCTGTGGGAATGGGGATTGTGACAGGAGGCTGACATAAAAGTGAGGTCAGGGAGGGGAAAGATGGAAAAGGGGTCTGGAAGAGAGACCAGGGACAAGACAGAGCCACTGAATGATGAGCTCCACGACGGTGCTCCCTTCATCTTGACTGGCCTCTCGTGGCTATGGGCAGTCATTGAATGGCGCCTGCCATCAGCAGCCACATTCTTCAAAAGGGATGGGAGGTGGAGAGCAGGCAGGAGGCATAGGAATCAGGAAAAGTAGTCATTAAATGTAAGCTTCACCTCAACCCTGCAAAGCTTGAGATTATATTCCCATGTGGTTCAGGTATCGGTTGAGGTCAGTTTATCCTTTGCAACCAAGCAGAGATGGCTCTACTTCTGTTGCCAGCCTACTCCTCTCACCATGCTGTCTGTGATGCCCCGGTGCTGGGGTGCCTGTGGCCATTTCTCAACTCCCATTTTCACCTCCACTCACCTCCTAGGGCCACTTTCCTCCCTCTGCTCTGTACTGATTCTCCTCCTTGTCCCATGCCAAACCTCCCTCCTATTTTGCGCTAAACCACTTTTATTTGTGTGAGTAATAGACTTTTTCACATGTTTGGGAGCTGCAGATAGTTTTTATTACAAACAATGTAAAACAATACTAGCTATTCTTGATGTTAAAAGTTTTCTCTTCACCAGACCAGCGCCCACACCTCCTCTTCCCATCTCAGTTTCTCTTCTCTACCTGCCCACCTGATTCTCTCCCAGGCCCAACATTGCTGATACTTTTTTCATGCAGAGCATGTTAGTGACCACCTCGTTTCATGGTCTTCTTACAGACCATTCTCTGGGAGTCTCACCCTCCTTACCCAAAGTGGCCCATCACTTCGTAGTTTCCTGAACAAATATGAGAGATGCTGTTGCCAGCCGAAATGCTACAACCATTTTACGGCTAAGGACCTTGAGGCTCTAACAAATTAAGCAACCTGGCTGGACACAGTTTCGGGGCTACTTGGGGGAGAATTCTGAAGGGGATCCCTGCCACCAGGAGGCTGGAGATATGGAGGGGCTGGCTGTGGTGTGGCGGGGTCTTGCCCTGCTGTTCTCCCCCTCAGGACATGAGGCTCATCTCCTCCCATTGCTTGCTCTTTCCAAGCAAGGTCATGCAGGGAGGTTCTGATGCACTCGGCTTCCTATTAATTTGCTCTTTGGGGAGAATAACCATGGGTGTTGGGTAGGGCTAAAGTGCTGCGCTGTCAGCAAGTTCCATCTCAGCAGCGATAGCCAGCCCAGCACACTTTTCTCAGTTTAACACACCGACGGGTACATTGTACCTCATAGCTCAGAATCAATAAAGTCAAGGCAATTTCCTTAACATGCCATCAATAAGAGATTATGGAAGGGGGAGGGTTTCCTTTAGAAGCTAATGCCTTACTAAAGTTCAAATGAGGCAATATATAGTAAAATAAATTCAATCTCTATTTTCACTCCTTGCAATTTTAGTGGAGACTAAATGAAATGGAACTGTGTTGATCCTAACCCGTTCAATATATCTTCACTTCCTAAGAACCAAGGTCATTTTTACCTTCATGGGAAGGGTGGCAAAATATAAAATACTCACCCATACCGAACAGAAATGCATTTGCAGGTTTTTGAAAGCCAGGTAGATGACTGATATATTATGTAATTCATTTCATGGCACAGCTGAATGTGTTTTATAGATAGTGTTTAACCTTGCCAATTCTGCTCGGAGATAATCCCCCTTCTGAGGATAAAAATCATATATTTAACCTAAAGGGAAAGGTTGGGAGGAGAAACGCAGTATGATGTATCCTATACAACAGATAACCAGAAGTTGCTTACACAGAAAGAGGATCAGAGCAGATTCATTGCTGCTTTGCCTTATTAGCTAATCATCATGTTATGCTAATCAGGAGTGAGGTGATAACCTCTTGAGTGGCACTGTGGCAGTGTGCTGCTGAATGACAAAATGCTCCCAATGCTGTGTGTCAGGCTGGCGTGTGGGCGATGACACATGCCACAGTGGGACAGACCCTGGATTGAATTCCTGCTCTATGCAGTGTGCCATCTGTGGCCTGGGGCAATTTACTTAACCCCTCTTAGCCTCAGTTTCGTTGTTTGTGAAATGGGAGTAAGAACACTCACTTCAGTAGATAACATTGGTTATTTACCTGTCATCCATTTCCCTTCTTCCTCCTTTCCAATAGAACCACGATTTCATTCAGTTTTTCCCAACTTTTACTTCCAAAGAGAAATCTTGATTCATCTCAAGCAGTGTATGAAAGTCTGTGGCATGTATTAATGGTTCAGAGAAGGGCATGTGCTCCCGGTTGGTCCAATTAGACTGGAAGAGAGGTATTTTTATTTTCTCCTGGGGGGATATGAGCAAGGAAGCACATTGTCCCAGTGGCCACTGGTCACTGTCTTGCATCCACACAGGAAACTAGACGACGTGAAGGCTGACACATCAAGTGAGAGCAGCACTGAGACGGAAAGGCCCTAGGTCCTTAATAACCTCACTGACTGTGCTGGTCCTGGAAACAACTCTTTTCTGAACTCTCAGGTATAGATAAATATTATTTATTTTAAAATCAATCATAAATTTATTTTACTTTATTACTTTATTTTTGTTTATTTATTTTCATCTTCTCAGAGCAAGAAAGGAATTATCAAGCCATTTGCAACTGAGGTTTTTTGTTACCAGCAGTCCAATACATTCTAACTGATAAACTACCTCAAAGGACTGTTGCAAAGATTAAGGGGAAAAGGTCTGTGTATAGGGCTCTCCAATGGACACCTCCATGATAATAAAAATGTTCTATGTCTACACTGTACAATTCAGCAACCACAAGCCGCATGTGACTGTTGAGCACTTAAAATGTGGCTAGAGTAACTGAAGAACTGAATTTTAAATGTTATTTAATTTTCATTAATTAAAATTAGAAATTTAAATAGCTCCGTGTGGTTACTGGCCACTGCGTTGTCCAGCAGAGATCTATAGAATCATCTGGTACAGTGTCTGAAACCTAGTAGGGGTCAATGAATGTTGGCTTCTCTTCCTGTGTCCCCTGTACCCCCTCCACACCTCTCTGAAAACTTACTTGGTCACAAATGTCTCAACAGGTAGCAACAAGAGCAGGAAGCATTAATTTTGGAGGCGAGGGGAGCCAAGTGTTTGAAAGAGAACTAGATTTGAGGGTCAGACCTGTATAGATGTTTCCAATAACAGTGTTTGAACTTTGTTCCTAGTCTAGTTATCCAGTGAAACCAGGACTCTGTGTTGTTGGAGGCCCAAGAAAAAGTCACTTCTTGCCATTGTATATCCTTTGCCAGTGTTATCCTTTGGGCTGCATAAGAAGTTGGTGTGCAGTTAAGTGCTAACTTAGGACTTAGCAGAACAATACTTCTAGATAATTTAACAAGCCAGTGAGTATGATAAACGTCTCCTAAGAGCCCCAGCCATCTGAGGGCTCTTATCAATTAAGCCGCTGAGGCTTAGGTGGTATGTTCTGTGCTGTGATCATTTTAGCAACATCATGGCAGGTAATGTCACCTCATAGAATGACCTTCAGAGGGAATTCCGGGCTGCAGGGGTTGGGATCCTTCACTGGGTGACTGGGACCAATGTTTGTTTCCTGCAAGTCATGTTCATTGTCCTTTACTAATTCACTTCCTATCCTCATCTTTATTCCTCTACCAACCCCATCTTCCCCTCTGCATCCAACTTGGTACCACTTAGCAGCTGTTTCATTGACAGAGGGAAATATTAGAGTCCTGGAAACCCAGCCAGTGAAATATCAATGTCTAGTATGGTCGGGGAAAATACAAAACTTACTACATCTCCCAATCCTATCAAGACTGAAAGTATGGTGTGCCCAGAGGCTGACCCAGTGCCACAGGCTCTGCAGGGAAAGTGTGCTGTTGTTGGCTCCCCAGTACGTGGGCACGTTGGATTCAGAATTATCTGCATTTCGGGGTATTTATTCTTTTAAACAACATTTTCATTGAGATGTAAGAAAATAAAGTCACAAATCTTAAGTGTACATCTTGATGACATACGCACTTTTCGACTATGATATATGCACCTTGTAACTCCCTCCCAGAATAAGAAATCCCAGTCCATATCTTTCCTCAAAAGCAATCACTTTTCTTATTTCTATCCCTATTGATTGGTTTTGCCTGTTCAAGAACTTTGCATTATTGAATCATACAGCTTCTCTGCTCAAAATTTTGTCTGTGAGGTGAATCCAGATAGTTGCATGCAGCAGAGTGTGTTCTTTTCCATTCCCATATAGTACTCCGCTGTATTAATATACCAGACTTTATTTATCCTTTCCACTGTCTCTGGACATTTGGGCTGTTTCTAGTTTTTGGTTATTATGAATAAAGCCACTACAGATATGTTTGTACATGTGTTTGGCAGACATATGCATGTACTTTAATTGGGTTTATATCCATTAGTGGAATTGCTGGGTTATAGGCTGTGTATGTTCAGATTTAGTAGATCCTGTCAATGTTTCCCAAAGTGATTGCACTGATTTACACTGCCCTCATAAACAATGTATGTAAGTTACAGTTTCTCCACATCCTCACCCAAACTTAGTTATGTCACTCCTTTTAATTTTAGTTATTCTTGTGTGTTTGGCAATTCTTGTGGAAGTAGATTACCAGATTTTGAAGCTCAAAGACAGAGGTTGGAAAAATATGGCCTGCAGGACAAATCCAGCTCGCTATTTTTGTACATACAGTTTTATTGGAACACAACCATGCTCATTAATTTATGAATTGTCTATGACTGTTTTGGCACTTAAACAGCCAAGCTGAATACTTTCAACAGAGACCATATGGCCCACAGTCCTTAAAATAGCTGGCCATTTATAATGTTTGCTGACCTCTGCTTAAAGTAAGTAGTTCATGAAAAAGACGGTTTCAGTAATCATTGTAGACATCTTGTTGCTGTTTTCTTGACTGTATGGGGCAGGCAATAAGGCCCAGTTGCCCAACTGTTATGCCTTGGTACTATGGTGCTAGAATGTTTTACAGAATGCGGGGATATTTGTCCCCTCAGCCCTCAAGGCAGCAGAACAGGACTTGGGGCAGTCGGAGTTCCTGGGATAATCTTTAATTTTGAGCAGCCTCAATGGTTTGTCCCAGTGTGTTGTGTAAACACAATTTTCTGTGTGTACTATGACTTTTAAAAGTTTGGGAGGCCCTAAGACAGTCCACATGAGCAGTATTCATTTTCAGAAGCCTGCCAACTGGCTTCTCCCTGTTTCTGCTCACTGAAATAACAAATCCTGGCTTTTAAAACGTTTTTCTCAAGTCTTCATTTTTTCTTAATCTCTTTGTGGCATTGGATACTGTTTGCTATCCCTTCTGCAAAACACTTGTTGTTCTTGCCTATATATTAATTATAACACTGGTTAACATTCATTGAGTCCCTACTGTGGGACATAAGATTGACATACAGCATCTTAGCTGTTATCACAACAACCAGACATAGTAGGTATTGTCACCCAGACTTAGAGTTGAGGAAATGGTTCCAGCAAGTCTCAGTTCCCAGCTAGTAAGTGGAAAAGCAGGGATTCAAACCTGGGTCCGTGGAATTTAACTGTCAATACTCCCTAGAAGCTCAGTTGTTATCTCCCACTGCTTGATCCTGTTGCTGTTCCTCTAATCTTAAAGATATTCTTCTGTTTTTGGCTTTTGTTCCTTCTGCTGTCCCCTAACTCTTGTTTCCCCCAAGGCTCAGACCTTAATCTCCTCTTTTTACTATAGACTCTTTCCTTTAAGGTCTGACTTATAGTTTTAACTTTAACTTTGATCCTGAATGTGAATTAATGTGGATTTTTCTGAGGGTGCTAGGAAGACTTTACAGATGGTTTCTCATTAAGTCCTCAACATAACCCTGAAGGTCAATGCTGCACTCACTTCACAGAGGAGAATTGAAACTGGGAGGGGATTATTGACCTGCCTGAGGGGCACTCAGTTGGAGGGTGATGAGAGACAGGACACCTCAAACCATCACTGTGAAGATCCCAAGGCCTATGAGTATGTAGGACACCCCCCACCCCACCTGAATTTCAGAGATATCTTTGAATTTGATATTTAGGACAAAGGCCTTCAAATTCATTCATTCTGTGAAGATGCACTGAGCCCTTGATATGTACAAAGAAAGCATCAGAGGAGGCACAAAAAAGGTTGCAAGAGAAGTAGGAGAGGAAGGTTGAGTGTCAGTCAGGTCACCTCCCTGCTTCCTCCCTCTGGGTCCAGTTTTCTCATCTGTGAATGAAGGGCTGCACCTGTGAACAAAGGGTTGTACCAGATCGGTGTTTCTCAGAGGAAGGTATTAATAGAAGGCCACGTTCATTAAAATCCCAAAGGTACTTGTTAAAAATGCAAATTCTCAACCTTATTTCTTACAACTTCCCTAATTCCTTTTTTTTTTTAAATTTATTTATTATTATTATACTTTAAGTTGTAGGGTACATGTGCATAACGTGCAGGTTTGTTACATATGTATACTTGTGCCATGTTGCTGTGCTGCACCCATCAACTCGTCATTTACATCAGGTATAACTCCCAATGCAATCCCTCCCCCCTCCCCCCTCCCCATGATAGGCCCCGGTGTGTGATGTTCCCCTTCCTGAGTCCGAGTGATCTCATTGTTCAGTTCCCACCTATGAGTGAGAACATGCGGTGTTTGGTTTTCTGTTCTTGTGATAGTTTGCTAAGAATGATGGATTCCAGCTGCATCCAAGTCCCTACAAAGGACACAAACTCATCCTTTTTTATGGCTGCATAGTATTCCATGGTGTATATGTGCCACATTTTCTTAATCCAATCTGTCACTGATGGACATTTGGGTTGATTCCAAGTCTTTGCTATTGTGAATAGTGCTGCAATAAACATACGTGTACATGTGTCTTTATAGCAGCATAATTTATAATCCTTTGGGTATATACCCAGTAATGGGATGGCTGGGTCATGTGGTACATCTAGTTCTAGATCCTTGAGGAATCGCCATACTGTTTTCCATAATGGTTGAACTAGTTTACAATCCCACCAACAGTGTAAAAGTGTTCCTATTTCTCCACATCCTCTCCAGCACCTGTTGTTTCCTGACTTTTTAATGATTGCCATTCTAACTGGTGTGAGATGGTATCTCATTGTGGTTTTGATTTGCATTTCTCTGATGGCCAGTGATGATGAGCATTTTTTCATGTGTCTGTTGGCTGTATGAATGTCTTCTTTTGAGAAATGTCTGTTCATATCCTTTGCCCACTTTTTGATGGGGTTGTTTGTTTTTTTCTTATAAATTTGTTTGAGTTCTTTGTAGGTTCTGGATATTAGCCCTTTGTCAGATGAGTAGATTGCAAAAATTTTCTCCCATTCTGTAGGTTACCTGTTCACTCTGATGGTAGTGTCTTTTGCTGTGCAGAAGCTTTTTAGTTTAATGAGATCCCATTTGTCAATTTTGGCTTTTGCTGCCGTTGCTTTTGGTGTTTTAGACATGAAATCTTTGCCCATGCCTATGTCCTGAATGGTACTACCTAGGTTTTCCTCTAGGATTTTTATGGTATTAGGTCTAACATTTAAGTCTCTAATCCATCTTGAATTAATTTTCGTATAAGGAGTAAGGAAAGGATCCAGTTTCAGCTTTCTACTTATGGCTAGCCAATTTTCCCAGCACCATTTATTAAATAGGGAATCCTTTCTCCATTTCTTGTTTCTCTCAGGTTTGTCAAAGATCAAATGGCTGTAGATGTGTGGTATTATTTCTGAGGACTCTGTTCTGTTCCATTGGTCTATATCTCTGTTTTGGTACCAGTACCATGCTGTTTTGGTTACTGTAGCCTTGTAGTATAGTTTGAAGTCAGGTAGCGTGATGCCTCCAGCTTTGTTCTTTTGACTTAGGATTGTCTTGGAGATGCGGGCTCTTTTTTGGTTCCATATGAACTTTAAAGCAGTTTTTTCCAATTCTGTGAAGAAACTCATTGGTAGCTTGATGGGGATGGCATTTAATCTATAAATTACCTTGGGCAGTATGGCCATTTTCACGATATTGATTCTTCCTATCCATGAGCATGGTATGTTCTTCCATTTGTTTGTGTCCTCTTTTATTTCACTGAGCAGTGGTTTGTAGTTCTCCTTGAAGAGGTCCTTTACATCCCTTGTAAGTTGGATTCCTAGGTATTTTATTCTCTTTGAAGCAATTGTGAATGGAAGTTCATTCCTGATTTGGCTCTCTGTTTGTCTGTTACTGGTGTATAAGAATGCTTGTGATTTTTGCACATTAATTTTGTATCCTGAGACTTTGCTGAAGTTGCTTATCAGCTTAAGGAGATTTTGGGCTGAGACAATGGGGTTTTCTAAATATACAATCATGTCATCTGCAAACAGGGACAATTTGACTTCTTCTTTTCCTAACTGAATACCCTTGATTTCTTTCTCTTGCCTGATTGCCCTAGCCAGAACTTCCAACACTATGTTGAATAGGAGTGGTGAGAGAGGGCATCCCTGTCTTGTGCCAGTTTTCAAAGGGAATTTTTCCAGTTTTTGCCCATTCAGTATGATATTGGCTGTGGGTTTGTCATAAATAGCTCTTATTATTTTGAGGTACGTTCCATCAATACCGAATTTGAGGTACGTTCCATCAATACCGAGCGTTTTTAGCATGAAGGGCTGTTGAATTTTGTCAAAAGCCTTTTCTGCATCAATTGAGATAATCATGTGGTTCTTGTCTTTGGTTCTGTTTATATGCTGGATTATGTTTATTGATTTGCGAATGTTGAACCAGCCTTGCATCCCAGGGATGAAGCCCACTTGATCATGGTGGATAAGCTTTTTGATGTGTTGCTGAATCCGGTTTGCCAGTATTTTATTGAGGATTTTTGCATCGATGTTCATCAGGGATATTGGTCTAAAATTCTCTTTTTTTGTTGTGTCTCTGCCAGGCTTTGGTATCAGGATGATATTGGCCTCATAAAATGAGTTAGGGAGGATTCCCTGTTTTTCTATTGATTGGAATAGTTTCAGAAGGAATGGTACCAACTCCTCCTTGTACCTCTGGTAGAATTCAGCTGTGAATCCATCTGGTCCTGGACTTTTTTTGGTTGGTAGGCTATTAATTGTTGCCTCAATTTCAGAGACTGCTATTGGTCTATTCAGGGATTCAACTTCTTCCTGGTTTAGTCTTGGAAGAGTGTAAGCGTCCAGGAAATTATCCATTTCTTCTAGATTTTCCAGTTTATTTGCGTAGAGGTGTTTATAGTATTCTCTGATGGTAGTTTGTATTTCTGTGGGGTCGGTGGTGATATCCCCTTTATCATTTTTAATTGCTTCGATTTGATTCTTCTCTCTTTTCTTCTTTATTAGTCTGGCTAGTGGTCTGTCAATTTTGTTGATCTTTTCAAAAAACCAACTCCTGGATTCATTGATTTTTTGGAGGGTTTTTTGTGTCTCTATCTCCTTCAGTTCTGCTCTGATCTTAGTTATTTCTTGCCTTCTGCTAGCTTTCGAATGTGTTTGCTCTTGCTTCTCTAGTTCTTTTAATTGCGATGTTAGAGTGTCAATTTTAGATCTTTCCTGCTTTCTCTTGTGGGCATTTAGTGCTATAAATTTCCCTCTACACACTGCTTTAAATGTGTCCTAGAGATTCTGGTATGTTGTATCTTTGTTCTCATTGGTTTCAAAGAACATCTTTATTTCTGCCTTCATTTCGTTATGTACCCAGTAGTCATTCAGGAGCAGGTTGTTCAGTTTCCATGTAGTTGAGCGGTTTTGATTGAGTTTCTTAGTCCTGAGTTCTAGTTTGATTGCACTGTGGTCTGAGAGACAGTTTGTTATAATTTCTGTTCTTGTACATTTGCTGAGGAGTGCTTTACTTCCAATTACGTGGTCAATTTTGGAGTAAGTATGATGTGGTGCTGAGAAGAATGTATATTCTGTTGATTTGGGGTGGAGAGTTCTATAGATGTCTATTAGGTCTGCTTGCTGCAGAGATGAGTTCAATTCCTGGATATCCTTGTTAACTTTCTGTCTCGTTGATCTGTCTAATGTTGACAGTGGAGTGTTGAAGTCTCCCATTATTATTGTATGGGAGTCTAAGTCTCTTTGTAAGTCTCTAAGGACTTGCTTTATGAATCTGGGTGCTCCTGTATTGGGTGCATATATATTTAGGATAGTTAGCTCTTCCTGTTGAATTGATCCCTTTACCATTATGTAATGGCCTTCTTTGTCTCTTTTGATCTTTGATGGTTTAAAGTCTGTTTTATCAGAGACTAGTATTGCAACCTCCGCTTTTTTTTGTTCTCCATTTGCTTGGTAAATCTTCCTCCATCCCTTTATTTTGAGCCTATGTATGTCTCTGCGTGTGAGATGGGTCTCCTGAATACAGCAGACTGATGGGTCTTGACTCTTTATCCAGTTTGCCAGTCTGTGTCTTTTAATTGGAGCATTTAGTCCATTTACATTTAAGGTTAAGATTGTTATGTGTGAACTTGATCCTGCCATTATGATATTAACTGGTTATTTTGCTCGTTAGTTGATGCAGTTTCTTCCTAGCCTCAATGGTCTTTACATTTTGGCATGTTTTTGCAATGGCTGGTACCAGTTGTTCCTTTCCATGTTTAGTGCTTCCTTCAGGGTCTCTTGTAAGGCAGGCCTAGTGGTGACAAAATCTCTAAGCATTTGCTTATCTGTAAAGGATTTTATTTCTCCTTCACTTATGAAACTTAGTTTGGCTGGATATGAAATTCTGGGTTTAAAATTCTTTTCTTTAAGAATGTTGAATATTGGCCCCCACTCTCTTCTGGCTTGGAGAGTTTCTGCTGAGAGATCTGCTGTTAGTCTGATGGGCTTCCCTTTGTGGGTAACCCGACCTTTCTCTCTGGCTGCCCTTAAGATTTTTTCCTTCATTTCAACTTTGGTGAATCTGGCAATTATGTGTCTTGGAGTTGCTCTTCTCGAGGAGTATCTTTGTGGCGTTCTCTGTATTTCCTGGATTTGAATGTTGGCCTGCCCTACTAGGTTGGGGAAGTTCTCCTGGATGATATCCTGAAGAGTGTTTTCCAACTTGGTTCCATTTTCCCCCTCACTTTCAGGCACCCCAATCAGACGTAGATTTGGTCTTTTTACATAATCCCATACTTCTTGCAGGCTTTGTTCATTTCTTTTTCTTCTTTTTTCTTTTGGTTTCTCTTCTCGCTTCATTTCATTCATTTGATCCTCAATCGCTGATACTCTTTCTTCCAGTTGATCGAGTCGGTTACTGAAGCTTGTGCATTTGTCACGTATTTCTCGTGTCATGGTTTTCATCTCTTTCATTTCGTTTATGACCTTCTCTGCATTAATTACTCTAGCCATCAATTCTTCCACTTTTTTTTTCAAGATTTTTAGTTTCTTTGCGCTGGGTACGTAATTCCTCCTTTAGCTCTGAGAAATTTGATGGACTGAAGCCTTCTTCTCTCATCTCGTCAAAGTCATTCTCCGTCCAGCTTTGATCCGTTGCTGGCGATGAGCTGCGCTCCTTTGCCGGGGGAGATGCGCTCTTATTTTTTGAATTTCCAGCTTTTCTGCCCTGCTTTTTCCCCATCTTTGTGGTTTTATCTGCCTCTGGTCTTTGATGATGGTGATGTACTGATGGGGTTTTGGTGTAGGTGTCCTTCCTGTTTGATAGTTTTCCTTCTAACAGTCAGGACCCTCAGCTGTAGGTCTGTTGGAGATTGCTTGAGGTCCACTCCGGACCCTGTTTGCCTGGGTATCAGCAGCAGAGGCTGCAGAAGATAGAATATTTCTGAACAGCGAGTGTACCTGTCTGATTCTTGCTTTGGAAGCTTCCTCTCAGGGGTGTACTCCTCCCTGTGAGGTGTGGGGTGTCAGACTGCCCCTAGTGGGGGATGTCTCCCAGTTAGGCTACTCAGGGGTCAGGGACCCACTTGAGCAGGGAGTCTGTCCCTTCTCAGATCTCAACCTCCGTGTTGGGAGATCCACTGCTCTCTTCAAAGCTGTCAGACAGAGTCGTTTGCGTCTGCAGAGGTGTCTGCTGCGTTTGTTTAGTTTACTGTGCCCTGTCCCCAGAGGTGGAGTCTACAGAGACAGGCAGGTTTCCTTGAGCTGCTGTGAGCTCCACCCAGTTCGAGCTTCCCAGCAGCTTTGTTTACCTACTTAAGCCTCAGCAATGGCGGGCGCCCCTCCCCCAGCCTCGCTGCTGCCTTGCCGGTAGATCACAGACTGCTGCGCTAGCAATGAGGGAGGCTCCGTGGGTGTGGGACCCTCCCGGCCAGGTGTGGGATATGATCTCCTGGTGTGCCTGTTTGCTTAAAGCGCAGTATTGGGGTGGGAGTTACCCGATTTTCCAGGTGTTGTGTGTCTCAGTTCCCCTGGCTAGGAAAAGGGACTCCCTTCCCCCTTGCGCTTCCCAGGTGAGGCAATGCCTCGCCCTGCTTCAGCTCTCGCTGGTCGGGCTGCAGCAGCTGACCAGCACCGATCGTCCGGCACTCCCCAGTGAGATGAACCCAGTACCTCAGTTGAAAATGCAGAAATCACCGGTCTTCTGTGTCGCTCGTGCTGGGAGTTGGAGACTGGAGCTGCTCCTATTCGGCCATCTTGCTCCGCCCCCCAACTTCCCTAATTCCTATAGGACATGTCTATTTATTTCATCAAGACCTTGAATGCAACGTGTCTAAAAGCAAACTCACCTTTCTACTTTCCAGCTCCATGCAAGTTCTGCCTTATAGATTCTGTGTTTCCCACTGTTCTCTTGGCACCTATGTTGATGGCTACAAGTCACCCTGGTTTTTAGATTCCCCAATCTGTACCTACACACTGCCACCCAACCCCACTAGATTTTGATATCTCCTGTTTATATATTCATGCTTCAGGTCTTGGTAATGCTTTTTCTATTTTCTGACACCATGCACAACCAACTTGATCATAGCCCCTTTCTCTGAGTCTCCAGCAATCCTTGCCTGTCCATTTCTTCTGAAATTTAGTGAAGTGTCACCTGGTTTCACCTATCTGATTTTGTATCCACTGGAGCTTGTACATGTCCCATCAGGTCAGGGTAGACCATTCATTAGCATCTCTTATGGTGGCCCTCAAAGTTGCATGAGTCTTGGAATCAAGTGCAGTTTTTCCCCCAAGCAGGTTTCTGACCAACATCTGATTCAGTAAATCTGAAGTAAGCTCAAGCATTCAAGCATTTGCATCTTATTTTATTATTATTATTTTTTTAATAAACGCAGGATAAACTCTGCAAGGAATTTGCTTTTTTTTTTTTTTTTTTTTTTTTTTTTTTTTTTTGAGACGTAGTCTAGCTCTGTCGCCCAGGCTGGAGTGCAGTGGCCGGATCTCAGCTCACTGCAAGCTCCGCCTGCCGGGTCTACGCCATTCTCCTGCCTCAGCCTCCCGAGTAGCTGGGACTACAGGCGCCCGCCACCTCGCCCGGCCAGTTTTTTGTATTTTTTTTTAGTAGAGATGGGGTTTCACCGTGTTAGCCAGGATGGTCTCGATCTCCTGACCTCGTGATCCGCCCGTCTCGGCCTCCCGAAGTGCTGGGATTACAGGCTTGAGCCACCGTGCTCGGCCAGGAATTTGCATTTTAACAAGTACCTTTGGGATTCTAGTGCAGGTGTCCCTCTACCTCACTTTGAGAAACACTGATCTGATATACCTGTCTGTTCTCAGGTGCAACCTTTCCTTCACAAAGGAGAGCGCTGAGACCTAAAGGAGGTGGGGAAGAGAACCGATTGGCAGTCAACCCTCATCTCCTGCTTCTGTTGCATCCCTTTTTGTGCCTCCTCTGATGCTTTCTTTGTACATATCAAGGGCTCAGTGCTTCTTCGCAGAACGAATGAATTTGAAGGCCTTTTTCCTAATATCTCAAAGTTACTCTCTGGTTGTGAAGTTAAGAGATGCCTATGAAAACTGCATGAGGTCTGTCCTCTGGTAGGATATCTTGGGTAAAAAGTGGTGGGATTGAGGAACATTCTACAAAACACCTGACCAGCACTCCTCAAAATTCTCAAGGTCATTCCAGACAAGCAAAGTCTGAGAAACTGTCATAGCCAAGGGGTACATAAGGAGACACAACAACTAAATGTAATGTGATATTCTGAATGGGATCCTGGGACAGAAAAAGGACATTAGGTAAAAACTTTAAAAAAAAAGTCCTTTAATTAATTTTTTTAAAAGAAGTGGTAGAGCAGGAATCTAAACTACTCATGCTGTCTTCCCTTTAGCACATGGGGAGGTAGATTCAGTTATGACCTAAGTCAGGGTCAACATCTTAGCTTGTTCACAAAGTCGACACTAGTTGTGTTTGCAAAGACTGACACTAGCTCAGCTATTGCTTCGTTCCCTCCCCTTGTTTATTTTCTGAAGCCTTATATGGCACAAGTGGGTCATTGAGAGAAAGACCTTGGCTTTGAGAGCTGGCGGAAAGACAGTGCTGTAATTTCAACAGAACTGGGTGCCAAACCTAGTCCTGACATCCATCATCTGTGTGACCGTAGGTGTGTTACTTAATCTTCTCATAAGTTGAATGGAGGTGACAGTACCACTCTTGCAAACTACTGTATTTGGTGAATGTAGACTGACAGGGCATAGTAGAAAATAGCTGGAAGATGGTACTTTACTTAAAGCATTTTTTGGTCAGGGATTGGGAGTTTCAGATTGGCTAAAGGTAACAATTCTGGGACCTCTCAGAACTTCTGCCTCCAACTTGTTTTCCAAGTTGGGCTCTGTTCCATCCCTGCAGTGCTGGGGGTGAACTTCCTCTCAGAAGTCCCCCAGTTCCCCTGTCATGCTTGGCCGGGCAACCTCAGCAATCACTCAGACTTCTGGTTCCTTATAAATGGAACATTTATCTGCGCTGGTCCCAGATGTCATTTTTATTGGTGTCTAAAAATAAAAATAATAGTAATTTCCTAAACACCAGTAACCTCAAGTGAGCCAGCTGGAGTTCTTCCTCTGGGCATGCTGTGAGAAGCCATTCACACCACATCCAGATTGCAGACTTCTGACCTACCATCAGCCTATTGGAGTGAGTGTGATGCCTGGGAAGAAAGTACAGGCCAGCGGTACAGGAAGGAAGCTTCCAGTCTGTGCCCAGATTGCTGGGGCTCTTCCCCATCTAGCCCGCTCCCTCTTTAAGACATGGAGGGGAGCGGGGAAGGAGGGGAGAAGGAGGCAAAAGGCAAGAGGTGAGGGAGTCAGGGAGGGAGAGAGAGAGACAGAATGAGAAAGAAGACCCTGACAGCTTAAAGGTGAAAGAGGTAGTCCTGGCAGATAAGTAACAAACATGGCTGCCTCCTGCGTGAGATGCCCATGCAGCTGATTAGATTTAGAACCGTTCTCCGATGCACTCCATGCCACATGAGGGGAAGATTTACAAGTGCAATTCTCAGAGATGCTGTTCTGGGGAGTTATGGCATCTCTGCACAGTGCAGCCAGGGAGGCCAGGAGTCTCATGCAATTTAAAACACTCCATAGATCTTTCTGGACAGAAAGATCTTTCTCCTTCTTGATGCATCTCTGTGGTTGTTGGCCAGCAGAGGCAGGGAGTGGGTTGAGGACTGGCCGACCCCTGCCAGGTGCAACACTTCTAGAGGGCCTCTGGCTCCACTCTGGGGGCCTCTAACTTAAGCAGAGATGCTGGGATCCTCCTTGAGTAAACTCAGTCTTGGTCCAAGGGGCCTGGGTTCCCAAGGGCTGGCATACATTTTAAACGTTTTTAGTTACTTAAGTAATGCTTGAAAGCATTCTCCTTGTAAAAAGAACATTAAAGCAATACAGAGAATCTTAATGCATCATTCCTAAACTTTCCCCCATCTCAAGAAATAACTACGGTTATCATTTAGTCGGGCTTTTCTCAGAACTTTTAAATGCATACCTATCCATATATGTGAATGCAGGTGTTATAGTTCAAGGGTAGAGCATTTGACCGCATATATACGAATGCATAGAAAAAATGTGTTTGTGTGTGAGGTTTATTTCCTTCCTTCCTTTCTTCCTACATTCTTGTATTTTTCCTTTTCTTTACCTTTAAAAAATACTTATTCATGTAGGTGTTGGTTTA
The DNA here is from genome assembly GCF_024542745.1 of Macaca thibetana thibetana. Lineage (NCBI taxonomy): Eukaryota > Metazoa > Chordata > Mammalia > Primates > Cercopithecidae > Macaca > Macaca thibetana. The sequence goes on along the minus strand of NC_065579.1, from coordinate 95,192,392 downwards.
TTTACATAATGATATCTTAGTGTATGCAGGGTCCTGTAACTTGCTATTTTCACTAATCAATGGAAATGCCAGTTCAGGCATCCTCTGGGAAGTGGACACTGAGAGGAGTTAGGAGTATAAGGGGTTAATTGGGGGTGATGCCTGTGAAAGATAAAGGTAGAGGGAGCAAGGGAGCAGGGCTGAGCAAGGAGAGCGGTGTATGGTGCGGTCTGAGTCTCACCTGCCCAATGGGAGCTCAGAGTTGACATTGCCCGTTGGAGGATTGCCTCATTGGGCAGAAATGGCCAAGCTTTAGTTCCTCAGCCATGCTCAGTCACCTGCTGGGAGACTCCCTGGAAAGCATGGCCTCAACTCAAACGCTGCAGTGAAGCCTAAAAGCTCCACAGCTGGAGACTGTTAGCTCACTGCACTCCTTGCAGCTGAGGGGCAGTTGCTTTCTTGAAGGGAAGTCTGAGTGGCACAGCTCCATGGCTTGCTCTTGGATCATGGACTCTTCATGGGAGGTATATGTGTCTTTGTTGGAGCATGTTCCCCTGAGTGGGTTTATTATAATTGACCTAGCCATTCCCCTCCTGATGGACACTTAGCTTGTTTCCTTCTTTGCTATAATGAGCCATTTGGTAATCATCATCCTTGAAGAGGACTCGGTGCCTTCCTTCCACAGCAGGAGCGGACAAGGGCTCGGCTCCTTAGGGGTAAATAAGGGGAGAAGGAATTTCTGGTTCTAAGGATGCCCATTATGAATCACAGACTCCAGGCAAATTGCCCTCTCGAGGGGCGGTATACAATGACCTTTCTCCCTACGGCAGGGGTCCCCAACCCCTGGGCTACCGACCAGTACCAGTCTGTGGCCTGTTAGGAACTGGGCTGCACAGTAGGAGGTGAGCATGGGCGAGTGAGCATTACTGCCTGAGCACTACCTCCTGTCAGATCAGTGGTGATATGAGCTTCTCATAGGAGTGTGAACCCTATTGTGAACTGTGTAGGCAAGGGATCTAGTTTGCACACTCCTTATGAGAATCTAATGCCTGATGATCTGAGGTAGAACAGTTTCATCCCAAAACCATCCCCCACCCCGATCTGTGGAAAAATTGTCTTCCATGAAACCAGTCTCTGGTGCCAAAAAGGTTGGGGACTGCTGCTCTATGGGATGGGAAGCCTGCATTTCTCACCTCCACAAGAGGTCTGGGTTTGATGAGGGATTTCTGCCTTTGAGGTTGGCCCCCCTGCACTAGGCCTCTGACCCTGTTTGTCCAGGCTTTGGCTCCTGACACCTAGTGCTGCTTCCCCAAAAGATTCCTTTACCTAAACCTTTGTCCTGTGTTTGCCTGGCTGGCCCTTGGCCAGCTGAAGTGGCAGATGTAGGGTTTATAATTACGAACATTTAATCCCAGCTCCTGCAGTTACTAACTATGATGCTGGATGAGTTACTTGACCTCTCTTTGCACCTCAGTTTCCCCATCTGTACAATGAGGATAATAATAGTACCTACCTCACAGGATAGAGTTAGTACATGTGGCATGCTCAGCACCCTGCCTGGGACATAGGAAAGTCGATGCAATAAATATTAGCTATTGCTGTTATCTGACCATCAGGCTTGGACCTTGGCACCCTGCCAATCATAAAACCAGTTTTTTTCCAGTTCTGATTCTTATTTCCCAATGTACTATCCTTGTGAATAGGCTCCCCAAGTGATTCAGCGTGGTAGCTCACACCTGTAATCCCAGCACTTTGGGAGGCCGAGGCGGGTGAATCATTTGAGGTTAGGAGTTTGAGACCAGCCTGGCCAACATGGTGAAACTCTCTACTAAAAATACAAAAATTAGCAGGGCATGGTGGTGTGCGCCTGTAATCCCAGCTACTCAGGAGGCTGAGGCAGGAGAATCGCTTGAGGCTGGGAGGTGGAGGTGTAGTGAGCCAAGATGGCGCCACTGCACTCTAGTCTGAGCGACAGAGTGAGACCTTGTCTCAAAAAAAAAAAAAAAAAAAAAAAAAAAGAGTAGGCTCCCGAAGTTCTAGACTGGCTTCAATTTTGCTCTAGGAAACATGATCACCCCATTCTTTCCTCTGCATTGGGGTATGCTACTCTCTGTATCAACTTTCCTGCTCAGACCCTGCATACCTTTCCAGCCTCCTAGATGCAACCCTTGCTCTATCTTGTAGTGTGGTATAATTGGATAAACACATGATTTTCAGTTCTTTTTTTTCAAATCTTAGTTTGAGTATTTTGATTCCAAAATACAGCAAAACTCCAGTTGTTCAAATATTGACTCTAAAACATGTGAAACCTAGTTCTCTCATCTGTAAAATGGGGTTGGCGATGTGACCCACCTTATGTGAGGAATAAAGAAAATAACGCATACAAATAAATTAATGATGTGCTCATCAAATGGCATTAACACTATTATCTCCCCCAAAACGGACTATTCTTCAATGCTGTTCACTTGCACCTCCGAGTTAACTGAGGACTTAGCGCTTCCATTCTTACTATAACCAGATGTGACTCGTATTTAGTTAAGTGTATAATAACAGGGTCTGGTATAAAGAGATGGGTAAATTCTGAATAGGACAAAGATAGTAAAAGCAAAGGAATCAGAGTATCAACAGCAGAGTTAGTTTTCCTCTCTGCTCAAGCAAAACATCTTCATTGTGATGTCAATATAAGTACATGCTGCAAAGTCAGTGCAGTGCAGAGAAATGTGAAAGTGTCCCCGTCTAAAGAGGACAAGGGACTATCCAGCTACCACTCACCATTATCTTCAGGATCTTGGGCCCAGCATTGTGAAGGTCAATTTTCAGAAAGAGAGAGATAAACAAAACAAAACAAAACAAAACAAAACAAAACAAAACAAAAAAACGGAATTTTTATGACAAACTTCTCAATTTCATGACGTTGACAACTAATTCAAATGAACCCAGCCAGCCAGTTTGTGCTTCTGCTTTAGGGCATTTCTTCACAGTGTGACCATAACTTCCCATGTCACCTGAAAGCTGATGGAGTTTTTCTCTCTAAAGCACATGGTAGCTTCACAGGTCAGTAACATTTAAGCAGCAATTATGGGACACTTTGGAATTTCAGTGGCCAGCATTAAACACTTCCTTCTTTCGGTTTCCTGGTTTTATTTCTCCTGGGGTCCTGTTCCACTTTTGTTAATTATGTCCTTTCTTCCCCACTTTCCACAAGGGCAAGTGATCAAGTGGGCTGCCTGGCTCACAATATTCACTGAATAATTGCAAAGTTAAGAATCCAGGAACTTCTTTCCCCCAGTAACTCTTTCAGTTTGTATCTTTTTTCCTGGAGTGAAATTAAAGCAATGTTTCAGCAACCTGTTTAACCAGATGGAGAGCAAGGCTTCTCTGGGACCACAGATCTCCCTTTAGTCCTCCTCTTTGTATCTAGGGGGTTGCATTTTTCATTTCCAAGGGCTTTATTTACAAGTTGCCAAAGCTCCCTTCTTTCTGGCTCTGTCCCTTGTCTATGTCTGAGCACTAGCTCATTGTAACACACTGAAAAGTGAAATATATTCTCTGCATATTTATTTTTAGGGCCTCCCACAGAATTCTGTGAGTGTAGCCAGAGCGAGGACGCAGGGTCTCCAGCCTGGTGCAGGACCTGGGGGTGGGGGGTGGTGTTCATCAAGGGCTGGGATTGGTGCTGTCCCAGGGCAGGGTAGATGACTCCTCCCAAGGGCCACCACACTGATTTACCATCTTGATTTGCTCTGCCCCTCCTACATGTGGAGGGGATACAGAGCTATTGCAGGATGTTTTTCCAAACTTCTTTTCAACAGGGGAAGCCTTCCTTTAAACGATGTCGTACATAAAAGGCAATAAGTAAAAGAACGGAAAGAGAAACTGCTCTCATTGGAGATCCTGGCATGCTCAGCCCCTCCTCGGCCCTCCTCCTAATTGGAGTGGCTCCTTAGATGCTCCTCAGCAGACACTGAGGTTCTATAAAGGAAATTGGTGTTCAAGTCTGAGTATTTCTGTTGATCCTTCTTTCCCCTTTACAGGCAGGGATTTGTAACTGAAGTGAACATTGTGCTTTGCCCAGATTTCTTCAGGTCCCTTTTCTGATCTTTGTGTCTCTCCCTGGCTTTGGTGAACTGTTGCTTCCAGTAGTGGAGCACTGCCTTTCAGTAGTGGAGCACTGGAGGCTCTCTGCTTGGGAGACGCTGGGAGTGCCAGGGAGTGTCCATCCTTAAGGGTCACTACTGACCAATGCCCAACTGGAGAAGGCTTATGAGAGCCAGCTCCCTTCCCTAAGGCTGGGTGGGGAGGAGCAACGTGAGATGGAACTTACACGTCAGGGATTCCCTGAGGGATCAGGCTGAAGCTACCCTCTGAAGGATTTTGCCTGAAACCACCAGTCTTGTTTGCCTTTCTCCCCGTCTTTGTCCCGCCTCCTTCTTTCCTGTTCTAATCTTGCCTGTGAGCATATCCTTAGTAAATTACCTGTATCGAGAAGCCGGGCATGTTGGCTCACACCTGTAATCCTAGCACTTTGGGAGGCTGAGGCAGGTCGATCATGAGGTCAAGAGTTCGAGACCATCCTGGCCAACATGGTGAAAACCTGTTTCTACTAAAATACAAAAAAAAAAAAAAAAAATTAGCTGGACGTGGTGGCGCGTGCCTGTAATCCCAGCTACTTGGGAGACTGAGGCAGGAGAATCATGTGAACCAGGGAGTCGGCGGTTGCAGTGAGCTGAGATTGCGCCACTGTACTCCAGCCTGGCGACACAGCAAGACTCCGACTCAAAAACAAAAGCAAAAACAAAACAAAACAAAAACCCTGCATCCAAATCCTCATCTCAGGTTCCCCCTAATTCTGACTATCTCTTTCAGGCTCTGTACTTTCCCAGGGCCGTTCTTCCTTTCATTGGCTAGTCTTCAGCCAACGAAACGTACAAAGGGGACTTTGCAGGTAGGCTCCTTCGCAGGTACAGAGGGGTCTCTCCACCAGTGGCCTTTCAGGATCGGGCAACTGTTCAGTTGGGCCTGCAGCCATTTCTCTCTGCTGTGTGTTGATTTATTTCAGGGAAGCACAACTCACCGGCCAATGTTCAACTTACCAGAGACTTTGTTACCTTGGAAACACAGGGCTAGGAGGCTGAGGAGCCAAGCATGCCTAAGTCATGCCTGGTGCCCGGGGCATCTTTTGAGGTGGGGACAGCTTCTTTGGGGCGTCTGCCAGGACAGAACCCACTTCATAGCCCGCTTCTCCTTTTGCATAACCACTGACCCTCACTCAAAATCTGATGCTCATTAGAAGTTTGAAGATGTGCCTTTCAGGCTTTTGATTGATAGTTTCCTTTATTAATCCAATTTAAGGCCAGGGCATTTTCCCCATCTCTACGACGCCAAAGAGCACAGCAAAACACAGCCTTTCCTTAAGGCGCTACATCTGCCTGGCTTTTATGTGGTTCGGGTCTCATGTGCATTTCGCCTGGGCCAGGCAGTAAGGGAAATGAGGGAGGCTGACATGACCTTTGGGTGCCAAAAGCCTTTCTTGACCCCTGCAAGGCTGGGTTAGGACCCTTACTAAGCATCCCCACAGACCCCTACTGCATCATTTCATATACCATTTTCTAATTGCTGATTTGCTTGTCTAGTTGGTGAGGTTGAAGGAAAACCTCTAGGTCTGAAGGATTTAAAGTCACTGAACAATAATATTTAAAAGCAAATCATGATGCCTTAATCAAGTGGTAAATTGTGCTTGCTGGCTTTGCCCACTTGGCAACAAAGGAACAGCCCCGGGGTGAACATGAGAATGTAATTTGGACATGGAAGAAAATAGGTCACTCTTCTTATTCATAGACCTTTTTTTTTTCTTTTTCTTTTTCTTTTTCTTTTTTTTTTTTTTAAGATGGAGTCTTTCTCTGTTTCCCAGGCTGGAGTGCAGTGGTGTGATCTCAGCTCACCGCAACCTCCGCCTCCCAAGCTCACGCCATTCTCCTGCCTCAGCCTCCCGAGTAGCTGGGACTACAGGTGCCCGCCACCACACCCAGCTAATTAAAAAAAATTTTTTTTTTATTTTTAGTAGCGACGAGGTTTCACCATGTTAGCCAGGATGGTTGTGATCTCCTGACCTCGTGATCCGCCCACCTCAGCCTCCCAAAGTGTTGCGATTACAGGCGTGAGCCACCGTGCCCAGCTGAGAGTGTTTTTTAAATTGAAAAAAGTCAGGGCACAAGATCTCATACTTGCTTACGGGAACTATGGGAGAAAACAGTTGTAAATGCAAAATGGGTTGCCCTTGTCATTAAGCCAGCCATGCCTAAGTTTCTAGCCCCATAGCTCTCCTACCACACATTCATCAACCTGGTCCTACCTTCACATTCATCAAAGGTGATGGAGATTGGATCACTCCCTTCTTCTCCATCCCATTCCTGCCTGCATCCTAGGCAGTCTCGGGTGATCCTGCTAACACCCGACAGCTCCTTGATCTGCTCAGTTCTCATGGCCTTCCCCCTCCACTCTTCCATGCCTGTGGCACCTGCTGGACGTTGTCATCCCCAGAGCTGCTATTGACTCTACCTGCTCCTCTGCACTCAGCTTCTTGACCATCCTTGGCTTCTCAGTCTCTTATTTCTTCCACATTTACTCTTTGACTTCACTTATGCTTTCATTTGCATGTGTCCTCTCTATTTGGGGGATTCATCAGCTGGTCCCCTCCTGTCTTTACTTTCCTGCTTATCTTGGGAGGCATCACATCATCCTTGGTTTGGCCAGCACCCTCATCTCCCTGCCCCTCAGCCTGTGGCACCACTCTGTAGACCTCATCCCCACTCTCCCCTCGTCTCTAGTCTTCCCAGTGCTTCTAGGGGCAATCACAACGTTCCCACCTGTACATTCAATACTGCTCAGCATGTATATAATGTACCCAGATTCTTCCGCCCTGTCATTGCAGCTGTTCCAAGCCCATTCTCAGGTCTCACAGAGAAGAACTTGCTGCATTACAGAAGAAAAGAAGTTTCTGGCATGAATTCCTCCACTTTTACCCCTATTTACTGCAAACCCTATTGCACCTTGTCTCCTCCTCTTCCCTCCTGTGCTGTTGCTGCCTGTCTCCTGTGTAGGAAAATCAGGTCTAAGGCCAGATATGACTTCTTTCAGAGTGTCTTTCCTGGGCACCCTCACCTCTGCTGGCCAAGGCTAGGTTAGGGCCTCCTCCTGGGTTTCTACTGAACCCTGATTTTAACTCCATCCCACCATATTGTAATGGTTGATTTACTATACATCTCTTTCGCTGGGCTGTGTGAGCTCTTTGAGGGCAGAAGCAGTGTTTTTCTTGTTTTCTTTTATATACCCAGCACCTGGTAAAGTACCTGGTAAAGTAAGTGCTTGATATATGTTGTTGAATGAACGAATCTCATTTTCTTTACACCTAGTTTATTCACCTGCATTCAGGATCCCTTCCCTTCCTGCCTCTTTGTACTGTCAGTTGTTCCTTTTCTGAGTTGTGTCCTCAACCTGCCTTCTGGTGGTGTTTTACGTACAACTGTTATTATTGTTATTATTAATGATGTTATAGCCACTGTTTACTGGACACTTACTATGTTCAGGCACCACGCTAAACACCTTACCTGCATGTTGCAGTTTAATCCTTACAATAATCCTATGAGGGTGGTATTATTATTCCCACTTTCCCAATGACATTTAAGCAGAATTAAATCTCCTTTAAAGCAAAGTCCTTCCTAGACTCTGTATGCTCCTCCACCTAATGTCATATATCTTCATTACATTTACCCCAAGTTTCTGAAGTGTCATCTCCACCAGCTGTCTCCCCATTCTGACCCCTCTCTTACTCCTAGCTCCCTGGAACAGAGCCCTGTCTGACTATGAAAGCTCCCACTGACGTCACCAGTGACCTCCATGTGGCTAACACAGTGAATGCTTTCAGGCTTATCTTCCCAGTTTTGCAGCAGCAGATGACACTGACTGGCCACTCCCCCCCTGTGGTTCTGTTTCCTTCCCAGCTCCCATTTCCTCTGGCCCCATTAAGTGTTTTGTTTCCAGGGGCTCGGTTCTTGGCCCTTTTGTTTCTTGCTCCATATCCTGTTTCTAAGTATTCTCTGTTTCAGCTTAACTAAAAATCCTGCTGGTATCCCAGGCTGCTCCCCTGTGCCCTAGAACCATAGGACCAAGGCCTCTGCTTTCACCTTGATAACCCTTCCACAGAGGCCAAACTCAGTGTGCCAATCAGATCTTATCCTTTACTGTCTCCATCCCAACATGTCTCAACACCTACTCCTCCTCTTGTATTCCTTAACTTAGCCAAGGATACTAGCACCTGCACAGTGGCCCAAGGAAAAATGTCATCAAAATTTTTGGTGACATTTTTCCTTCCACTTTATATCTAACCAGCCACCAAATCCCGTTTATTATTGCTAGGCTTTTCTCATGTCTGCTCCTTTCCCTCTCTATCTCCACGGGAATTGAACCTTGTTTTGACTGGTTAGTTACAGTGGTGTCTTGAATGCCTTTCTTTTCACCCAATGAGTAGTACTTTTTAAATAAAAAGACAATGACATCTACTCTGCTTTAACTCTTCAATGGCTCCCAATTTCCCCTGGGAAAAACTCTTAAATGCTTAGCATGACTGTGAAGACCCTTTTTTTTTTTTTTTTTTTTTTGAAATAGGATCTTGCTCTGTTGCCCAGGCTGGAGTGCAGTGGCATGATCTCAGCTCACTGCAGCCTCCGCTTCCCAGGTTCAAGCTGTTCTCCTACCTCACCCTCCCGAGTAGCTGGGATTACAGGTGCCGACCACCATGCCCAGGTAATTTTTGCATTTTTAGTAGATATAGGGTTTCCAGGCTGGTCCTGAACTCCTGACCTCAGGTGATCCACCTGCCATGGCCTCCCAAAGTGCTGGGATTATAGATTTGAGCCACTGCGCTTGGACAAATACCCTTCTTGATCTGAGCAGTGATGACTTTTCTAGCCTCATTTCCTGCTCCACCCCCAGTCTGTGTCCACCTCCCCACCTGACATTATGCACGAGTAACACTGATGCACATGCCCTCCTGAGAATCAGTCAAGCTCTCAGAGGGTAGGAATCAGTCAAGCTTCCTACCCTCTGAATCTTTACCTCTGTTCCCTCTCTCCTACTTGATGACTGGTCCAACTCTTCCTTGTTCTATTTTGTGCATACTTCATTATAGAAGTTAACTTTTTGCATTACAAATACTGGAATATCTCTTTGTAGCTCCTAATTAGACCATGAGCATCCACAGTACATGAATTCTTAGGGTCAGAGGCAGATCATATAGGTGACACTCTGGGTTTAAAACTGGAGATGCAAGCAAAGGGCATTCTTGGCACCATCTTTCCCTCCCGACTTTCTGAGGAGAAGCTCAGGAACTGTGGGAAATCAGGCAGATGGTGTTTGGGGAGAAAAAAGAGCTGCCATGATATATCCAATGGGCAGATTCGTATTTTGCCCCATCAGGTATCTTAAAACCTGCAGGTTTTAAAATTTAGTCAAGAAGTTAAGACCACCAACCCAGAAGGTGCCCTTGAATGTTAATATCCAGACTTCGTGGGCAGCCTGTATTTGCAAATCTCAGGTTTTTAACTCTATTTCTTCCATCTCCTTCAAAGAAGCCCTGATCCTGAACTCTCCCAACAAAGAAAATCCTGATCGCAGTGCTCATGAATAACTAGAGTGGGCTGTTATTACCTGAGCTTGAAAAAAGGTTATTTTTTTATTCCTCCAAGCTGTTCCTAGCCTCCCAGAGGTACATAATCCATACAGAGTCTGGGTGCAGAGGGGTTGGAGTAGATGATCTTTGATGAGCTAAAACATTGGAATTCATGGAACTTGGAATAATCTCTGACAACTACAAGCTTGTCTTGAGACATTTAGTAGGAAGGTAAATGATAGGGTGGGGTTTCATCTTTGTCTTAACTTGAATATTCAATGCCTGGAAATGGCCTTTTAACCCTCTTGTACAGGTGCCACCACCATGTGAACATGACCGGGCTAGCCTGCTGGAGAATGAAAGACATGTGTCCTGACCACCCTGTCACCTAGCTGATAGCAAGCTCTTCCCAGAAAAAAAGAGCAAACTGAATGACTCGCATTGTCTGCAGGCTCATGAGGGAGCCCAGCTGACACCAGAATAATCATCCAACTGAGTTCAGCCAAACTGATGACCCTTAGAATAGTGAGCTAAATAAATGGTGGTTGTTTTAACCTACTAAGTTTTAGGATAGCCTGCTTTGAAGCAAAAATGAGCTACTGGTATCTGTGTGGCTCATTTTCATGCCATAGCTCCACTGACTGACAAGGAGTGGAGCTCCTTGGAAATGGTCAACAAAAGCACAAAGCATTAGGGAATGGAGCCAAGTCTCTGGCTCATAGGTCACTCAACTAGAGAGAATCAGGGATGGAATGGAGGAGTGGGCTGATGCTGCCAATGAATTCAGAGCTGAGTCCAGCAGGCAGGATTGTTGTCATGCCTGCAAAGTCCCAGACCCACCTCCTTTCCCTTAGGGGCAGGTCCGGTGGCTCCTTCAGTCCTAGTCTCTGCAAAACAACAAACAGGGTTTTGTGTTTCAGTCAGAAGGGAACTTATATTTTACAAGACAGCCACCAGTCTTACCACAGGAGTGCTTAATTTGTGGAGTTTAAGGATCCAAGTGGGAACAATGGCAGAAAGAAGAAAAGTGTCTTTGGAATGAATCTACTCAGAGATGCCAATGCCTTCTCGCTTGAAGGGCAGAACATGAAAAGTAGTAATTTGCTCTGGCCCAGCCAGGGGATAGAATGTTAAATGTAAACAGCTGTTTGCTTTGTAATGGTCTGGTCTGGAAGGCTCCATGACAGGGGCGAGTCATCGAATTTTAGATCTGGAACGAGTATTAAAGGTTGTCTTGTGGGAAATCTCAGTCCTCCACTTGAACGCTTCATTTTATTTTTATAGTTACTTACACAAGCAATACCTGGTGTACAGTCAGCCCGCCCTCCAACTGTATTTAACCAAGTGCAGATCAAAAATATTTGTAAAAAGAAACTAATAGAAAAAAACATAAAAAATAGTACAAATAGGAAATACACTAGAGCAACTATTTAGATAGCATTTACATTTTATTAGGCATTATAAGTAGAGATAAATTTAAATACACGGGAGGATGCACAGAGGTTATATGCAAATAGTTCCCCATTTTATATCAGGGACTTGAGCATCCTGACAATACTGAGGGATGACTGTATTCTCAATGTGCAGCATTCCCCCTTCATGCCATGGCGTCTAAGCCCACCCTTGAAGAAGAAGCTAGTGGAGGATGCTTCCTCACAGCCCCTTTCTACAAAAATGGATGTATATATTCACAGATCTACTTTTCTATTGCAACATTATAGGATCATATAAAACATGCTGTTTTTAAATTTGATTTATTTTTTACCAACTGGTATGTTTTAAAGATCTTTCTGTGTGTATACATAGAGGTTGAATTCTGTATACATACATAAAGATTGAATACAAAGGCTGCATAGTATTCTTTCATATAATTATCCACACTCTATTAAATACTCCATTTTTGATGGGGAATGCAGATTGCTTCCACTTCTTTGGCTATTGTAAATCTCAAAGCAAGAGGCCAGGACTAATGGCTCATGCCTGTAATCCCAGCAATTTGGGACACTGAGGCAGGAGGATCACTTGAAGCCAAGAGTTCAAGACCAGCCTGAGCAACAAAGCAAGACCCCATTTCTACAAAACAATAAAATTAAATAATAAAATAAAAATAAATAAAATAATAAAAATTAGTCAGTCATGATGATGCTCATCTGTAGTTCCAGCTACTCGGGACCCGGAGGATTGCTTGAGCCCAGGAGTTTGAGGCTGCTATGAGCTATAAACACGCGTGCATTCCAGCCTGGATGATAGAACAAGACCCTGTCTCTAAAAAATCCAAAAAAAAAATTAAAATAAAACCAGAAACATTTTTGTGCATAACTCTTTGAGCATTTCTTTTTTCTTTCTTTCTTTTTTTTTTTTTTTTTTTTTTTTTTTGAGACGGAGTCTCACTCCGTTGCCAGGCTGGAGTGCAGTGGCGCGATCTCAGCTCACTGCAACCTCCACCTCCTGGGTTCAAGCAATTCTCCTGCCTCAGCCTCCCGAGTAGCTGGTTCTACAGGCGTGCACCATCATGCCCAGCTAATTTTTGTATTTTTAGTAGAGACAGGTTTTTACCATGTTGGCCAGGATGGTCTCGATCTCTTGACCTCGTGATCTGCTTGCCTCGGCCTCCCAAACTGCTGGGATTACAGGCATGAGTCACCGCCCCGGCCCCTCTTTGAGCATTTCTTTAGGATTACTTAGAAACAGATTTGCTAGAACAGACGGCATATGTATTTCTAAAGTTTGGCATAATTTGTTTTTAAATCATCTCAACTTGGTGCCTGCTCTAGTGAATTTATTTAGCTACCTTTTCTTTTTCTTCAGTCAATATCTATCTATTCAGGTTTTGCTTCTTGTTGAATTAATTTTTAAAATTTATTTTTTCCCTAGGAAACCATCCATTACACACAGATTTTCAAATTTGCTGTAATTATGTTTTTATACATGTAATGTCTTAATTTATAAACATCTCCTCTTGGACTCATTCTCCATTTTTTTCATTAATATTGTTCATGTCTTCTAAATTTGTTTCCTTGATCAGATTTGCCAGAGGTTTATTTGTTTGTTGGTCTGTTAAATGAACAAGTTTATTGATTATTCTCTTTTGTTTTCTAGCCTATTAATTTCTGCTTTTATCATTATTAAATTTCTCTACTTCTTTGGAACCATTCTGTAGAGCTTTTATATAATTTTCTGGGTATTAGGATCAGTTCATTTATTTTTAAGAGTTTTAGTTTTCTAACATATGCATTTAAAGCTGTAACTTTTCCTTTGAGAGCTGCTTTTGATGTGTGGTATTCTCATGTTTGTTCACTTTTAAGTAGTAATAATTTCTATGTTAATTCTTCCTCTTATCCAAAAATTATATTTAAGACAGTTTAAATATTCCTAAGCAAATAGATTTTTTGACTATCCTTTAAATGTTGATTTCTAATTTTATAGCATTGTGGTCAGAGAATATGGCCTATATAATTTCTGCTTTGGGGAATTTTTTTTTTTTGGTTGAGATTTTACTTGTGTATTTGTGCGTATAAGGGGTTTAATGCATGGTCAACTTTTGTGGAAATTTTATGTGGGTTTGATAAAACTTCCTTGTTCTCTTTCTTTTCTCATAAAGTTTGCTACTACAACATTCAAATTCTCCATGTTGGCCGGGTGCAGTGGCTCACGCCTGTAATCCCAGCACTTTGGGAAGCTGAGGCGGGCAGATCACTTGAAGTCAGGAGTTTGAAACCAGCTTGGCCAACATGGCGAAACCCCATCTCTACTGAAAATACAAAAATTAATCAGGCACTGTGGCGCATGCCTGTAGTCCCAGCTACTCACGAGGCTGAGGCAGGAGAATTGCTTGAACCCAGGAGGCAGAGCTTGCAGTGAGCTGAGATTGTGCCACTGCACTCCAGCCTGGGCAACAGAGTGAGACTCTATCTCAAAAGAAGAACAAACAAAAAACAAACAAACAAACAAAAAAACCCCAAATTCTCTATGCCTTTAAGGTTTTGCTTAATTTATGAGAAAGATAAACAAATATTCCTCTCTGATGGTACACTTGCAGATTTCCCTCCCTAGAATTTCTATCACTTTTGCTTTGTATATTGTAAGTGTAAAGGTTTATGTCTGATGTATCTTTTGGTAGTTGGGCTTTTTACCAGTATGAAATACTTCTCTTTTAATGTCTTTTACCTTGACTTTAATTTTATGATGTTAACATGTTTTATTTTTGTTTACAATTTTCTTGAATTATCTTTTCTATTTCTTTATTTTGAACACTCCCGCTTAAGAGAAGCCATATAAACTCGTGAGTAGGATTCAAAGCCCATCTTTGTCATTACCTGGTTCAGAAGTGTTTAGCAAGTTACTCGAACTCTTTGTGCCTTAGTTCCTCCTCTATAAAATGAGAATAATAATAGTTCTAGTTCATAAACTTGTGGGGATTAAATATAGAGAACAATGGAAATGCTTAGTAAATATTAGAAATTATTATTTTATGTGTGTCATCTTAAACAACATACAGTTGGATATTTAAAACCCAATCTGAGAATCTCCTTTTTTTAAGTGATGAATTTAATATATTTATATTTTTTAAATGTTTTAAACAGTTTTAAAATGTACCTGCTTTAAGTGTACAATTAAGTGATTTTTAGTAAATGGACAGAGTTGTACAATTGTTTCTTCCTTCCCATTTTAGAACATTTTTATCATTACAAAAATATACCTTGTGCCCATTTGCAGCTACTTTCCATTCCCACTCTCAGGCTAGGCAACTGCTAACCTACTTTCTGTCTCTATAAACTTTCCTTTCCTGGACATTTTACAAAAAGGTATCATATAATATGTGGTCTTTTGCATTGACTTCTTTTACTTAGCATAATGTGTTTGAGGTTTACTCATGTTGTAGCATGTATAAGTAGTTTGTTCCTTTTCCATTACTGAATAGTATTCCTGTGAATGGGTATACATCACATCTTGTTTATTTACTTAATACTTGATGAACATTTGCATTGTTTCTCCTTTTTTTGCTGTTATGAAAATGCTGCTATAAATATTTACATATAAATATTTGTGCGGACGTAAGTTTACATTACATTGCATAGATACCCTGGAGAATAATTGCTGGATTGTATAGTGCAATTAGGTTTAACTTTTTAAGTTGTCAAAATTTTTCCCAAAGTGGTTGCTCCATTTTATGTCCAGTTTCTCTATGTCCTTGTTAACACTTGGCGTGTTAATTGAATTTGTATTTTACCAAAGAAGATGTATGAATGACCAATAACTGTATGAAAAGCTGTTAAACATCTTTTACTAAAGTTTGTTATTAGGGAAATGCAAATTAAAATCACCGTGAAATACCATTTCATACCTACAAAATGGCAATAATAAAATATTTTGCCCATTTAAAAATTGTGTTGAACACTTTCCAACTTCTTCCATGAGGCCAGTGTTACCCTGGCACTAAAACTACACAAAGACATCACAAGAAAGCTACAGATCAACACAAAAATCCTCAGCGAAAACACTAGCAAACTGAATCGAGCAACATATAATAAGGATTATATGCCATGACCAAGTGGGATTGATCCTAGGAATGCAAGATTGGTTTAACATCTGAAAACCTATTAATGTAAGGCACCATGTCAACACAATACAGGACAAAAATCATATAATCATCTCAATAGTTGCAGAAAAGGCATTTGACAAAATCCAGCACGCTTTCATGATAAAACAACAACAATAACACGTATACACACACACACACACACGCACACACACACACACACACACACACACTCTCACTCAACAAAGTAGGACTAGAAGAGAACTTCCTTAACCTGATAAAAGGCATCTGTGAAAACCCACAGCCGACAATGCTTAATAATGAAAGACTGAAAGTTTTTCTCCAAGATCAGTGTCAAGACAAGGATATCTGCTCTGACCACTTCTATTCAATGTTGTACTGGAGCATCTTGCCAGGACAGTTAGGGAAGATTGTGTTAAAAACAAACAAACGAACAAACAAAAAGTATCCAGATTGGGAAAAAAAAGAAACAAAACTATCTCTATTTGCAGATGACATGATATTGTATATAAAATTTTAAGAAATCCACTAACAAGCTGTTAGAACTAATAGTTCTTTTTAAAAAAATTGTCATGGTGCTTATTTTTTTAACTTTTATTTTAGGTTTGGGGGTACATGTGCAGGTTTATTATATAGGTAAACTCGTATCACAGGGGTTGATTGTACAGATTATTTCATGACACAGGTATTAAGCCTGGTACCCAATAGTTATTTTTTCTGCTCCTCTCTCTCCTCCCACCCTTCACCCTCAAGTAGGCCCTGTTCTCTTCTTTGTAGAACTAATAGTTCTGACAGTTTTTTCAGAGCAAGGTTGCAGGATACAAAATCAACATACAAAAATCAGTTGTATTTTTATATACTTGCAGTTAATCTAAACATTTAAAATTTTAAAAAATTTCATTCACAAAAAGAGTACAAAACTTAATAAATTTAACAAAAGAAGTACAAACGTATACTCTGAAAACTATGAAACATTGTTGAAAAAATTACAATTATATGCCTTTATTATTGAATTGTAAATGTTCTTTATATATTCTTGATATAAGTATCTTACCAGATATATGGTTTGCAAATATTTTCTCATGATCTGTGGCTTGTCTTTTCATTTTCTTAATGGTGTCTTTGAAGGAAAACATTTTTCATTTTGAAGAAGTCAAATTTACCAATTTTTATGGAAAGTTCTTTTGATATCATGTTTAAGAAATATCCGTTTAATACTAAATTTCTCTTTATAAAGATAAAATTAGAAGGATGATTTAAAAGTACTATGACTTTAGTCCTTATATGTAGATCTATGATCCATTTTGTGTTAATTTTTGTTTTATGGTGTGGGATAACAGTCTAAAATCACCTTTCTGCATGTGGATATCCAGTTGTTTGAGTGCCATATGTTAAAAAACTATTCATCGTCTATTGACTTGCGTTGGCATGTTTCTCGACCATGAATATAAAAGTCTATTTTTGTATGCTCAATTCTGTATGTCCATGTTTTTGCTTGTACCATACTGTCTTGGTTATCATAGATTTTTAGTGAGTTTTGAAATTGGAGCTTGTAAGCCCTCTAATTTTGTTCTGCTTTTTAAATATCCTTTTGGTTATGCTGAGTCATTTGTATTTCCATAAAAATTTTAGGATCAGCTTGAAAATTTCTGCAAAAAAAAAGCATAATTCAGCTGAAATTCTGATAGAAATTGTATTCAATCTATAGATTCAATGAAGGATTGATGTCAAATTTTTAAATATTTTGGTAGAATTAATCAGTGAATTGGCCAGGCACAGTGGCTCATGCCTGTAATCCCAACACTTTGGGAGGCAGAGATGGGAGGAACACTTGAGCTCGGGAGTTCAAGACCAACCTGGGCAACATAGTGAAACCTCATCTCTACTAAAAAAAATAAAAAATTAACCAGGCATGATGCCACATACCTGTAGTCTTAGCTACTGGGAAGGCTGAGATGGAAGCATTGCTTGAGCTCAGGAGTTTGAGTTTGCAGTGAGCAATGATTATGCCCCTGCCCTCCAGCCTAGACAGCAGAGAGAAATCCGGTCTCAGGAAAAAAAAAAAAAATTAGTGAAGCCATCTGTACTTTTATTTATGGGGAAAATGTTCAGTTACAAATTTCATATTTCATCCATTTTCTTCTTAAAATCTATTTAAACTTTCTATTTCTTCTTGAGTCATATTAATATGAGGCAGTACTTCTCCATTTGTGATATGCTTTGATCAATCTCCAGAATCTTTAAATAATTATTTATTACAACTTTTTCCAGCCTTATGTTTATTTTTAATGAAAGGATTTTCCAAGCTTTTCTCTCAGCCCTTTCAAAAGTCCTCTCCTCCTGTCCCCACCATTTACATTTATTGCAATTGCTTATACAAATACAAAATTTTTCCTGACATCTAACTTTAGTTTCCTATGTACCATGTTTTCATATTTTCTTCCCCCATTCTACCTTTTAGTGAATTAATTGCAATTTCTTTTATCCTTTTCCTTCTTAATGATTTGAGCATTTGTATACTATTTCTCATTTTCTACTGGTTACCCTTAATTTTTGAACAAATACATTTAAATATTTTTTGATCAATGCCTAAAGTCAATCAGGGTTTATGTCCTCTCTCCAAAAAAGAACGAAACATTAGCATATTTTTATTCCCCTGGTCTCTCTACCATCTTCCTCTTCACTTCTCTGAAGTCATTTCTCATGTTGAGATTATTTGGCATGTTATCTTTAATTTTAATTCTTTTTATGAGTATGCCTTTTTAGATCGCTGTGGGTTTTGTTTATTTCTTCATCACCATTCTCTCCTCACTGCACCTCAGACACTCACTCATTTCTAGTCTAGACTTAATCCTTCATAAGAAGCAAATCATGACCTAATTCTTTACTTTAAATATTCCTCTATCTGATTACCATTGCCTTTTACTTCTATCTCACTTCTCTGGTTCTCTTATGGCAGAAGGTACCTAAATTTACTTAAACTTCTAAGTCTTTAATTTTACCTTTACCATCATCTTTCACTATTTCTCTCTCTCCCTTCATTAGGTTACATGGACAGCACAGCATAATCATCCACTTGGACACATCGTTTGCTTCTCTGTCCCTCCATTATTACCCCTGGAAAGATGGCCTGGTTAAACCCAGTTTTCTTCTTATTCTGTTTGTAGCCAAGAAGCTAAATATTACTGGAGAAAATTATGTTAACTTCAAATTTATGACCTCAGATCGCAAATGGGCACTCAATCCCTTCAGCTATTCCTGCTACTCTTCCCCAATAAACTTATTTTTCTATTCTCCCAAACAACTGTGTTACTTCTTTTCTTAAGCCTCCAACAGCCTCTCACCTCTCAATCTCAACTATGACCTCAGTTTTGACTTCACAGAGAAAAATGATTTTATTAGATGAGAATGACCTTATCTTTCTACCTTCTGGTCTATGTCTTAGTTGATTTTGTGCTGTTATGATAGAATACTTAAACCTGGGTAATATTTTTAAAGAACAGAAATTTATTTCCTCTAGTTCTGGAGACTGAGAAGTCCAAGATCAAGATGTCAGCAGGTTTGGTGTCTGGTGAGGGTCCAGTCTCTGCTTCCAATATAGCGCCGTGAATGCTGCATTCATTAGAGGGAAGGAACCCTGGATCCTCACATAGCAGATGTCAGAAGGACAAAAATGGGTGAGACTCCCTCCATCAAGTCTGTTTAGAAGAGCACCTAATCCCTTTCATGAGGGAGGAGCCCTCATGACTTAGTCATCTCCTAGAGGCCACACCTCCCAATGCCGTTGCATTGGGGATTAAGTTTCTACATGAATTTCTGGGGGCATTTTCAGACCATGGCAGTCTGCTACTCTGCCTGGATTTGTACCCCATTGTTACAGTGGAAGACTTGTGTTATCTTCTAAGCCTTGCAT
The DNA here is from genome assembly GCF_024542745.1 of Macaca thibetana thibetana. Lineage (NCBI taxonomy): Eukaryota > Metazoa > Chordata > Mammalia > Primates > Cercopithecidae > Macaca > Macaca thibetana. The sequence continues at coordinate 95,173,273 of NC_065579.1, read as the reverse complement.
TCTATCCTGGATCCTATCTGCCTTTTGCTGAAGGATTTCCCTGCTGTAAGTGTCTTCTTTCTCTCCTACATGAAAACTTTTTCCTTTCAACTAGGCTATTCTCATATGTACATACCTTAATCTTCTATCTTAAATAAAACCCTCTTAAGCTGGCATTGCCTTCCAGCTATCTACCTCCTCTCGTCATTTCTCTGTTCCCAGTCACAACAAGACTCATGGAAGTATTTGAACACAAACAAACCTTTCAAATTCCTTGCCTCCTGTTTTCACCTCAGTCACTCCATTCACACTTTCATTCTCATCAATCCACACCAAGAAGGCTTTTACTAAGACCTACATCTTCCCCAAACTGACAGAGGGTCAATTTTCTGTCCTCCTTTGATGTCTTAGTGGCATTTGATCCAATTGACTGCTCCCTCCTTCTTTGAAACTCTGCTTCATCTGATTCTGAAATAACACACTCTTCTTGTTTTGTTTTTTTTTCTTTTTTTTTTTCCTACCTCGTTGCCCCATTTTTTAGTCTACTTTGCAGGCTGCTGCTTCTGTTCCAGATCTGTAAATGTTAGAACACCCAAAGCTCTTTCCCTGGCCCTCTTCTCTATCCAGATTCTATTGTTGTATAATGAAATGTACGTGTTGATGACTCTTAGGTTTTAATCAGCCAGTTGGTTCTTTACTCTGGGTTTTAGACTCATATATTCAACCACCAACTCAACATCTTCACTTGCTTGTCTATTAGACATCCCAAACTTTGTATGCCCAAAGAGAGCTAGTGTTTACTATACCCTCCAATTCTAGCCCCAACTGTCCCCTCTAAGTCATCCCCATAGTAACATATCTCAGCACCATTCCTGTAGTTTATGGTGCCAGAAGCTTAGTTCCAACTCTTCTATTTTCCTCACACTTCAATCCATGTCAGAAGGGCAAAAAGAGGTAAGACTCCCTCCATCAAGTACGATGGTAAAGCCAAGACCTACTGTTTGGCTTTACCTCAAATCCATATATTAAATCTGTCCACTTTCTTCACTACTTTCACTTTAGTCCAATTTACCTTCATTTCTGCCCAGCACAATATCAATAGACTCCTTAGTGGTCTTACCACCTCCATTTTTGTCTCTCTTAACAGTCAGGATAAAATTCATACTGTGAAATATTTCTGAGTCACAGAAAAGTACTAAGAATAGCACAGCAAACTTCTATGTAGCCATCATTCAACATAAGAAATACAATATTATTGACACAATTGAAAGTTCCATGAGAACCTGATTCTCTCTTTCTTACTTACCTCTAATTTGGTGGACACATATCTTTATACTTTAAATACACACACATATGTGTATGTTTATAACCATTCCCTGTCATTTGACAGACTTACCTTCTGATACAACAACCTACCATGCTCACTGCCTGTACTTGAAAATCAACAATGGACCATTTTTGAAGACACAGAAGGTTTGAGAGAAGTGATTTGAAATATATTTAATCGGCCGGGCGCGGTGGCTCAAGCCTGTAATCCCAGCACTTTGGGAGGCCGAGACGGGCAGATCACGAGTTCAGGAGATCGAGACCATCCTGGCTAACACAGTGAAACCCTGTCTCTACTAAAATACAAAAAAAATTAGCCGGGCGAGGTGGCGGGCGCCTGTAGTCCTAGCTACTCGGGAGGCTGAGGCAGGAGAATGGCGTGAACCCGGGAGGCGAGGCTTGCAGTGAGCTGAGATCCGGCCACTGCACTCCAGCCTGGGGGACAGAGCCAGACTCCGTCTCAAAAAAAAAAAAAAAGAAATATATTTAATCACAAATAGGAATCCAGAGAGCAATCTCCTACATCCTTATTCTACCTCTCTACTGCAATGCAAATGGAGATTTGGCATATCTATGTATATATGTAGATATACACACACATACTCCTAATCAATATGTAGTTTAGTTGCCCATGTTTTAAAACTCTATATAGACACTATGTGTCCAGAAAAGATTTAAAAGAAATACATATTTTTAACTTTTTTTTTTTTTTTTGAGACGGAGTCTCGCTCTGTCACCCAGGCTGGAGTGCAGTGGCCGCATCTCAGCTCACTGCAAGCTCCGCCTCCCGGGTTCATGCCACTCTCTTGCCTCAGCCTCCTGAGTAGCTGGGACTACAGGCACCCGCCACCTCCCCCGGCTAGTTTTTTGTATTTTTTAGTAGAGACGGGGTTTCTCCGTGTTAGCCAGGATGGTCTCGATCTCCTGACTTCGTAATCCGCCTGTCTCAGCCTCCCAAAGTGCTGGGATTACAGGCTTGAGCCACTGCACCCAGCCAATAAATACATATTTTTGAAATAGTGACCTGACTTGGAAGACCTTCAAATTGCCAAGCTTAAGCTCCTGTGTTGTTCTTTTCCTCATCCCTTGGCTTGACCGTTTTTTCTTAGAGATGTCTGTGGCATAGCTGAATGGCTGCAATTCCCTCTCTCCTCTTACCTCAGGATGTCTAGATCCAAATCTGTGCTCCTCATCAATTTGCAGAGGGCCTTTTGACCTTGTTGTGTGCATGGACCCACTCTCTGGCTACTTCTGACTTTTCCCTTTGTTCCCACTTCTCACTTACGTTATTTTAAATTATGTATTTCTGTAAGTTGCTGCAAACTTTTTCTTATTATTGGGCAAGGCAGAGATAGATAAATAAATGAGTAAACCTGACACCTCCCAGAGGAAAGAGAAGAGCTTGAGACAGATCCCTGGCATGGTTGCAGCAGTAAGCCCGCTTTTTTGCATTTAGGATTCTGTGCTACAACTGACCAGGTCACCTTGTACTGTCACAGAGGCTAATCTGATGTTTTAATAACACTTCAGGATTAACTGCATTATTCAAAACCGTGCTGTAAAGGAACATGAACCATAAACCAGCTGCTCAAACACCTTATCACACAATGTCATCGAAGGCATTCCAAGTCTCCATTTGCATTAGAGTAGAAAGGTAGAATAAGGGTGTAGGAAGTTGCTCTCAGGATTCCTATTTATAATGTAATATATTTCAAATCGCCTCTCTCAAACTCTCTGTTTCTTCAAAAATGGTCCCAGTGTTGATTTTCAAGGACTGGCAGGGAGCATGGTAGGTTTTTGCATCAGAAGGTAAGTCTGGGATGACAGGGAATATAGCAATTGTCTTTGGACAGGACAACGGTCATCATGGGAGAGGAGAATCATCTGCATTTTCTTTACCAAGGCAGTCACTAAGTCCTTCCCAGGGTTCAAGGGGAAGGGAAATATACTCTGCCACTTGATAAGGAGTGGCAAGGTTCTAAAAGAGCATTTGAGACTGGAAATATTGCTGTGGCCCTTTTTGGAAAACACAATTTGTTAAAGGAGTAAAATGAGACATAACTATAGTTAAAATAGAGATGTAGGAAACCTAAGAAAATACTAAAATACAATGTCATTAAATTTGAGAACTTAGATGAGGTGGATAATTTTCTAGAATATAATTTACTGAAATTGAAATAGAAAACATGGAGTAAACCAGTAACCATTACATAAATTGAATCTGAAATCAAATCTAGATTGTTTTCCTGTGTGGCCCCAAGGGGCAGAACCAGACCAGAGGGTTTAGTTCAGTATCAGAAAGGAACTTCTCACGGTCAAAGGTGGCCAAAGCTGGAATGCTTGTGCTGGATTGGATGCCTTGCTGATTCTATTCAGCACTCGTCCTTCAGTATGCACTGCCCACGATATGCCCTTGCAACTCTTTGCCTGAGGGTTTTCTCTGGTTTCAGCGGTATGTACCACCTATGCACAGAAGTCGCCAGAACTGCTAGGGAGACAATGCTCCCAGGAACAGTTCACAACTAAAATGCTGAGGAGTTGGTGGATAAATGCTCTGTCTTCCTTGGGCATCAGGTGGGGTAAGATCTGAGGCATGCTCTTTGCATTCTTCCAGAGTGTCTTATTGAGCCCTAGAGATTACAGTAGGAACACACTCATCAACCACCCTGTGGTAGCTGCCTTCCCTTCCCTGCCTCTCTTCCCCACTCTATCACTCTGAATCCTGAGTCTACTTCCAAAATAAATGAGTAGAACTAGAATTCTTGTCTCAGAGTCAGTTTCTGGGGGCAAATCTTGTGAACATGTTATAAACAATTTGCCTTTACCTCTTAGGGGAGATTGGTACCTGGTTATAGGAAGGCTGTCAACCATTCATCTTTGGAGACAGGAAGTTTGGTAAAATTAATTAAACAAATATTTATAGTGTGCTTACATCAAGACTCTGAGATTGCTACTAGTGGACTCTCCTCTCCAGAAATAGATGGTTCACCAAGCATCACACTCAAGAAATTGTAATGGAATGTCCTCAGTGCTACAACTGAAGAAGGATCACAGGGTGATGGTATCACTAAGAAGAGAGGGAATCATTCTGATTAGCAGCATAAAGAAGGGTCCAAGAAAAAGTGACATTTGAGCTGGGTCTAGGAGACATCAAAGTTCAAGAGGCAAGGAGGCAAAAAACTTTAACAGAAAAAAAAAATCTTCACCAGCAGGGAAGGATTATCAAATTTATCTCTGTCAGATTGATCATACATGTCCAGAAATAATTTAAGTAAACAAGTAAAAATAAGATAAATAATAAAAAATACAAATAAGCATATAAGTAAATACTTCTTTAAAATATCAAATCAAATAGTGCTAATGACTAAAGGTGCAGAAAGGTTAATGGCATTTAACAACACATGTATTGACAATTCAAACAAAAACCTTGCAAATTATAACATAGAATTTGTTGCTATTTCGTGTCTTGAGACAAATGAAAAATGAGAATGGTGATTGAGGTCAGTCAGCTATGTACTTGAGTTGGCAAAAATAAAGTCCCCGTCAGCTGTGAAATAAAGACATTATCCATCACTAAAATGTTTATAGATATTCTTATTTATCACTAATTATAGAATATGGAAAAACTCTGAAAGTGCTTAAGAACTCCATGAAGGTATTATAACAATGTGGATATTTGGGGCAAGGGCGTGTGACTTCTCAAGGGCTGTCTCATTGGCCTCATTTATTCTGTTTGGATTTTCTGATGTGACAGGCCAGAGGGGGTAATGAAAGGGGCTGTGAGTTGAGAAAATCTGAGAATTCTTGAGTGCTCCCTTGAGCTACTAAGTGAATCAATGAAAAAAGAAAAGATGTATCTCTTCTGATATCTGAAGTGTTAACTGGGCAGTGTGCCTAAGAAGTAAACAGAAGTGAGTAAACACAGACATCCAAGATGCTGGGTGAATTGCTGCTGATGTAGTTCATTCTGATTTTCACATTTATTGTTAAATGCACACCTTATCTTTCAGTAGTCTGGAATTCTGGCAGTCCTATTTGAAAGGCAATATTTTATAACAAGCATTAATACTCGTGAATTTGAATTCCATATTGTGACCTGCCTTTCACCCTTTGCTCACAGCCTTCCCCATTGGTCAGTGATGGGTGGAGGAGTGGATAAAACACTGGAGCAGGTCTCCTCAGTGGCATATTGTGCATCTTTTCCTGTCTGCCCTAGGTCACCCTGGGGCACCTGCTCAGCCATGCTGATGCTCAGAAGCCAGGAAGTATGAGGGAGTCAGCACCCCAGGGGAAACCCTTGATCACAGAGACAGAAACTAGCATTCTCTCCTTCTCTACTACACTTTTCCCAGGGCCCCTTTCCTATTCTTTGGGATAATTTTCTAAATATGCAACTGACTTGTAAACCCTGGTCCCAGACTCTGCTTCTGGGGGTAAACTACACTAAGATATACACCAATTAGGTTTATTCTGGACAAGTTATTTTTGCTTACTGAGCTTCTGTTTCCTCTCCAGTGAAATGAAGGAATCAGGCTTGTTCATTCTTTCCAGGTTTAAGAGTCTATTAGATAAAAGAAAACTGTCAAGAATTCCTGAAAATCCCGTCTTCCTCAATAATTTTTAAAATCAACACTTGTGATTTAACTGCAATTCAGATAAGGTTTTTGGGGTTTTAAACACTTCTGTTTCTCCTTGTGTGGGTGCTACAGTTCTCTGAGTTATAGCTTTTGTTATCTCCCCAGCTCTTCAGACCTTATCCTAAAGTAGTGAAAAAAAGAGGTATCTATCAGGGACCATATCAATGCTGGTTGTTGTAGGTCTATGCCATTACCACTTTTCTGCCCTTCACAATTACTGCTCCACTGGAAAACTTTGGACTGGAGTTTGGTCTCTGTAAACGATGGCGGCATTGCTGAGTCTGATCGTCATGACAGTCCAGGAAAGAGGTGATGTGCTGTCAATAAACACTAGTTTTGATCACATGGAACAACGAAGGAATGAAGACAAACCAGAAATTCTCCGCTCACAAATTTCATGATAAGTGTTCAGAACTAGGAACACTGGACTGGACACGTTTTAAGAAACAGCAGATTCCCATTCAGTTACAAACTTTATGGCAGTTTATGATTGAGAACAAAATATTTAGTACTAAGAGTGATGTCAGTAAGATGGCAGAATAGGACTTTCCACTGCACGTCTCCTTGCAGAAACATCAATTTGAACAACTATCCATGCACAAAAATATCTTCACAAGAGCTAAAGAATCCAGGTGAGAGATTCTAGCACCTGGATGCAGTGCAGAAATAACAAAAGACACATTGAAGAGGATAGAAAGAACAGTTCTACATTGCCTGTGTTACTCTTCCCCCAAGCCTGGGCAGCATAGCAGGGAGAGAGATATCGTCTGCATGAAGGAAGGGGAGTGAAGCGAGCATCCAACTTTGCTGTGGACCTTGGCCTCAGGGCCACCCCAGTGAAACACAGTGTCAGGTCAGCATTCATAACCCCAGACTCACCCAGTGCCAGGCTGGCCTTTATATCCTCAGGCTCCAGGTCTGCCTCAGTGACTGTGATGCTTAATACTGAGTGTCAACTTGGTTGGATTGAAGGATACAAAGTATTGATCCTGGGTGTGTCTGTGAGGCTGTTGCCAAAGGAGATTAACATTTGAATAAGTGGGCTGGGAAAGGCAGACCCACCCTTAATCTGGGTGGGCAAAATCTAATCAGCCAGGATATAAAGCAGGTAGAAAAAATGTGAAAAGACTAGCCTGGCTTAACCTCCCAGCCTATATCTTTCTCCTGTGCTGGATGCTTCTTGCCCTCAATCATCAGACTCCAAGTTCTTCAGCTTTGGGACTTGGACTGGCTTCCTTGCTCCTCAGCTTGGAGATGGCCTGTTGTGGGACCTTGTGATTGTGCGAGTTAATACTCCTTAATAAACTCCCATATATATGTGTATCTATCTATCTATCTATCTATCTATCTATCTATCTATCTATCGCTCCTACTAGTTCTGTCCCTCTAGAGAACGCTGACTAAATACAGTGGTCCAGGATCCAGACTGGCCCTGCAGCAATAGGCTTCATGCTCCACTCCACAGTCCCAGGCTCCAGGCCAGCTCCAGTGCCAGACTTGTGCCCAAATGCCCCAGTTCCAGGCCAGGCCCCATAGTACCAGGCTTCAAACTCACCCTAGTGCCAGTCCAGCTCCTGCAGACCCAGCCTCCAGGCCTTCCTCAGCCCCAATCTAGGCTCCACAGCCCCAGGCTCCAGGTTGGCACCTATGGCCTAATGCTCCAGTGCACTCTGCATCCAGTCCTGTCCTGGTAGACACTGGCACTAGGCTGGCCCCTGCACACCTAGGCTCCAGAAACACCCTCATGGACCCAAGCACAAGGCTGGCTACCGTGTACTTAGTTTCCAGGCTAGCACTTGCAGACCCTGCCTCTAAGATAGCCCTCAGAGGCTCAGGGTCAAGACCAGCTCCAGTACCATGCCATTCTTTGTGGATTCACCTAGGCTTCAGACCACCCCCCATGGACTTAGGCCCTAAACATAGCCCCTGAAACCCAGGCATCAAATCCACCCACCTGCTGACCAAGGCACCAGGCCAGCCTGCCTGATGACTCCAACAGCAAGCCCACTTGCAGGCCTCACTAGATGGCCCATTCAGAATTTCTAGATGAGCTGACTGGTGAAAGGTTTTGCCTGCTGAAGCCAGTCTGTAAAGATTAGAATAGATGTCTACTTCTTCATACGTGCAGATACCAACATATGGCCACAAAGATCATGAATAATCAGGGAAACATGATACTACCAAAGGAACAAAATATAGTACAAGTAACAAACCCTAGAGAAATATAGGTGTATGAACTGTGTGACAAAAATTCAAAATAATCATCTTGAAGAGGCTCATTGAGCTACAAGATAACACAGATATACAACTAAACCAAAATTAAGAAAACAGTGCACTAACAAAATTAGAGGTTCAACAAGGAGATATAAACCATTAAAAACCAAACAGAAATTCTGGAGATAAAGATCACAATGTGTAATTGAAAAATTCCATAGAGCGCTTCACCAGCAGACTCAATCAAGCAGACGAAAGAATCAGTGAGCTTAAAAACATGTCATTTGAAATTACCCATCAGAGGAACAAAAAGAACAAAGAATAAAAAAGAGTGAAGAAGGCCTATGAGACTTAAGAAACATCATCAAGTTAAGCAATATACTCATTCATTATGTGAATTTCAGAAGGAGCAGAGAAAGAGAAAGAGGACAAAAGCTTATTTAAAGAAATAATAATGACAGAAAATCCCCCAAATCTGGAGAGATAAATAAACACCCAGATCCATGAATTCCAAAGAACCCCAAATATATTAAATGTAAAGAGATATTAACTGAGACACGTTATAATCAAATTCTTAAAAGTTAAAGACAAAGAGAAAAATTTGAAAGCAGCAAGGGAAAAGCAACTCAGCACATACAAGGGAACCCCCATAATACTTAAGCATATTCATCAGCAGAAACCTTGCAGGTCAAGAGAAAGTGGGATGATATGGATGATATATTTAAAGTGCTGAAAGAACAAAACTGCCAATCAAGAACACTATACCCCTCAAGTCTGTCCTCCAGAAAGGAAGGAGAGATAAGAACTTTCCCAAACAAACAGAAGTAGGAGATCATCACCACTAGACCTATATTACAAGAAATGCTAAAGGGGATTCTTCAAGTTAGAATAAAAGGACACTAATTAAAAACAAGGAAACATATGAAAATATAAAACTCATCATGAATGAAAGAATACAGTGAAATTCACAATACTGTAATAATGTAATGGTGGTACATAAATCGCTTTTAACTCTAGTATAAAAGTTGAAAGACAAAGGTATTAAAAACAATTTGTTAATAGATACGTATTACATAAAAGATGTAAATTGTGGGGAGGCCGAGGTAGGTGAATCATGAGGTCAGGAGATCGAGATCATCCTGGCTAAAATGGTGAAACCCCGTCTCTACTAAAAATACAAACAAATTAGCTGGGCGTGGTGGTGGGCCCCTGTAGTCCCAGCTACTCGGGAGGCTGAGGCAGGAGAATGGCATGAACCTGGGAGGCGGAGCTTGCAATGAGTTGAGATTTTGCCACTGCACTCCAGCCTGGGCAACAGAGCAAGACTCCATCTCAAAAAAGAAATAAATTTAATTTAATTTAATTTAATTTAATTTAATTTAAAAATTAAATAAATAAATAAGATGTAAGTTGTGACTTCAATAACATACAATGTGGTACAAGATAAATTGAAGTGTAGAGTTTTTGTATATGGTGAAAGTGAAGTTATTTATCAGCCTAAGTTAGACTGTTATAAGGTGTTTTAGGTAAGCCCCATGGTAGCTACAAAGAAAAAAGAAAATATATACAGGATGCAAAGAAAGGAATGAAAACATACCACTAAAAAAACAAAACAAATGAACAAACAAAAACCAAGAAATGAATCTACACTAAATCACAAAGGAAGACAGTGAAAAGGAAGAATGGAACAACAACAACAAAACCCTACAAAACTACCACTGATAAAATGGCAGAGTAAATCCTTACCTATCAACAATTACATTAAATGTCAATGGATCAAATTCTCTAATTAAAAGACAGAATGGCAAACTAAATTTTGAAAATAAGATTCAACTGTATGCTGCCAACAAGTGACTCACTTTAATTTTAGTGACACACAGAGGCTGGAAGTGAAGGGGTGGGAAAAGATGTTCCATGCAAATGGTAATAAAAAGAGAGAAGGATTGAGTATACTTACATCAGAAAAAATAGACTTTAATTCAAAAATTATCACAGGAGACAAGGTCATTATATAATGGTAAAGAAGTAATTCATCAAGAGAAATAACAATTATAAATATATATGTGCCCCAAATCAAAACCTCTAAATAAATAAAGCAAATATTAACAGAAATGAAGCAATAGAGTAATAGTAGGGGATCTCAATACCCAATTTTTAATAATGAGTAGATCATCAGGACAGAAAATCAATAAGGAAACAGAGGATTTGAACAATATTATAGACCAAATAGATCTAACAGACATATACAGAACATTTCATCCAATAGCACCAGAATACACATGCTTTGCAAGTACACATGGAATATTATTCAGGATACATCACATGTTAGGCCACGAAGCAAGTATTAGCAAATTCAAAAGACTGAAATCACATCAAGCATCTTTTCTGACCACAATGGTATAAAACTAGATAAAAATACAGGAGGAAATTGGGAAATTCACAAATGTGTGAAATTTAAACAGTACACTTTTAAATAACCAATGGGTCAAAGAAGAAATCAGAAGGGAATTAAAAATATCAAGACAAATGGAAGTGAAAACATATCATATCAAACAACATAATATATCAAACATATCAAAACTTATGAAATATAGGAAAAAACATAGGAAAATATAGAAAAATATAGGAAAATATATGAAATATAGAAAAATAAGAGGGATGTTTATAGCAATAAATGGCTACATTAAGAAAGAATAAACATCTCAAACAACCTAAGCTTACACCTTAAGGAACTAGAAAAAGAAGAAGAAACTAAGGTTAAAGTCAACAGAAGGAAGAAAATACAAAGATCAGAGCAGAAATAAATGAAGTAGTAATTATAAAAACAATTTTAAGAAATCAGTAAAACTAAGAGTTAGTTTTCTGAAGAGATAAACAAAATTGGTAAACCTCTACTTAGACAAGAAAGAAGCAGAGAAGACTCAAATAAGTAAAATTAGAAATGAAAGAGGAGACATTATGCCAGATACCTCAGAAATAAGAAGGATTATAAATACTGTTACAAGTAATTATATACCAACAAATTGGATTGTCTAGGAGAAATGAATAAGTTCCAAGAAATACACAACATACCACGACTGAAGCACAAAGAAATAGAAAATTTGAACAGAACAATAATGAATAAAGAGATTGAATCAATTATTAAAACCTTTCAATAGAAAATTTCAAGTCATGATGACTTCACTGGTAAATTCTGTCAAGCATTTAAAGAAAAATTAATGCTAAATTCTTCCTAAGTTCTTCCAAAAAATTGAAGAGGAGGGAATACTTCTAAACTCCCTTTATGAAGCCAGCTTTACCCTGCTACCAAAGCCAGACAAGAATGCTACAAGAAAAGAAAACGACAGGCCAATATCCCTGATGAACACAGATGCCAAAATCTTCAACAAAATACTAGCAAAACAAATTCCACAGTACATGAAAAGGATCATACTCAATGATCAAATAAGATTTATCCCTGAGATGTAAGGATGTCTCCACACATGCACATCAATCAATGTGATACACCACATCAACAGAATGAAGGATAAAAAAAATCATATAATCATGTCAACAGGTGCAGAAAAAGCATTGACATTCTATCATGACAAAAACTCTGAACGAATTAGGTAGAAGGAATGCATCTCAATAATAAAGACCACATGAGAGGAGTCAAAAAGTTTGTGGAAAAATGGAAATAAAATGTAAAAATAAAAAATATAAACTTTATTTCTCAACATTTTCTCAACATAAGTTCCATCAAGGTCAAGAAAGTTTTGTAAGTGATAGTACCAGCTATCTAGTTCATCCCTAAAAAACTGAGCGTCCTGGGAATTTAACTATGCCAATGCAGCCTTTTTTACATTATCAACTGAAGAAAAATGGGTGCTCCTTAAAGATTTTTAGGAAATAAAAAGACTTTCTAAATAGGAAATAAACATATTTTCTTATTTTTAGGAAATAAAAATATTTGTCAGGAAACAAAAAGAAGTCCGAAGGAAACAAATCAGGATTTTAAGGTGGAATGCCTAACGATTTCTCAACAAAACTTTTGCAAAACTACTCTTATTTGATGAGAGAAATGAGCGGAAACATTGCTGTGGTGAAGAAGGACTCTCTGGTGATCTTTTCCTGAGCATTTTTCTGCTAAAGCTTCAGCTAACTTTCTCAAAACACTCTCATAATAAGCAGATGTTATTGTTCTTTGGCCCTCCAGAAAATCAGCAAGCAAAATGCCTTGAGCGTTTTAAAAAACTGTTGCTGTGACCTTTGCTCTTGACTGGTTTGCTTGGCTTTTGACTGGATCACTTCCACCACTTGGTAGTCGTTGCCTTGATTGCTGTTTGTTTTCAGGATCATACTGGTAAAGCCATATTTCATCTTCTGTTACAATTCTTTGAATAAATGCTTTAGGATCTTGATCCCACTTATTTAAAATTTCTATTGATTTTGGCACCCTTCGAGTGGAGAGTTTGCTTAACTTTAACTTTTCAGTCAGAATTGCCTAAGCTGAACCAGTCGAGATGTCTATGGTGTTGGCTATTGTTTGCACTGTTAATTGTAAGTCCTCTTCAATTAGGGCACAAATAAGACTAAGACTAATTTTTCCCTTGCAAATTGATGTGAATGGTGTCCTGTTGTGGGCTTCATCTTCAACGTTGCCTTGTCCCTTCATAAAATAAACTATCCATTTTTAGACTGCTGATTCCTTTGGTGGGGATTGTCCCCATATAGTTTTCATAAAGCATCAATGATTTCACCATTCTTCCACGAAGCTTCATCATAAGTTTGATGTTTGTTCTTACTTCAGTTTTAGCAGAATTCATGCTCCTCTAACAGGGGCTCCTTTCAAAGTAATGTCTTATCATTCTTAGTACCTCAAACTAGATCCTGTTCAGACATATTATAACAAATCGGTACAAGTTTATTTTGGTGCAAAAAAGATTTGAAACCCCTGCACAGTGTTTTCATAATATGCATTTTCCGTAAACTTTTTGAAAATCCCATGGTTAACATCATACTCAGTAGTGAAAAGTTGAAAGCTTTTTCTTTACAATCAGGAACACAAGGATGTCCAGTCTCATTCTTTCTAATTAATATAGTATTGAAATTTCAAGCCAAAGCAATTAGCAAGAAAAGAAATAAAATTGGAAAGGAAGAAATAAAATAGTTGCTGTTTGTGGATGGCACAATCATTTAGAAAACCCTAAAAACGCCACCAAAAAACTGTTAGAACAAATAAACAAACAGAGTAAAGTTGTAGGATCTAAAAGTGACTTACAGAAATTAATAGTGTTTCTGTACATTAACTATAAGCTATTTTTCAAAAATCAAGAAATATCTCATTTACAATAGCATAAAAACACTTAAGAATAAATTTAACCAAGGAGGCGAAAGATATGTACACTGAAAACTATAAAACATTGACAAAAAAAGCTAAAGAAGACACAAATAAATGGAAAACTATCCCATGTTCATGTACTGGAAGTATTAATGTTGTTAAAATGTTCATATTACCAAAAGTGACCTACAAATTCAATGCAATTCTTATCAAAATTCCAATGACATTTTTCACAGAAATAGAAAAATCAATCCCAAAATTCAGATGGAACCAAAAAATACCCTGAATAGCCAGAACAATTTTGAGTGAAAAGAACAAAGCTGGAGACATCACCCTGTCTGATTTCAAAATTACTGCAAAGGTATGCTAATCAAAACAGAATGGTATTGTCATAAAAACAGATATACAGACCAATGGAACAGAGTGGAGAGCCCAGAAATAAATCTACACATTTAACATTAACTGATCTTTGACACATATACCAAGAACTCAATGGAGGAAGAACAATTTCTTCAATGAATGGTGTTGGGAAAACTGGACATCCACATAATTGGACGCTTTGTACAGCTTGTACAAAAATAAACTCAAAAGCAAATAGAGGCTTAAATGTGAAATCTGAAACTATGAAGCTACTAGAAGAAAACATAGGAGAAAAGCTTCCTGAAATTGGTCCAGGCAATGAGTTTTGAATGTGACCCCAAAAGCATGGGAAACAAAAGCAAACATACACAAATGGGATTGTAACCAACTATAAAGCTTCTGCAGAGCAAAGGAAGTAATCAACAGGATGAAAATACAACTTATGGAATGAGGGAAAATATTTGCAAAACATATATCTAATAAGGGATTAATATCTAAAATGTATAAGAAATCCAGAATTCAATAGCAAGAAAATAAATAACCCAACTAAAGCATGGGCAGAGCACCTGAATAGACATTTCTCTAAAGAAGACATACAAATTGCCAACAGTTAACTGTCTTTGCAATTGGCTACCTGAAAATATCTTAATTATTTATTGACTTGTTTGTTTTCTCTTCCTGCCCACTAGAATGTGGGCTCTGGGAGAGCAGGGACCTGTGTGTTTTGTTGAACACAGTGTCCTCAACAGTATAGACAGTGCTTAAGACTTAGTGCTCAACAAATATGGATTGAATTTGTTCACCAAAGTCCTCCAAAAAGGGGGTATTACCCATATCCGTAAGGGGTATATGTCAAAAGGAACCCAAATGTTAAAAATCTGGCTGATGTTGGAGATGAAGTGGCATTCTTGTCCTCAGTAACTCATTTTGACACACGCTCTCATGCAGCAAGAAGCCATGGAAAACAAGATGCCAAGCTCTTAGCTCATACTATTCAAAACAGAGCATACCCTAATACTAGGGATTGGGAAAAAACTTGTGCCCACAGGCTGCTCTGAGGTGGACCAGCTGGCAGGCTATGTGCTGTTCTGCGCACCCTGAAGATGCTTAGGGTTCTCCCTATCTCATTCCCAGATGCTGTCCAACACAGCACCTGGGAAGTTAGGAAGAGAATGACAGTCAGCCAACCATAGAATTGCTCCCCAGAGGTTGAGCAAGGAAATGACTAGTGGCTGGTCCCACCACCTATTCTTGGGGCTGGGCTGGGCTGAGCTGGTGTTGGGTTCAGTTGTGAACCAGAATGTGTTGCAGCAGGAGCTGGGGAGCTCAGCTTTTAATTTGAATCAGTGAGAGGGTTGGAGTGATTGATATCAAGGAAGTAGAGCTTGAAGAGTGGGGCAGACACCCAGGTGTGCTGGTCCTTTCATCTTCACATCAAATGCTACCTGGTGAGTTACAGGGCACAGGCTGGGGGTGTGGGGGCTGAGGGGTAGGCAGCTGCTACCCAAAAGCAGAGACAGGCCACGTGGCTGAAGACAGATCCTGGCTTCCTGTCAGACAGCTGCCTGCAAATAATAACCTGCAATTTCCTGGGAGGGGCAGACAGGTAAGAGTCTTTTAATAGATGAAAGAGCTATGACTGATAATATAGGTAATGGAAATTTAACAAATTAATTCATTTATTACTTATTGATTCATTTGTTAATTTAACAAGCATCTGTAGCCTTGCCCCTAAAAGCACAGTCCAAGCACCAGCAGCATGAGCATCACCTGGGAGAGCTTGTCAGAAATTCAGGATCTCAGACCCTACCCCAGTCCTGCTGAGCTACAATCTGCATTTAAACAAAACTCCCAGGGAGTTCTTAGCCACCCAAAAGTCAGAAGGCCTGATCTACAGGATAACTGCTGCACCCACTACTGGGTAGGACCCTATAGGGATGCTGGAAGGGTGCATCTGGCAAACATCGCTCCCCCACTGGGACGTACTTTGAGAAGAAGGGCCAGGTGCAACCTCCTGCAGGTGTTACTTTGAGAAGACACATTTCACACCTGGTTTATTTCTTTCCAAAGTTCGTGTAACATCTGCCTACTTCAACGAGATAGGAACACAAATGACAATAACACACAGCAGTGATGATACAGCAAGGGAGGTATGAGGGCCTTTTCTTGATGGCATTTGAAATAAAGTTGCCAATGGCCCCAGTCCCTTCTCTTGTGGCCTCTCCCCATCCTACTAAAATGGTCAGTGTCCTTTCATCAAAGAAAATCTATTCTTTCTGGAATGAATCTACCGAGAATCACTTACACCTCTGTGCGAATTCAATCAATGAATATTTGCATTTCTATACTTTTGATACCTGTTCCAGCTGTGCCAGAGTTCACAAACTCATGGGGGAGGCATTTGGGGGCAGAAAAGTTAACACTGTTCAGGCAAGCTTTGCCAGATTAGAATGCAGGTCCTGAAAACAACGCTCTCAACACAGAAATCTAAAAAGCACTTTACCATTTATAAAAGTATTTCCTTAGGCACCAACTTTATAGATGAAAAGACTGAAGTTCAGAGAGGCTGTGACTTGCCCAAAGTCACACAACTAGTAAGTGGTTAAACTGAGATTTCGGCCTCATCTTCAACTATAATTTTTGTGTTCTTTATACTGTTTAGGCGCTTCTATATCAGGAGAATTCTTGTCTATCCAAGAAGACCAAGTCCCTCTTCTCTATTTTTCATTACTTCATGCAGAAAATAGTTTTATCGGCACCTTTTCGTGTTTAGAGTTGAGAAAAGAGGACACGTAAAGGGGAAATATTTCTCTCTCATCACCCATCCAATGGCTATTTTCAACCTCAAGAACCGTACAGACCAATAAAGGAGAAAAGATATACTGAGAACACTGCATCGTGTTCCTATTCCTCTGGTAGGGACTAAACTTGGCTTCAACATCCAATTTTTTGGCCCCATAAAGTCTGACGTCCTCCCAGTGACAAACAGTAATTTTCAGAGTTACCCTCTCTTGGGGCTCTTTACTGCCAACTCCTGAATCAAGTATGCTAACAACATCTCATTCTGCGTCAGTGGACACATGGAACTAAGCCACTTTACCACAGTCCAGAAAAAATCCACTTGTGCCAAGCATTTTGTGAATTTAGATAATGTGTTGAAAGTTGAGAGTCATGGAGTAGCGATCGCATTGTGGGTGTGTGGCTGTTCTCCCTTTCCTCCATCTATCCTGCGCACCCACTCTTCCCGACGCTGGGAAGCCACAATTCTTCCTCCTTGGGGGCAAGTCATTCAGCCATCTCCTAATCCTCAGGTTGTATAACCCAAATGTATCATAATGCTCAGAAGGAAAAAAGGACTTTCCCTCTGCCATGAGAATTTTAGATTGCAGCTGGTATTTTATTTTTAAATAAATGACTTTGTTAACAGGTAATGTTGCACACATTAGAAGCACATCACTTGATAAATTTCCACAAAGTGAACACATCTGCGTAACCATTAGGCAGACCTAGAGACAAGACAAGAGCAGCATCCAGAGCCTCCTGTCTGAGAGAGGTGGTAATTTTAATAGAAAATTATTGCTATTAGACACATGAGAGGAACATGGAAAGTGCCATGAGAGGTGAACATCTTGTCAGAAAATGGAGGAGACTTTGACCTGGGTAGAGGGAGCAAAGAGGGCTCCAGACTGGAACCCTGCAAGATGGATGGCATTTGGTCCAACAGAGAATGGGTGGATGCATGAGTGGGATGTGCCTAGTGGCAGAGATGGCTTGACTGTACAAAAGGGCATGGAGGGTTTCCCCTATCAGTGAGGAGCCCAGTCTGGTCTGTGTCTGGAGGTGGGGAAGGGTGGGGTAGAGTGTTGGGGAAGCTAAGGCTGGAACCGTGTTGTGAAGGATCTGGAATGGCAGTGTCAGTGTTGTCCAGTGGTTTTTGCACAATTTTAGATATATCTACTAAGACTCAGTGTTGCAACTGACAAAAAAATCAGGTTTGTTTAAGGAAAAAAGAAAAATGCTGTATTGCCTCAGACATTACTTGATCCAGGGTTCAAATGATGAGTGAGACTACTTTTCCCTGCCTCCTTTTGTTATTTTATCTGTGTCCTTGGTGTTGCCACCTTTTAATGTGGGTTTCCCCAAAGCAGTCCCTCAGGCAAGAATTTGACTGTGATTTGGAAGATGCAGGAGGTACCAGCGAGAGTGTGGGGAAGTGAGACAGGGAAGGGAAGATAGCCAAAAAGTGTCACAGGATCCAGCCAGCTCTCCCTGTGGGTACCTGGAGCTTAATCCCACAGTGCAGCTCTGGGAAACCTGGTGGATTGCATGCCTCAGTGTTACCCACCTGAGGGGCGAAGCAGCCGGGGCAACAATTCCCATCAGTCGTTGGTAGAGGGCCTCCCTGAGGAGTATTAATCTCCTGGCACTTCCAGCTGCTGGGCACTCAGGCAGTGCAGCCTTCGGAGAGTTCTGAGAAAGCCCATGGGCAAAGAGATTCAGCTGGAAGCGGCTGGCACCTTGAAGCAGAGAGAACCCATGAGTAACAGCTGCCTGACAGCTTCAGCCTCTTCTTCACTCTTAGTAGGTTCTGCCTTTACACACACAAACACACACACACACACATACACACATGCACACACACGGCAGCCCCATGTCTTGGGGATGGAAATAAGAGATTTTCTTTCCCAATAACTGAGCAAAAAAACTGATTCTGGCTTTCATTTTATCCAAATTGGGTCACTTAAATGACTCCCTGAGGACAGCGGGAGGTGATACTCCTAGAAAAGGATCCTCTTGCCATTCACCGACTCGGCAGAGGAGGGAGGAGAACGAGTCCACAGGGCAAAAAGGGGAGTCCGGCTGGGGTGTCATCGAGGTGTCCCGTAGACAACTGGTGTGTGGTACTGAAGCCTGAAGCCTGAGAAAGAGCTTGGACTGAAAACGTGTGTGTGTGTGTGTGTGTGTGTGTGTGTGTGTGTGTGTGTGCGCGTGTTTTCATTTGGGGTTCTGCAAGGTAGACCCTGAGACGGGGACTTGCGGGTGGGTTATTTATTTGGGAGGTGATCCCAGAAAGCAGCCATAAGGGAGTGGGAAAGTGAGTCAGGGCAGGAGGAGAAGTCCGTTCCAGGGGCATTAACGAGCACAGTGCTCTGCGGACAAGTGGGCTCCCTCCCACTGGGGCCCTCTGGGAACTAGGGTAGAACGTACCTCAGAATTCTCACCAAGGTGGAGCAAACTGGAGTTTCCTTCACTATCTCCCATCCCTCACTGCCTGAGAAACTTTCAGAGGCATCTTACTCTCCCGTCTTTCAGACCTAACCTGTATGTGGGCCCGGCATGGACCTGTGGCCCGGGAACGCCCCCAGGTCTAGAGATACGGAGTTCCTCAGCAGGTTGGGCATTCACCGGTGCGGGAATCCTCCAGCATGCAGCGAGGGCATGTGGCTGGGACACTGTCCTCATCGCTGCTGTCTTCTTCCTGTCCTTGGTGGAACTCCCTGGTGGGTGGGGAGGGCAGAATTCCCCCACTCCTCACTCCTGGTGCCCACCCCTTTTCATCTTTGAATTCGCCATTCTCTGTTCCCACGTAGCCCAGAGCCCCTGTCTTCTCTAACACGACTGTACCTCCACGTTGGTCCTGGCTGTGTGTGTTCTAGTTAGTAAATGCAGCTCTTTGATAAACTTCCACATTACAAAGAACCCAGGAATAAAGGCTTGGGGTTGGGGTGTGTGTCAAATGTTACTCCAATAATGTCCCTGGGAATGGAAATAGCAGTTATGTGGGCAGGAAAATAATTATGTGATCTGGCCTGTGTCTTTGGGTTTAATTAAATCAGTGAAACTCAAGTGGCCTAGAGGGTGTTTTAGAAGGTTCTGGGGAGACTTTTTCAAACCAGACACACTTCCTCTAATGGGTCCCACTGCAGAGGGTTGGGGGTGGGGACATGGCCTCCTCTCTGCCTCCCTGGTGGAGAATCCCTGTGTGTAATTTGGGAAGTTACTGATGGGTGAACTTTGGAATGTAGACAATGTGAAGACAGGCTGAGAATTACTGGTTTGAAATATAACCCCGGATCCACAAGTGTGGCAGAGTGGGAGAAACTTGTGGGGAGAAGACACATGTTTGAATTCAGAGCTGACTAGCCACTGAGCTTCTCTGGGCCTCCGTGTCATTATCTGTAAAACGGGAACGTTAATGCAAACAGCGTGGGGTTGTTGTGGAATTCAGTTTCTGGCATATAGTTCTGATCGCACTTTTTTTTTTTGCAGTTAACGCTGAGTGATCTTTAATGCAGAGCCCCTAATCCAGTGTGACTATGGGATAGCAATCTCCTGGGCCCTCCCTTCCACCCACATTGCTGACCTCCCGCTAGGCTGGTCAGTGTCTGCCTCACAGCACAGCTGGAGGCCCCTTTGTTGTTATCAAAAGGGCCCCTGATGTTGGGGGTGGTTAGGGGCATTCTTCATCACCTCGTGGTCACAGGCCTTGCAGAGCCACCTCACTCTTTCTGGGGGGGAACCTTAGGAGAGTAGGAGGTGCCCCAGAGGCTGTTTCAGATGTCCCGAAGGCTAGAATGTGGATGAGGCCTGCTTGTGGGTGTTTGTCAGAAAAGACATAGCTGAGGCTGGATGTCGAGAACGAGCATTCTTCGTTGCAGAGAGAGGGAGAATGAGAGCCCTGAGCAGATTGCCTCCTCAGAGACGCCTTTCTGACTCTCCCACCTCTCACCTAGGGACAATACGCCCTTGCTTGGAGCTCTACAGAGCTCACTCTCACCAAAGAACTGCCAGTCTTCTCCATCACATGCTTTCTCCCCTTGTTATATGCCTTTAATTAATGCTGAAATCATTGCCCTCAAACATTCAATATGATCTATGTTTTTAAAAATACCATAAACAAAGAAAATAGCACACACACACACAATAGCACACATGAGAAAATGCCATTTACGTTCCAAAAAAGACGCTGATTCCTGTGGATTCTCCAAGAAGCCTGGGTAAGTTGACAATTATTCCTAAATCCAAATGCAAACACAAATGCCGTCAGAGTGAAAAGCCACTTGCTATCATTTGGAGGAGAGGAAGTGGGTGGACATTCCCAGGAATTCCCTTGACGAATCCTGCAGAGGCATTGCCTCAGGGAGACTGACCCCAAATATAGCAGGTGCAGCTGGCCCCAGGCTGGAATGCACTCCTCGGCTATTCTTCACCCTGAGCCAGTGGGGACTCTGCCTGATACTGCAGTCTCTCTTTTCTGCCTCCTGGATCAGGGTGACATGCTTTGAGCCTTTTTTTTTTTTTTCTTTAAAGCTCTATGTGACAAAATAAAAAGGAAATCGCTGAGCCCTCTTTCCTCCCCTGTTTGCTTTACCTAGTGAGAGCTAAGGACACATTTTTGGCTCTTTTTTGCTAGATTGCTCCATGCACACATGAATTCACTAAGAATCGAAGCAGAAAGCTCCTGTGATGAGAGCCTGCTCCATTAAAGTCACCTCAGTGCAGGACCTTTAAGAATGCCTGTTGCAGAAGAACTCTGCTGAGATGAAGATTCAAAGTAACCATCTAGTACATTCCACTGCTGAAACAATGGCACAACCCTGAGCATAATCCATTCTGAAATAAGGTGCAACATAAATGAAGAAAAAAAGTACATAATGTTAGCTACATATTAGTACATATCATTCCACATATGTATTTGCTGGTTTCACATCCATGGATCAAAATCTGTAGATACTGAGAACCGACTGTATCTATTTTCCATCCATGGTTGGTGGAACCCACAGATTGGGTTAAAGGGGTCTGACTGTACTGTGCCACTTTATGCAAAGGACTTGATCATCAGAGGATTTGGTGTCTACAGGGGTCCTAGAACCGATCTTCCATTGTTTGGGAGAGCCAAATATATATTTAGCATTTACATGTGCAGTGTATTTTCAGAATGGTTTGCAAGTACTCTGAATTCAGGAACTCAATGTGTATGATGCACACCCATATTCAGATTTTTCTGTAATAGGATTTGCTGAAAGGGGGAGAAAAGATTGGATTATTCACAAAAAGCTGTTAGAAGGAAAGAAATGATACTGTACTCCAACGCCACACCATACACAGAAATATATTCTAAGAGGGTTAAGAAGTTAAGTCTAAAAACAAAAGTACAGTCATGCACTGAAAATGATGTTGCAGATAACAATGGTGATTATAATGGAGATTATAATGGAGATGAAAAATTCCTCTCACTGAGTGACGTGTGGCCATCATTAAGTTATAGCACAACATTACTCACATGTTTGCGGTGATGCTGGTATAAACAAACCTGTGTTGCCAGTTTATAAAGGCATAGCACATACAACAATGTACACTATGTAACACTTGATAATAAACAACTATGTGACTGATTTTTGTATTTACTATACTATACTTTTTATCATTAGTTTAGCGTGTACTCCTTCTCCTTATTTAAAAAAAAAAAAAAGTTAACTGTGAAACAGCCTTAGGCGGGTCCTCCAGGAGGTATTCCAGAAGAAGACATTCTTATCATCAGATATGACAGCTCCATGCGTGTTATTGCCCCGAAGACTTACCACAGGAACAAGATGTGGAGGTGGAAGACAGTGATGTTGATTATCCTGACCCTGTGTAGGCATGGGCTGATGTGGCTGCTTGTGTCTTAGTTTTTAACAAAAAAAGATTAAAAAGTAACAAAAAAAAAAAAAGAAAATTTTAGAATAAGGATATAAAGAAAGAAAATAGTTCCGTATAGCTAACTGTACCATGTATTTGTGTTTTAAGCTAAATATTGTTTTTAAAAAGTGTCAAAAAGTTAAAAAAAAATTCAAAAGCTTATAAAGGGAAAAGTTTATGGTAAGCTAAGGATTTGTTATTGAAGAAATAATTTAAAAAATGAATTTAATGCAGTCTAAATGTGCAGTGTTTATAAAGTTTGCAGTAGCGTAATGTCTTAGGCCTTCCCATTCACTCACCAGTCACTCACTGACTCAACCAGAGTGACTTCAAGCCCTATAAGCTCCATTCATGGTAAGTGCCCTGTATCGGTGTACTGTCTTTAAATCTTTTGCATCATATTTTGACTGTTCTTTTCCTATGTTTAGTGTGTTTAGATACACAAATCCTTACCGTTGTGTTACAATTGCCTAGTATTCAGTACAATAACATGCTGTATAGGTTTGTGGCCTAGGAGTGATAGGCTATACCATAAAGCCTAAGTATGTAGTAGGCTGCACCATCTAGGTTTGTGTAAATACACTCCATGATGGTTGCACAAAAATAAAATTGCCTAATGGTGCATTTCTTAGAATGTATCCCCATTGTTAAGGGACTCATGACTGTATAAAGGTATTAGAATAAAACAGAAGATAGTTTATTTTTAAAAAATTTTGGATGAAGGAGCTTAGCAACATTGCAAGAGACAAGGTCAATATACAAAAATTAACCATATTTTTACACACTAGCAATGAAAAACTGAAACATTGACATTTTAAACAGTACCATTTTTAATAGCACCAAAATGTGGACACTTAGGTACAAATTTTACAAAATATATTCAGGTATGCTGAAAACTATAAAAAAAACTGATGATAGAAATAAAAGAAGGTTCCTAAATAGAAATGTACTGTGTTCATGAATTAGAAGACTCAGCATAGTTTAGATATCAGTTATCTTCAAGTTGATCTGTATATTTAGTGCAATTCAAATCAAAACCCCAGTAGGCTTTTCGTAGACATTGACAAACTCTTCTAAAATGTACGTAGAAATGCAGAGGAACTAGAAGAGCCAAAACAATTTTGAAAAAGAACAGGGTTAGAGGACCCACACTACTGGATTTCAAGGCTTATTATAAAGCTATGGTGATGTACAGAGTGTGATATTTGTCAAAAGTAAACATGAAGATCAATAAAACAGAACATAAAGTCCAAAAATGGACCTGCAGATATATGCTTGATTGATTTTCAACAAAATTGCAAAGGAAATTTAATAGAATAGGGATTGCCTTTTCAGCAAATGATGTGGGAACAATTGGACATCCACATACAAACAAACAAAAATCCTTGATCCATATCTCACACCATAAACAAAAATCAACTCAAAATTGATCACAGATCTAAATGTAAACTCCAAAACTATAAAGCTCTAGAGGAAAATAGCGGATAAAATCTTTGTGAATATGGGTTAGGCAAAGATTTATTAAATATACCACAGAAAGCAAGATTCATAAAAGAATAATAATAAATTAGACTTTATTAAAATTAAGAACTTCCATTCTTTGGAAACATTGTTTAAGGTAATTGGAAGACAAGCTGTAGACTGGTAAAGAATATTTGCAAATCGCATAGCTGATAGAGTTACTGTATATATTCAGAACTCTTAAAATTCAACAATAAGATAATAAACAACCCAATTAAAAATGAACAAAGAACTTAACAGACACTTTACCAACAAGATATATAGATAGCAAGTAAGCATATATCATTAGGAAAATGCAAATTAAAATCATTAGATACCCCTACACAACAATTAGAATGGCAAAAGGAAAAGAAAGTAGAGAGAAGGAAAGAATTTAAAATAAGGAAGGAAGGACAGAAGGAAAGAATGAAGAAAGGAAGGAAGGAAGGAGAGAAGGAAAGAATGAAGAAAGGAAGGAAGGAAGGGAGGGAGGGAAGGAGGAAGGAAATAAGGAAGGAAAAAGAAACATTATTAACAATAATGTGGAGAAACTGAAACTCGTATTTTGCTTGTGCAAATGCAAAATGATATAGCCATTTTGGAAAGCATTTTGATGGTTTCTTATAAAGTTTAACAAAGTTTTCATATGACCCAGCAATATCACTCATAGATATTTACCCAAGTGAAATGAAAACTACGTTGACACAAACACCTGTACATGAATGTGTATTCACAATCATCAAAAAGTGGAAAGAACACACATATTCTTCAATGAGTAAATGAATAACCACGTTGTAATACTTCCAACTCAGTAAATAAAAAAGAATGAAGTATTGATTCACATAGCAACATGAATGTATCTCAAATGCTTTATGCTACATTACAGAAGGCATACTTGAAAGGTCATATATTCTATAATTCAATTTATATGACCATTTAGAAAAGGCCAAACTGTACAAATAGAAAACATATCAGTGGTTGCCAGGGGCCGTATGTATGGGAAAGGTTGACTACAAGGTAACATATGTGTATTTTTATTTTTGGGGAGCTGGGTTTTTTAATCTTAATTGTGGTGGTGGTTACATAATTCTATGCATCTGTTAAATCTCACAGAACTGTTCGATAAAATATCTACATTTTACTACATGTAAATTTAACCTAAAAGTGAAACAATAAGGTGAGACTACAGCATAACACATTTTACAGCAATAGGAAATATCAATATCCTACAAAGCAGGGTAAAGGAAATTCAGATACACTGTAGGCCAGAACATCAGTGGGGGAATATTTCTTGGAAGGCAGTTTGGCAGTCCATCTTAAACTTTTAAAAAACATGTACTTTTCACAATAGCACTTCCACTTCTGGGAATGTATCCTACAGACATGCTTGCACATGTGCACACTGGTGCAGTCAGGCCTGCAGGGCGTGTGGTCCACCTGGTCTTCTCAGCTTGGGAACAGCCAGGAAATGGCATCTTTACCGTGGGTATTGGTGAGACAGACACTACGGGTTCCCCACGCATATCCTCTTGGGCCTTACCATTGTAGTGCATACCAGCCTGTCTTCCGGTTGCCTAAGGTTTTTCTCTGGCATGAACTAAGACCCCTACCCCAATAGTCCTTGAGTAATTAATGACTGATGGGAGCTGGTGTGTAAATACTCCTGAGGGCAGAGGGCCAACTCTGAGGTGTGCTTTCTATATTGCTTCCAAGAGTCTCTCATTGAGATTAAACTTCAGGGGCCAACAATGGTGATTGGCTTGATAACAAATCTGTTGCTTCTCTCCCCTCCCTGCTTGATTCTCTACTCCTGGGATTGTGTCTCACATAAGGTAATTGTGGTTGAATCCTTGTCTTAGGTTCTGCTTCTGTGGAAACCCAACTAAGACAGTTGGGTTCCCCTGGAAGAAACACAGTGACGGGCACTGCCCTTAAGTGGCTTCCTCATTGGTGAGCATCAGTGACGGGCCAGAGAAGAGGAAAGGACAGCTGTTTATGAGCATATGAGGGACCCTTGCAGTTTGGAGGAACACGGGATGGTTTTGCATGAGGTATGGGCTTGTGCTGCTAAAATGGAAATGACTGCTGTCATAAGGACTCCTCTCGCCCCCACTTTGCTTACATCGCTGGTCACAGGACTTAAACATATGCCATATCAGAGTTTCTCACAGTCCCTGATTTAAATAAGAGCAAGACAGCTGAACATGTGGTATTACTGAAGGTGCACTTTTCCCAAGCACCATCAGTCACTGCTCAGAGATTTAAATTTCACAAATGGAATCTGCAGCTTGTGAACTACTGCTGTTTAAGTTGGATATTAATAATTTGTGCTCCTTCTACTACCAAAAAAGAGTTTTGAAAAATTGCTGCTTAGGTTGTGAATTTTATAACATCCTGGGCCAATTCATCTTCTCAGGTTACCTGGTCAAAGCACCTGCTATTCACAGCACCAAAGATTAGATTTTAATAATCCACAGTGGGCTGACTCAAAAGAGAAGCCATGAATTTCAAGCCTATCCAAGGCTGCTTGATTTAGGTCTTATTCTTTCACAAAGAGCAACCATTGCTGAATCACTTCAATGACAACTGGACTCCTGATGAAGACCATCCTGTCTGGAAGATGATACAAGGTCAATGAAGTCATTGAAGACACTTCTGAGTCTCTATAAATATATTGTGTTCTTACCACTGGCAATATCAGAGTGGAAGGTCTATTCGAGGTCAACTAGTTCATGCTGAATCAGATGTTGCTGAGCCACCTGCCATACTGGTCCTGCATTTCACTGGGCTAGTTTCTCTAAGATACATCCCACAGGATGATCGATTAATGCTATCAACTGTGTGGCTTGATGCTGCAGATGGTCTTAATTGACAGGTGTCTTAATAGGTGTGGGTGGGTGGCAGGTAATAAAATTTCTTTCATCAATTTGGTTTATTCATAAACTGTAGAAAGGACAACCCCTCTACTGAAGAATGACTTTCACAGGAAAACTCTGTATGGTTATAGAAGACAGTTTTTGTGATATGTTGGCCCTATAGCTCATCCAGGTGTTGCACCTGATAACATTCCAGGTAGTTTGGAATGAATTCTCACATTTAGCATGACTAGTCAACAGATTTTGATGAGAAATCCATATAGGTTTCTGCAAAATGAGTGCAAGGAAAGAATTTCTTGATATAAATCTATCTTGATATAAATCAATATATATTTATCGATCTATATAGTTTGGAAAAGACTGTAACTTCTTGTTAACGGTAGTGTCAGGCAGATATTAGAGTTATAAAACTTAAAGGTATGTATGACCTCTGCATTGCATAAACTAAAACTTTCAGAAAGACTTAGACCTTTAAGAAAGGTCATTCAGTGGCTGGGTCTGTTGGGACAGAGTGAAGCAGATGGTTGCTCAATCCTAGTAACTCTCCTTTGAAAAATAACCTTTTGTTTTCCCTTAATTACAAGTTTCTTTGCTTATTAAAAATTTAGATATGATTTCATTCCTTTACATCACCCATCCTGAATGTAGAGTAGGGTAAGAATGGTAGGTGCCTAGCTGCAAAAATTCAAATGGGCTTGGGGTGAAACACACATAAACCTCAAAAACAGGCTTGGAGAGGAGATAGAGCTAGGGAAGAATGCAAAGAATGGGAATGGGGGTCAGGAACATGACTCTGGGGCAGGGACTTGCCAGGACAACCCAGACTTTGGACAAATAGTAGGAGTGTCCAAAATAGCAGAGGTAGGAGGTGGTTCTCTAAGCATGAGTATGATTAACACACTTAGACATGAGTCCCCTAATCAGGCTAATTAAGCGTTGCAGAGGCCTCAGTGGACAGGGCCATCTGGTCACTTGCCAGAGAAAGGCTCTGGTGGACCCTTAGCAGGTTCAGGGCTCAGACCAACAAAGTGGAAGCTTAGGAACAGGTTTATGGATAACAGAGTGTGGGAAGTTGGCCCAACACATCGGACATTAGTGAAAGGCTGTAGCAGGGAGCTCTTTGGTGGCCAGAGAACTCATCACAGCAGACGTCAGGCCTGTGGCTTAGCAGGAATAATGCCAACCCACATGCTGGGGCTGGGGTTGCTGAAATGCTTTTTGCGATAAAGCATGTCCCTGATTGGCAAAGGACATGCCCTGCATCTTGAATGGTGGGGCCTTCTCACAAGAAGTCCAAGTGTGGCCCAGGTACCCTTAAGGCTTCCTCATAAAGCAAACACAACGTAGCATGCTGCCCCTCAGAACATCCCCCTGCCCTGCTCTGCCTCACCCTTGTAGCCTCAGTCATATTGGCCTCTTTGTTTTTCCTTAGAAAGTCTAATCACTATTCTGCCTCAGGACCTTTGCACTGGCTGTCCCCTCTGCCTGAACTCCTCTTCCCACAAATATCTGCTGAGCTTACTCCCTCACTTTCTCCCAGTTTCTGCTCTAATAAACCTCTTAAGAAAGGTCTTTCCAGAGCATGCTTACTAAAAATAACTTTTCTTTCTCTAACATTTTGGCTTGGATTTTTTTTCTTGATAGCACTTACAACTCTTTTATATCATCTATTCATTATACATTGTCTGTCTCCTGACTCTAATAAAAACACTATAGAGTAGATCTTTATATACCATCCTATCTTCAGTGTGAGCTTGGTACAAAGAGGTGCTCAAGAAAAATTTGTTGAATGAATGCATAAACAAATGAACAAAGCATATTAGTGTGTACCATGTGTAGTGAGTGGCTACGGTGGTCATCACCAGCACTCACGTGGCTTGACCATCACAGTTAATGAAATGGGCTTGCCTGAAGTTGCCAGTGGTCCTAAGAAAGCCTTGCAAGACTCCATCAAATGTGAGGTTGCTGAGTGTTGTGAGGAGAAGCTTTCAATTCACAGCGAATCCTCCTACTGCATGGTTCTCTCCCCAGCTGGTTTTTCCATCTGCTGTGGACAATGGCAGCCCTGATTGACACAAGCACCCCTAGCAGGGGCTGGAGACTGGCAGGCTCTCAGGCAAGTTGCAACCTTGGGAACAACCAGGGAACTGCATCCACAGAAAACAAAACCCTCTAATTTGTATTCTCAGCAAGATTCAAGGGGACAATGCACTTATGAAAAGGGAGAAATCTGAGATCAGGATAGATTGGTTTCTGATGAAAAACATGAATTCCTTAATTTAGAAAACCGTCCTGGACAGCATGAATAGCATGGTGAATAAGGTAGAAAAGAGACTCATTGATTTTGAAGGATGGTTTGATAAATTATCTGATTATTCAGAAATGTAAAAAAGTTTTTTGTAAGTGTAAAAAGATTGAGATCATGAGCAAAAAAGATAAAAGTCATGAAAAATGAATTCAGGAGGTATAATAAAAGCCATTTTCTTGAGGTAAAGAAGACTAGAATCTTCAGATTAAAAGGGTTTACTAAGTATCTGAGACAGTAATGTAAAAAAAGGCACACTTAGAAATATTCTAGAAAGTTTAAAAAATGTTAAGAATAAGGGAAACAAATCTTACATGTACCACGCAGATAAAACAAACAGAAAGATCAAGCTGACAACTCACTTATTTTCTGCACCTCTGAAGATCAGAGGAGGGCCGGGCGCAGTGGCTCACGCCTGTCACCCCAGCACTTTGGGAGGTTGAGATGGCAGATCCTGAGGTCAAGAGATCGAGACCATCCTGGCCAATATGATGAAACTCCATCTCTACTAAAAATACAAAAATTAGCTGGGCATGGTGGCATGCTCCTGTAGTCCCAGCTACTCGGGAGGCTGAGGCAGGAGAATCACTTGAAGCCGGGAGGTGGAGGTCGGGGTGAACCGAGATCATGCTACTTCACTCCAGCCTGGTGAGGGAGAGAGACTCTGTCTCAAAAAAAACCAACCAACAAACAAACAAGCACAAATCAGAGGTAAATGGGGCAATGTTACAGATGGCAATTGAACAATTCTGAGCTGAGGCAAATGGAGAGAACTTCCCAGCCAGACAAGGTCTCTGAGAGGACGCAACTCACCATCCTTTCTTAATTCTGTTTTCTCAAAAAGCACTCTAGTGATGTCAGAGACAAACATGACAAAGAACTCAAAGATTAGGAAAATAGGATGGAAAAGAAATGTGCACTTTGGGAGGCGGAGGCGGGTGGGTCACCTGAAGCCAGGAGATCGAGACCAGCCTGACCAACATGGTGAAACCCCATCTCTGCTAAAAATACAAAAATTAGCTGGACGTGGTGGCACGTGCCTTAATTCCAGCTACTCAGGAGGCTGAGGCAGGAGAATCGCTGGAACCTGGGAAG
This sequence comes from Macaca thibetana thibetana, assembly GCF_024542745.1. Taxonomy (NCBI): domain Eukaryota; kingdom Metazoa; phylum Chordata; class Mammalia; order Primates; family Cercopithecidae; genus Macaca; species Macaca thibetana. Next base: position 95,142,979 of record NC_065579.1, on the reverse strand, counting down.
TGGAGAGAGCAGTGAGCCGAGATCGCACCCTATACTTCAGCTTGGGCAACAGAGTGAGACTCTGTCTAAAAAAAAAAAAAAAGAAAGAAAGAAAGAAATGTGGTGAGCAATGATATAGCTTAAAGTCAGAATTACTGTATAAATAAGGATATTTAATTGTGTTTGAAAAAATACAAATTTAAAAATAATTTTAAAAAGAAAGATTTAAAATGTAACAGTATGAATAACTTGAATTTAAAAACCAAGGTTATACTAAAAAATCTTGAGAAGTTCGAGGTGTACATAGGTGGGAAAGAAATGGAACTATACAGAAATCTCATTTTTCATGGAGAGTGTCAAAAGGTCTTGCATAAAAGAATATAAGATCAAATATTTTTTGAGCTGTAAGGATAACCATGAAACTAACAAAAATAGAATTCATGACTTTGAAATCACTAGGGTAAAAACAGCAAATAAACAAAAGACACTTGGCAAAAGATAGGAAGAAAAGAAGCAAAGAGGCCTAAAAACAAGGCATAAACTAAGATGAAAGAAGCGAGAGCAAACATGTCAATCTTCACAATAAATATAATAATGAATACAATAAAAGCAAAGACTCCCAGATTAGATCCAATGCAGGTTGTTTATAAGAAACACGTCTCAAACAATAACTGAGACATGAAAATAAGTAAGTTAGTAAGTAAGGAAATAAATGAATGAAGGAACGGGCAGGAATATACCAGAATAAAGCACACAAATTAAAAAGCAATCTGTTTAAAACGAAGGCTTGTGGAAGGAAGTCTTGTTATTCCACATAATTCCTCTTGGCAAGAGCATTGCATTTATATGGAAGAAATATAATGATGAACCACTGAGGTGGTGCTGGAAGCCCAAGGGCAAGCTTAAGCCTCAGAAGATGCTTACTAACCTGCTGTGCAGAGCCCAGAAGAGGACTTTATCTGGATCGTAGGAGACAATTAGAAAGAGAAGAGAAGGAGCCAGCAAAATCCTCATAGGCTGTGCTCTCTATGATGCTAACTTCTTTCTGCACTCCTGGAAATTTCAGTTCGTTTAGCCAAAATCCCTGTTCCACTCTGGGCGTCAGTGGGCTCTTTGTGGAAGTACGTACAGGAGCTTGATTTGATGTCCGAGTTGATTCAAGATGGAATATTTAAAGCAAATTCCAGATGCAGAAGGGATCATAAGGAAGCCCCAGCAATTGTGGCAATATTGGTGGAGGCAGAGGGAATTCTTCATAGTTTTCCACAGGGCAGTTTGACATTGATTTACTGCCATCTGGATTACACCAGTAAATGCACTATAATGAAGATGTAAGAAACACACAAACCAGACACAAGCATAAGTTGGGGACTGAAATGAAACAAACGCAGGCTCCAAGCTAGTAATTACGGCATTCATACCTAGAGATGATGGAGTACAGAGCCATGGCTAAAAAGTGTGCGTCCCTGGCAGCTGTGCTTGGGACCTATGAGGCACTCTGTAAATGACTGCTATTGAGGTTGGGCCTGCAGCCTCAACTGAAATAAGTGTGCAGCAGACAACATCAGTGATCCACCCAGATCCCCTCAGGATCCCTTTTAACCATTTTTACGTGCTCCCTATCTGTGGTATATCTTCACTTCCAACAGCCAGCACCTGCAACCTGCAACGTTTTTACGGAGGATTGCCCCCAGGCTGCTGGAGCCCACTTGGGCCACCTGTAGGGAAGGCTGGAAGTTCCTAGGAGTTTATTCTCCATTATGGCCCTTAACCAATGGCTAATGAATGTGGGAGAATTTGAGCCCATTCCCTTTTCTGAGGTGTAACAACTTGAGCTCCAGAGTAAAACATACATGCCAGAGTTCCCATGCGGGGTCAAGCTGAAACTATCTTCTGTGGGATCTTGCCTGAGACAGCTCCCTTGTTTGGCTTCCTCCCTGCTCTCCCTTATCAGGTTCTTATCTCAGGATCTGCTTCTGGAGAATCCAACCAAAATCTGGTATGTCTGGCCTCATGCAGCTCTGGCTTTGACTCTAATGAAATTGCCTCCCTTTGCTTTGGCTTCTCGCCAGAAAGCAAGCTTATGATTTGTTCCTCAAGTAGACTTTCTCACTCATAGAGAATGAGTGAATTGCCTACAAATACTAGCATGAGGGTGTCCGCTCATGTTAGCACCTTGCTCATGGAGGGCCTGTGAAAGAATGTGCCCATCTAGCAGCCTGAAGAGTGTAAAGCCACTACTGAGGCTTTCAGCTACCGGAGTCCCTCCTCAGCTATACAACACTTCTCCTCTGTAGGAAACATTATTCTTCGTTGTGGGGGACTGTCCCATGCATTTTATAATGTTTAGCAGCATCATGCTGGATGCTAATCGCATTCCACCTCTCCCATAAAGTTGTGATAAACAAACATGTCTCCAGACATTGCCAAATGTCTCATGGGAGAAAAATCACTCCTGGTTGAGAACCAACGATCTGTACTGGTCCTCAGGACTATGGCTGGTGCTACCACCGCACCTTCTCCCTGGAGTGAAAACCCACTTCTTCCTCTTCCTTAAGACACAATTTATTCACGGTAAGAGGTAAAATATTAATTTTATCAATTAAAATTAATTGATTAATTTTTAATTTAATTGAATTAATTTAATATTAAATTTAATTGATTAATCAATTAAAATTAATTGAGTTGTCCTGAGTGAAGCCTAGTACCTTAAAGTTGTGGAGCTCCTTGTTATTGCAGATATTTAAGAACAGGCAGAACAAACAGCCAGAAGAGATACTGAAGGGAGAATTCTGTTTTTGTTGGGGTTTTGGTTGCACCAGAATGTAAATGTGCCAAGAACATCAGGTTTGGGACTCTGGAAAACACAAAATACATGTGGAATACAGTCTGTGTGGGAAAGGTATCATAAGCAGGAAGGCAGGTTCTGTCTAGAAAAGAAAACAGGATTGAATATAATGGATAATAGGTTGAGTCAAATCTAATACCAGGAGACCCAGGATGGCTGAAGAGAGGGAGGAGCTAAGACAGACAAGATGGGAGCTAAAGTGAGTGTCCAGAAATGCAAAAAAACTAGATAAGTTTGAGCAAGCAACTGCATTTCCAACGCAGGAGATCAATGTAGACATCTGGGTCTCCATTAACTCTTAGATAGATGGGTCTCTACTAACTTTTTCTTAGACATGTGGGTGTACATTAACTCTCCCAGGGTGGGCAGGAGCTAACACACTTTGTGTGTTAGACTATGAAGTTCAAGCTTTGTCTTTTTAGGCAAAGAGGAGCCACAGACTGGTTGTAGATAAGTTGCTAAATTTGGGAGGCGATGAGTGGTGGGTCAACTTACATTTGTATATCACAGAGAGAAGCTCTGGTAATTCTGGTCAGGTAGCAATGCATGGAAGATCAGTCACAGCACTTCTACCTGACTTCTCATTGACTCCAGTCATAGGCCAAAGTCATAGATCTGCTCTTGTCAAGCTTACCAGTGGGTTTCATCTCGGAAAACTGTGAGTAATTTTCTGTCCTCATCTTACTTTACTTTAAATATTTTACACAGTAACACTGTCCTAGATTGGCTTTCATTATATCACCTTCTCCAGAGTTCTTTTCCTTTTGCATTAAAATATTTTAAACATACAAAAAGCATAGGAAGTATTTTAGACACCCTCACAACCACTACCAAGATCAAACAGAAGTTTACATTTTGTCGTATTAATTCCAACTCTATTGTATCTTATATTTTCCTTCTGGATTTAATTTTCTTCTTCCTAAAGTATCTCTCTGGTTAATTCAGGGAAAAATCCCTGAGTGACGGATTCTCCTGTGTTTTGCTTAAAAAATGTCATTATTTTGCTCTTACTCTTGACTGATACTTAGCTCAGTATAGATTACTTCTATAGCTGACTTTTAGATTAAGAATGAATTTTCCCTTGGCTATTCTATCATATTATACCAATCTATTGTTGTGGAAAAAGCTATCATCAGAATGAACATTTCTGCAAACCCTCCATCTTCCTTCTCTGGTTGCTAGGGTGGTTTTCTTTGTTTTTGGTACTCTGTGGTTTTACAACAATGTGTTGTTACATGTAGATTTATTTATTCTGCTTGTAAACTTTTCTAGTCTGAGAATTCATGTTCTTTGTCAATCTTAACTTTTTCTCTTTTTCTAATATTTCATTTCCTCTTTATTTTTTCTTCTGGAACTCCTTTTAGGTAAATGTTGCACTTTCTCATTTTGTCCTCAAAATCCTTTACCTCTCCTTCATATTGTGAACATTTTTATGTTTCTGTGCTGCCTGTGGGTATTCTCCTTAAATTTATCCTCTAGACAACAAATTCTCTATTCAGCCACAAATAGCCTGATCTCTAACACATCCTTCAGGTTTTAATTTTAATAATGGTACTTTTTACTTCAAAAGAATTTCCATTTGGATACTAGACTTCTGCTTCCAATCAAATAAAATAACAGAGATGAGATTTACCCTCCTGACAGAATAAACCAAAACAAGCAAACAAACAAATGAAGTTTTAGAAAGTCTTAGACGAAGTCTAAAAAATAATAGTTTACAAGATACTGGACCTTAGGCAGTGCAAAGCGGTGGTACCTGAGAGACAGAAAGCAGATGAGGTGAGTCCCAGTTTACATCTTGAGAGGTTTTCCAGCCACAGAGCAGGAAGAAGAACAACGATGAAACCTGAAAGTCTCCTTGAGTTGAGGAGATAGAGCTGAGAGTTTAGGGAGACCAAGATAGCTAGAGTTTGCAGGATAGGGGACTAAAAACAGGGGGGATCTGCCCAAAAGGAAAGCCCCAGAGATCTGTGGAGGGTCCCTCTTGAATATTCACCAAACTATAGATCACTGCAGAAGTGTAACAAAACTACCCAAGACTGAGGAAAGAACTACCTGAACAGATTAGAGGTAAAAGTGCCTTGTGCCAGCGCAGGCTGGAAGTAGTGCCTGTTCCCACCAGCTACCCTGGAAAATGCATGACAACATTAGCATAAAGGCCAGCAAGGAATAAATTGAAGTGAACGATTGTACAGTTCTTACACTATACTTGAAGTGAGCATCATATTACTTGAAGGTAGACTATGATAGCTTAAAGATGTAAAATATAAACTCTAAAATAATAGAATGTTTATAACTAATAAATAAAAAAGAAGATAAAGTGAAATCATAAAAAAAGAATCCTTTCTCTAATAAATGTCAGAATATAAAGGAAACAAAAAACAGATGGGATAAATAAATTTAAAAAACCAACAGTAAGATGACAGACTTACAATTAATAACAATAACCAATTAAATATAAATGATCTAAATACTCCCATTAAAATAGAGATTGTCAGGCTGGGCATGGTGGCCCATGCTTATAATCCCAGCACTTTGGGAGCCTAAGGTGGGTGAGTCACCTGAGGTCAGGAGCTCAAGACCAGCCTGCCCAACATGGCGAAACCCCATTTCTACTAAAAATACAAAAATTAGCCAGACGTGGTGGTGGGCGCCTGTAATCCCAGCTACTTGGGAGGCTAAGGCATGAGAATTGCTTGAACCCGAGAGGTGGAGGTTGCAGTGAGCTGAGATCACATCACTGCACTCCAGCCTGGGCAACAGGGAAAGACTCTGTCTCAAAAATAACTAACTAACTAAATAAAATAAAATAGAGGTTGTCAGATTGGATAAAAAGAGCAAGTCACAGCTAAATGCTATTTAAAATAAATGCATTTTAAATATAAAGATATGAATAGGCTAAAAGTAAAAAGATGGAAAAAAGTGGTGCTACCACTAGCCAAACAATGCTAGTTAATATTGTGCTGACATTAGCAAAAAAAAAAAAAAAAAAAAAAAGCCTGGAGTGAGTGGCTGTATTAAATGTTAGACAAAGTAGATTTTAGAGCAAAAACTATCATAATGATAAAGAAGTCATTCATGAAAGTCATTCACAAACCTAAATGTTTATGTACCTTATAACAGAGCTTCAAACACAAGAAGCAAAAACAGAATTTCAGACACAATTTACAATAATAGAAATCTCAGTAACATTCTTTCTCAGTAATTGAAAAAACAAACAGAAAATTAGTAAGAATATAGGAGAGCTGAACAACACAACCAACCAACTTAACCTAACTGACATTTATAGAATATTCTACTCAACAACCAGAATACACACATTTTTTTTCAAGTGCCTATAGACACTACCAAGATGGACAATATTATTCTGGGCCATAAGACAAGTTTTGTTAAATTTACAAAGTTTCAAAGCATACAAAGTGTTTTCTGATTACAAAATATTAAATTAGAAATCAATGACAGACAGACATCTGGAAAATCTGCAAATATTTGGAAACTAAGTAACACACTCCTAAATACCCCAAAGAGATCAAAAAGAGAAATTAGAATGTATTTTGAGTTGAGTGAAAATTAAAAAACTAACATATCAAAATTTGTAGGAGGCCATTAAAGCAGTGATTGGAGAAAAATTCATAGCATTAAATGCGTATATTTGAAAAGGTGAGCTTAGCTTCTGTCATAAGAAACTAGAAAAAAATAAAAACAAATTAAACTCGAAGTAAGCAGAAGAAAGAGTATCATAAATATCAGAATGAAAATCTGTGAAATAGAAAAGAGAAAAATAATAGAAAACATCAATTAAACCAAATGATATTTGTTAAAATTACCAATATTTAGAATCAGGGAGGTGACATCATTTCAGAGTCTAAATTGTTCAGGAAAAACCACATTTTTCCTCTGCTCTCACACCACTACAACAATCATCAATACAGAAAACCTCTGTGACCAAATGTGTGGAGGTTTATCCCCACACACCAAGCAGTGGATACCAGCTGGGGGTTCAATTCAATTCCCACACTATCTACCTGCAGTGTCAGATGCACCCATCCCTTCTTCAGACACTCGTAGCAAGTCTGCGCCTCTGGAACTTCTGAACAACCAACTTCAAGTTGAGGTTCCGATGACCCCTTCTTTGGATTCGATTAATTTGCTGGAGCAAGTCATGGAACTCGGGAAAATACTTACTTAGGTTTACTGGTTTAATATAAAGGACATAACAAGGGATACAGATGAAGAGATGCATAGGCTGAGGTATGGGGGGAGGGGCATGGAGCTTCCACACCCTCCCTGGGCACACACACATTAGGAACCTACAAGTATTCACCTATCCAGAAGCCCTCTGAATCCTGTCCTCTTGGGGTTTTAGGGAGGCTTCATTATGTAGGCCTGATTGATGAAACCATTGGCCATTGGCGATTAACTTAACCTTCACCCTCTCTCCTCTCCCAGGAGGTTGGAAGTGGGGCTAAAAGTCCCAACCCTCTAAACCTGCTTCTGTCTTGGATGACCAGCCCCTCCCCGAAGCTGTCAGTTAATATTAGCATACAAAAACACAGCACTCTATAGATTCCAATGATTTTAGAAGTTGTATGACAGGAGAGGGAAGGAGAATGCTGTGGCGATTGTGTCCCTGAGTCCAGGTGTCCCTGAGGCTCAGCTGCCCTGTTGCCCTTCCCTTGCTTTGACTACCCCAGTGGTTTTCCAATGAATCACTATTTTAATCCATGTTGGATCAAGTTTAGTTTTGGTAACTTGTCACTAAAAGAATCCTCAGAATACAGCTTTTAATACAATTCCAGAGAGTTACAGTCTTACAGTTATGCTTCCTGTCTCTGTTGAGACTAACCTTGATCTTGTAGGTGGAAGAATCAGAGGACTCAGCTATGGGACGCCAGGGACAGTGAAGGCAAGGAAATGAGCCAGGACCAAGAGGGGACAAAGAGTTATATTTCCACTGCTCAGGCAGTGGCTACACCTGCAGCCTTAAGGGTCCAGCATCAGGAGCAAGGTCTTTCAGTATCCCATCCAGGTGGCTCCTCTCACATTTAGAGAAGCTGTGTGGTACAGTGGAAAGAGTAGTAATTTGGGACCCGTACTAAGCCAGAGTTCAGATACCAGCTCTGCCACCTGCTAATGGTGTTATCTGGGGTAATGTATCTGACCTCCATGACCCTCAGGTGCCCCCTGTGAAATGGTAATAATTATTTCCCCAACTAAATCTTTAAGGCTACTCTTACACCATATGTGCCCTTGAGCTTTGTTTATGCAAACTCATCTATTGAGTTTTTCTATGATTTCTTCCCTTTCTCTGCAGTACTGTTGGGTTCTTAGGCCAGGACTCTTTGTGTTGTTGAGGAATTTGTCTTGTGTACACCCTTTGGCTCTTTCCAATTCTGGAGTTCAGAGTCCCAGACCCCAAGCTCTAAGCCACCCAGTTCTTCTTGTCCAGCCTGTGAGGGGAGTTGCAGGCAAGTTGCAGGCAGAAACAAGACCAACTTTATTTATGATTATAGGACCTTAATAAACAATACTTGTAAAACACCTACCAGCTGGCGGAGACCCAAGGGATGTCATTTTCCCTTTTCTTCAGTCTAAGGGAAGAATCTGGATGAAATCTGAGTAAGCCGAGTCATGTGTCATGCTAAGTCTCCATCTCTACATTGTAAATCCAGATGTGGTTTGTCCATTGCAGCTTTTCAAATGTCATATTCAGATTGGTAACATCAGAAAGTGCTGTTTGGGCTCTGATGTAATGGTGAGGACTATTTTCAGTGGAGAGGAATTTAATCTCATTATCACCAGCAGTCTGGTTAGGGCTGATGGCCCTGCCATAGGATTGCAGACCCTATCAACAAGATAAGGTGCATCATTTCTAGGAGATACAAGATTGCCACTGCAAAATTATTTTTAGGAAGTTGCTTTTTCTGTCCAGAACATTCACCTGAAAATAGCTCTGAGCATTGTGGAGGCAGCACGTTGCAGAGTACTGAACTGAAAGCTCAAGCCTAAAGATTTATGGTGCAGATTTTACTTCTTCTGGATTTTGAAATGATTCAAAACATGTTGATAACAAATAGTAGCTATAAGAAAGTTGAGAATATGATCCAAATTCAATTAATTCCTTGCCTTTTATCCAGGAAGAATCTAATTATCATACACCTAAAGGGAGGAGGGAAAAAATTACTGTTTGTCCCCCTCTCAGATAATAGTGGATCATTCTATTGTATTTCTACTCACAAGTGGTTTTCTTTTTTCTCCCTTGCTAACCGAGTCCTATTTTGTTCAGGCAGCACGTCATGCAAGCAAGTCTTGGCAATCTCATTCCCTTTTGCTACTTATTGGTCTGGGGTGGGCATGAGAGAAAGACTGTCAAAGGAGATGGAAGGGGAAACTTCTAGGGACTTCCTGGGATGGGGGAGAAGGATAGGGAGAAAAAAGAGCATCAGAAGCAGAAACGCTTTTCCACTGCCTCTTCCCTCCTACCTTTGGAGCAGAGCATGAGGATATGTTTCCTGAAGTTGCAGCAGCCATCTTGCCCTGTAAGATCACTGCCTATGGAAATAAAGCCAGCATACGGAAGAGTCAAGGTGGAAGTCTGGGTCCTACATGACACAGTGAACTGCTAAGTCAAACCTTGGGCTCCCTATCTCTGGACTTCTCTACAATTAAAGAACAAAAATCCTAATGGATTAAGCCACTGAAGACTAGGTTTTGGTTATTTGTAGCTAAAAACAATCCTAGGGGATGCACACTCACTGTTTTTTCCCCACTGTCTTGTTTGTTCTCCCTATCTTTCTAAATACACACCCCCACCTCCCCCCCTTGCCATTTTTATCTGGGCATATGACCACTTAAATAAATGCTCTATTTCCCAGATTTCCTTACAACTGAGTGTGCCCATGTGACCTAGGAGATATTAGCAGATGTGTCAGGTGGCAGCTGCTGGGAACCATCCTTAAAAAACTTGATGCATGCAATTTTCACCTTGTCTCCGTTTCTTTCTTTATTCTGCTATCTAGAATGAGACTGTAGTGGCTGAAACTTGAACCACCGTCTTGTACGGTGAAGACAAAGGTCTCCATTCTAGGGAGGAAACGTGGCAAGGTGAGAAAACTTGGATTCCTGAGGTCTTTGTAGGGCAGAGCAACCCTAGATTGCCCATCTCCAGGCTTTTACCATGATAGGAAAATAGGCTTCTATCATGGGTAAGCCATGATTATTTTGGTACTCTGTTAATGCAGATGAACTTAATCCCATTGATACACTAACTGGGCAGCTGCTGAGAGGTCTCTGTGCCTGTCGTGGTCATTGTACCCTGGGGTCTACAGCAGCCTTCATGCTTCAGGAAGAATAGGGAGAGGTTGATAGTAAGGAAGTGAGCAGATTTTCAAAGTTTTCCTCCAATTACCAAAGGTGATTTTTTTTTTTTTTTAAAACCAAACCAACAGCTTGTCAGCAGCAGGAATCAATGCTGGAGGAAGGGTGGTGAGCTTGGATGATGAAGAGAAACTCAAAGAGAAGCCTGAAGAGAATTTTTGGCTGATGAGAGAAGAGGCTAGAGAGAAGAAGTCAGAGAGAAAAGAAAGATATTAAGAAAAAGGAATGCTAAAAACAGAAAGTCTAGTGTTTTCTCTCTTGTCTCTTCCTTTAAGGTTCTGAGATTTGAACTGTGGGCATGAGCCGAGGAGGCTCAGGCACTTGGAGATCCAGGAGGTATCAAGGTAAGTCTATACAGGGTGTCCAGGAAATGTGGAAGTGACTGAGTGTGAGCTCGGTGAGCACCTGCCCAAAAATGATGATAATAAGAAATACCCACAGTTTCAACGAAGCATGTAAGTGAGGGCATCTATGATTTGGGGTGAGTTTGTTGAAGATAATTTCCACATCCAACTGACTTCCTGTCTGGTATAAGGAAGTAGAGGCATATTGCATTCAACCAATATTTATTGAGCATCAGCTGTGTGCCAGGCATTCACAGAGCATGTTTTAGATGAGGGATCAAATCTTTTCTGCAAAGGGCTAGATAATAAAAACTTTAGGCTTTGTGGGACACGTGGTCTCTGTTGCAGCTACTTCATTCTTCTATCAAAATGAGAAAGCAACCATAGCCTTCACTGATCAGCCATAATATGTAACCAAGTGGGCGTGGCTGTGTCTCAATAAAACTTTATTTATGAAAACAAGTGGTAGGCTGGATTTGGCCGGTGGGCCAGCTGTTATTTATCAATCCCTGTTTTAGATACCAAGCACAGTTAGATACTCTAAAATAATCCATGTACAATGTTAAACACCTACAACCGGTCTAACATTGTCCTACATGTTTCAAAACATTGTCTGTCATTATTCTAATGAAAATAAGAATCCTTGAAGTTTTGTGGACAAGGAGACTGACATTTGGAGGAAGTACATAACACAGCCTCAGGCTCACAGCCAGTAACAATGCTGGGACGTGGACCCAAACCTATATCTCTAAAATCTGTGCTCATATAAATACATCCCTCTCATATTATTTTCTGCTAATGAAATTCTCTTCTTCTAACTGTGTGCATCGTGCCTGTGAGACTGTCAGCAGGCGCACCTGACCACATTTCAGACATTCCCCAAGGACCAGAAGAGAGGAACATGCCAGCAAAGCTCATGAAACAAGGCGCTAACACAAACATTGTCTCATTTAACACATTTCCTGCAGACAGAAAAGTCAGTTTCAAATTGTGGGTGGGAAAGGAAGGGAGAGACAATTGGAGGAAAAAAGACAGGCATGAGGCTCTGAGGAATTCCACAGCAGAATAGCCTAATTATAGTGTCTCCTCTCCTGGGCCTGAGAACCCAGTGGGCAGGAAGTTAAAAATACCAAGCAGGTTACCAAGAACCTACCATGTGCTGACCTCTGCATTAAGGGCTTTCTTTCTGTGATCTTAGTTAATTCCTACAAAATCTCCGTGATGTTGGTACCAGGACCCTTTTTCTCAGTGGTGCCAGAGGCTCAGAGAGTTGGGTAGATTGCACAAGGCCACCCAGTTAGTGAGGGACAAAGAATTAAATGAACATCTGTCTCACTCCAAAACTCAAGCCCTCTCCCCTGTCCCATGGCTTTCCCAAGCCACTCTTGAGGTAGAAGATCAGCAGGGCTTCTCTGGGAGTGGTTTAATCCAATCGGCTATACTCCACTGATTATAGTGTGTGCATGCACAAGTCCTGGTTGTGCCTGCTTCTTTCCTGCATCATATCCTGATATTCCATAAAGAACCATATGAAGGTGATTCAACAATCCTGATCTCAGTTTCCTTTCTGCAAAAATGAGAATAATGAAGACCCATCTTACAAGGTTGTTGTGGTGATAAGATAGGAAGATACACACAAATACTTTGCACAATGCTTGGTTTATCTGTGGGGGCTCAATAGTTGTTGGTTGAATCTTAAAGTCCATTGAATAGCAGTGAACATTTGGAAAGTGGTGTGGTTTATTGGCTGAAGCATTAGACTTACTGCACCAAACAGATATCCTGGCTCTGCTAGTTACTAATATCTGACCTAGAGAAGGTAACCTAATTCACCAAGCCTTGATTTTCTTCTGTGTAAAGTAGAACAAATACAAGTGACTGCATCATAGGGCTCCACAGATTATCAAATAAGAAAATCCAGATAAAGGACTGTGCCCAACAAATTGTAGAAGCTCCATAAATGTAGCTACTATTATGTTATGATTATGTTTATTATATATGGGCTCATCTATTAAATTAATAAAGGAGGAAAGGAGGGAAGGAAGGACTGATGCAAAGGGCTGTGGCTCACGATCAAGGGAGGGATTTTCTTGCTTCTCTTTGCATACTCATCCTGATGTAGCGTTAAACTGCATGTACTGCTCAGAGCCAATGGCGGACTGAGAAGGATCAAGGATTGCAGGGGTGGGATGTGGTCTGGGCAGAAGCTCTCTTGAGAGAACGAGTGGCAAATTAGTTTTCATTATTTTTATTTTGTGTATTTATTTTAAATGTATTTATTAATTCAATAACTATTATTGACCCTTTATTATATACCACACACTGTGCTGGGCTCTCAGGATATACGGATAAACATCACAGACATGGTCTCACCCCTCATGAAGCTTGAAGTCTAGACAGAGAGTCAAACATTAAAGAAGAAAACCAAATCAGCATATATTAGCAAATGATGACATTTGCTAGGAAAGAAAACAGCTGGATTCTATGAGACAGGATAACAGGAAGGATCATCCTTTGATGGTGAGGAAAGGCCTCTGGGAAGGTCTGAGGAGATGGCACTTTTGCTGAGACTGGATGGATAAGAAGGAAATAGCCCCACAAATGGTAGGAGAGAAGGAGGAATTCCAGGGAGAGGGTACAACAGTGTAGAGACCCTGAAGTCAGAAAGGGTTTGGTGTCACAGGAGAAGAAGGGGCTGGAATGTAAGTAGGGAAAAAGGAGTTTGAAGTGAGGCTGGTGACAGCTGGAGCTGCAGCCCACAGGGATTTGCTGGCCCCATTCGAGTTTCTATTCTGTTCTGAAGCCATTGGAGGATTTAGAGCCAAGGAAGGACGGTCTGCTTCGAGCTTTGGCAAGGCCATTCTGGCTTTCTTGTCAGAGCACAATAGAAGCCGGAAAACCAGTAAGGATGTGATTTCAAGGATTCAGGTAGGAGGAGGTGGGGGCTAGGCCTAGGGAGATGGCCTTGGAGGTGAAAAGAGGTAAATGAATTTGGGAGCATAAATAGGACATGGTGATGGACTAACTGTGGGAGTGAGAAGGAGAGAGAAACTCAGGGACAAATCCCAGATTCTCACCTGAGCAACTGGTGGATGCTTGGTGAGAGGAATGGGTTATGGGTTTCATTTTAAACAAATTAAGTTTGAGATGATATGATATATCCAAATGTGTGATATCATCTAGTGAGTGTAGAGCTAGGAAGTGAGGTTTGGGCTGAAAATATACCTTTGAGACTTGTCAGCATTTGCATGATATTTAAAACCACAGGCCACCTCAGTGAGCAGGGCTCCAACTGACACCCTATTCTTATTCTCTCTCTTTTGTGCCAACTGGCCTAGAATTTTAACAAAGCCCTGGCTGCCCTGCTGACCCCAGCACGTTCACGCTGCATCTACAGTAGCCTATGCCAGGGGTTGGTCCCTGGGGCCCACCAGACATCCTCTTCTTCTCTGCAACACTCTTGTGTTAGCAGGGGCAGTCCAACATGACTGGCACCAGAGCCTCACACTATAACACCTTTCTTCTTGGAAAGGCCCCAGGCACCGAGCACAGTCTGTGAAGAAGACTGGAGCGCCAAGAGGTAGAATTAGGCATGTGTGTGGGCTGACGGCTCAGTGCAGCACATGGAACTTTGTACGTGAAGTTTTCTGGTTTCCCTGGTTCTAGATCTTTGTATCTCGGGTCCTAAGCTCTTTCCAGTTCTGGAAGAGCCCAGTGTCTTTCGCTAGCTTCCTTTTCTTTTAGAATTACATGTTCAAGGACCTTTAACAAATACTCAACTCCCTTAACATTTTTTTTTCTAATTTCATCTAAATGTTCACCTAAGCTGTTCATTCTCTTTCTTCTAGAAGTTAGTGAAGCAGAATTATCAGAACCAGGCTCTCTTTTGGATGCAGTTGGTGTTTCTCCAAGGTGCTTATTACCTGTTATGGTTATTGCATGCTGGAACTGAGGTATAAACACTTCTGCTCAGGAGACAGAAGGCAGGTTAGGGGAGGCTATAGGTACCTAGCTGGTAGAGTTTGCTGCAGAGTCCTGGAAACAACATTTGGCCTAGGCCCAGATATCTCTAGTTCAATGCCAAGATATGCCTGGTGTTAGCTGTATGGCATAGGACATGCTATTTACTGTTCCTTCAGTTTCTGCGTTGTAAATAGTGATGGTTTCAGGACTGTTGTTAGATTAGGAGGAATATGGGAAAGTGCTTTGTACACTGTAAACACAGTTACAAATGTAATATGTTTTTCCTGGGCACACTCAGCAATTTGTATAATTAACTCTTTTACATTTCTGTTTCTCCCTGTTGCTCTAGTTTTTTCACATCCAGAGGGCTAGATCAGACAAGCCTACATAGCCAGTAGGGGGTACGAGGAGGCATAGGATTGTGGCAGCTTCTTCTCTCCAAAGATGCCTTGTGTTGTGCTTTCAAGGAAAAGCAGTAAAGCATTTTTCTCTTGTTTTTTTTTTTTTCCTTAAATTCATATGTTGATATCTACTGGTGCATATTTTGTGTAACAATAGGCAAATATTAGGATTGTTAAGATGTCAGAGGAGGGAGAAAGATGCAGGGAATAGAGGACAGAGATAAATTTTACAGTTAGTGAAGGTATGCGTGCACACATCTTGTTTGTTTTTCTTTATCCAAACGAATAAATAAGAAAAGCTGCCCACTTTGCTCTCTTTTCTAGCCTTCCTGCATTCTCACTGGGGTGGAGCTCTGCCGGGGAAGAAAGTGGCCATAACCCCAGGCATTCACTACCTGTTCTTCCCACCTGCTATTTCAGAGGAGTTTTTGAGCTGAAGTTGCATATAGCTGCATTCACTTGGACATGAATGTCTGGGAGTTCATGGGTTTGTCTGCCCCTTTGGCCTGAGAGAGCTGGGCGGAAGCCTCCTTGACGTCTGTGTTGACTCTCTCTGTTTCTCTGGTTTTTCTCTGGCCCAGTTTCCTGTTCACCTCTGTCCTCTGCTGTCTGGTAGGCTTGACTCATAGGAAACCACAGCCAAGTCACCTAGTGGTCTGAGTCACTGACCTTTGGAGCATCTCTTTCTTAAAAAACAATAAAGACAAAAGTAAGTGCCTAAGTAAGTACTGCATTTTGCAATAGATTTCAGCTAAGTATTGCACTAAATGGTTAGTTCTGGGAAGTCCCCACTTGTGACTTATTTTTGGCAACTGTGCTATAAGCAAATCATTTTATCTCCTAGCAACCAACGGCCCTCCTCCCTCCCTCCCTCCCTCCTTTGTATCCACAAGTGTTTGCTGAGAACCCTTTGTGTCCAGGCACTACAGTAGGTTCTGAGCACAAAATGAACACATAGAATGGTCCTCAACAAGCTGCTGATGCCCATAAGAAAGAGGCCCGCAAACATGTGTAAACAAGCGTGACAAGTTCGCTGGCAAGGGGCAGCACAGGCGGCACTGAACTCAGCCTCGGAATTGCGCTGACCACATGGCTGCGTGTGAGCATGCCAGGTGAGGTGAGCAGGAGAGACATTCCAGGCAGCACTGGATGATTCTCTGCCACATTCCTTTGTGGTCAACTGAATTGCTCTCTTCAACTGCAGCTTTCACTGGGGCCACTTGAGGTTGCACAACTCCTTCCAGACACAGGTGAGCTCTGCAGAGGGAGGAAATGGACAAGGGACTAGACTGGAAGGAAGGTGGAGGAGAGTGATCCTTAGAGCCCTGACACCAGTCAAGGGAGGCTAATAGCAGTGACCTTCCCCATCAATGTCATGTGGAATGGACTGCAATGACCAGGTGATCCGTTGGTGGGGAAGTGCCCCCACAGGCGCAATGGGGAACAGTCGATTCAGAAGGGACAATATGCTTATAGCTGATGCTTTTGGCACCCTGTAAGAAATCCCCTCAGCACACCTATGATTTTTGTCACAGATCTGGTAGAAAGTGCAACGTGGGTTCCCATGACAATGCCCTCTTGAAACATGCAATAAGCTTCCCTGGTTTTTTTTTTTTTTTTTTTTTTTGGCCTCAAAGCCATTTCTGAAGCTGGGAGCCCAGTCAGCCCCCAAGCAAGTGCAACCTGCAAGTATGGAGAGGTAACAACTCAGGAGCCATCTCTAACCAGTGAAGAATGAGAGCTAGTTGACATGTCTAGCCACTCATCTTTTGGAGGGAACATTCTAGAAGGCATTCTGCACACTTGCCAAAGGTCACAGAAGAATGGAGCCCCTATTGCCCATAGCAGCAACCTTAATGGTGCACACTCAGTGGCTTTTCATTTTTCCCTGTCTTACTCTCTCCCTTTTCTTTCACCTCTGCTTTTTGGGATTTCCTCCCAAATAAACCACCTGTACCAAGTCCTTGTGTCTAGTCTCAGGCTATGATTTTAAGGGAGCCCAAAATAAGAGAGCAATATTATTAAAATTAAAGTTTTGAAATGAAAAGCATTTGGAGGTCCACTAGCAGTCTCCTTAGAATACCATCTACTACCTTTTGGTATTACCATTTATACCTGAGCCAGAGGAAAGGAGAGTTCCACAAAAGGCTTTGAAAACCCTCTGACCCACAGGAAATGACTGCCATCTAGTCAGGCTGGGCAAAGGGCTTAGTAATACAGAAAGTGAAAAGGGCCTCATGGGGGCCTTAGCAGGGGGACTCAATTTAGCAGGTGAGAAGGAATTCTAGTTTAACTCAAGGGAAAGCTACTGGATAATATTCTTTTCCCTAGTCATAATGGTTACATTAAAAAAAAAATCACTAGAAAAGTTAATAGTTAAGAAAAGATTGGGGAAATGAGACTCTATATGAACTAAAATGCTTATAAATACTGTTACCTTCATAAAAGCATGCTGAATTTAAAAAATAACAGAGGAATGTTACAGTTTGAAAATGAAAAGAAAAGTTAATAGACACAGGGCTTCTAGATGGCTGACTTGATTCCTCTGCAAAGAACTGAAACGGTGAGTGGATAATCACACTTAGAATAGATCATCTAAGAGGGTAAGCTGGAATGTAATAGGAAAGCAATAGGAAACACCTAAAGCAAGGAAGGAGAGGAAAGCAAGGCAGCCTGCTTGGCTGAGATTGTCTGGGGGTATGGAGAGGCTCTCCAATGCAGGAAAAGGGTAAGTGAGAGACTCCCAGTGGTCTACTTCTCAACACAGACTCCTGCAATTCTAGCCATGGAAGAACCTCTTGACCACCAAGGCTGAAGTGCAAGCTGCTGCACATTTTCACGGGCCCTGAGGACAGACACTCCCACCTGCCACTGCTGCTTGGGGTTGAAATGCACCCTCCCCAGTCACCTGCCTACTGCTTCTGCCACTCAAAGCAACCCTTCCCTCCCCAGTAGGGCTGCAGTGAAGCTGCCGCCACTTGCATTCATCTAAGCATTCCTCCAGGGCCTGAGGATCACCCAACCCCTGCCTACCATAGCCAGCACCTGCATGTGCCACCAGGGACCTAAGGACAGGTCCTCCTGGCCCAGCCTCACCCTCTCCAATGCCCAAGCATGCTTCCTGGGGGCCTGAGGATTAGCTAACCCCATCCGCCATCATTGATGCCTAAGCACTCCTCTAGAGGGCTTGACCCAATGCGTCACTACCACCACAGCTGGCACCTACCCACACATGCCACATGTGGGCCTGGGGACTGGCTCACCCATCCTGTTGCAGCCACCCGCAACACCAGTGCAGACTGCTTGGGAGCCAGACAGTTGTTCCACCACTGATACTGCTGTTGCCCATGCCGTGCTTGCTGTCCATGGTCTGAAGCCTACTCACCCATCCACCAGGTCCATCGCGGCAACTACCAGCACCTGAGCAAGTCCCCAACAGGCCCAAGAATTGACTCACCTGAACCTGTGAACACTGATGCCAGTGTATGCTGCTCTGGGGCCCAAGGACAGGAATGCTCAGCTTGCCATTGCCATTGCTGAAGCCCAAGGACTGATTTACCTGATGTTTCCATCCTCAGCAAAACTTCACCACAGCCTCCATTAACAACTGCACCCTAAGCCACAAATACCACTGAATGCTGTTTATAGCCAAATAAATCATATGAAGACCACACTATTGCAGGCACTCAGAATCAAAGCCAAAGTGCCCTACCCAGCTAATACCGTAGACACATCTTCAGAAAAAAGTCCTCCCCTACAAAAGGAAATACAAAAAGTTGATAGAAGTAACTATTACAGCAGATGCACAGATAATGTAAGAACATAAGAGACAGAAAAAAACAAAGAAATATGACACCTCCAAAGGAACACAAAAACTCTCCAGCAGTAGATTTCAATGAAAACAATTTATGAAATTCTGGAAAAAGAATTCAAAATAATAATACTAAAGAAATTTAGTGAGGTATAAGAAAACACAGATAAATAATATAAAAAATCAGGAAAGTGATTCAGAATTTGAATGAGAAATATATCAAATAGGTAGCTACCATCAAAAAGAACAAAATTTTAGAACTGAAAAATTCATTGAATAAAATGCAAAATACATTTGAAAATTTCAAGAATAGACCAGATCAAACAGGAAAAAAAAAGTCAGAACTTAAAGATAGGACTTTTGAAATAACCCAGTCAAACAACAATAAAGAAAAAAGAATGAACAAAGCCTATGTAACATATGGAACACCATAAAGCAACCAAAAACATTTCTGGTTTAGAATTTCTTAGAATTTCGTATTGCCTTGCTTTTTCATGTTTTTTGTGTTCCCACATTTTTGTCTGTGCATGTGGTGTAACAGTTACTTCTTCCAATTTTTTGAATTTGCTTTTGTAGGGGAGAACTTTTTACTGAAGATGTATCTATGATATTGATTGGGTAGGGCTCTTTGGCTTTGATTCTGGGTACATGCAATAGTGTAATCTTCATATGATTTCTTTGGCTATAAACAGAAGGCAAAAAGGAAATGAAAGGAATGGAAGACATATTTGACAAAATAATAACTGAAAACTTCCCAAGTATAGCAAGAGATTTAAATATTGAGATACAGGAAACTCAGAGATCCTCAAATAGATACAATTCAAGAAGATCTTCATGGCACATTATAGTCAAACTATCAAGGGTCAAAGACAAGGAGAATATTCTCAAAACAGCAAGAGGAAAGCATCTAGTCACTTATAAGGGAACTTGCTTCAGACTAACAGCAGATTCTCAGCAGAAATCTTATAGGACAGGAAATAATAAAATGATATATTCAAAGTACCAAAAGAAAAAAAACCTGGCAGTCAAAGATACTATACCTGGGAAGCTTATTCTTCATAAATGAGGGAGAAATAAAGTCTTTCCTGACAAGCAAAAGCTGAGGGAACTTATCATCACTAGACAAGCCCTAAAAGAAATGCTTAAGGGAGTCCTACACCTGGAAGTCAAAGGATAATATCTACCATCACGAAAATAATGAAAGTATAAAACCCACTAGTAGAACAAATTCACAAATAAAGAGAAAGAATTCAGTTGTTACCACTACAGAAAACCACAAAATCACAAGTATAAACAATAAGTAAAAAGAATAAAGATATATAAAGCAATCAGAAATCAATTAATAAAAAGATAGGAATAACCCATCACATATCAAAAATAGCCTTGAATATAAATAGATGATACACTTAAAAGATATACGCTGACTGAATGGATTAAAAAAGGACCCAACTATATGCTGCCTATATAAAACTCACCTCACCTGTAAAGACACATCAAGTCTGAAAGTAAAGGAATGGAACAAAGATATTCCATGCAAATAGAAACCAAAAGTAAGCAGGAATAGCTATTCTTACATCAGACAACAGACTTTAGGTCAAAAGCAATGAAAAGAAACAAAGAAGTCTATTATATAATAATAAAGGGATCAATTTAAAATACAGACACACCCAGCAATGGAGCACTCAGATATATAAAGCAAATATCATTAGATCTAAGGGGACAGACAGACTCCGATATAACAATAATAGGGACTTCAACACCCTACTCTCAGCATCAGATAGATCATCCAGACAGAAAATTAACAAATATACATTGAATTGAGACTGCACATTAGACTAAATGGATGTAACAGACATTTAGAAAACATTTCCTCTAACAACCACAAAATACATGTTCTCATTAGCACATGGAACATTCTTTAGGATAGACCCTATGTTAGGCCACAAAACAGGTCTCCACAAATAAAAAGATAAAATCATATAAGTATTTTCTCAGACCACAGTGGAATGCAACTAGAAATCAACAGCAAGAGGAACTTTGAAACAATACAAATACCCGCAAATTAAACAATACACTCCTAAATTATCACTTGATCAGGGAAGAAATTAAGGAGGAAAACTTTTAAAATTCTGGAAATAAATGAAAATTGAAACGTAGTATACCAAAACCTATGGGATACAGAAAAAAACAGTGCTAAGAGGGAAGTTTATAGCAATAAACAACTACATCAGAAAAGTAAAAAGATTTCAAATAATCTAATTATGGACCTCAGGAAACTAAAAGGCAAGGACAAATGAAATCCCAAAGTAGTAGAAGTGAAGAAATAATAAAGATCATAGCAGAATTAGAATTAGAGACTAAAAAATAATGCAAAGAATCAACGAAATGAAAAATTGGTTTTGCCTGGGTGCAGTGGCTCACACCTGTAATCCTAGCACTTTGGGAGGGCAAGGCGAGAGGATTGCTTAAGCCCAGGAGTTCAAGACCAGTCTGAGCGACATGACAAAACCCCATCTCTACCAAAAATACAAAAAATTAGTGCCTGTCTGTGGCCCCAGCTACTTGGGAGACTGAGGTGAGAAAATCACTTGAGCCCAGGAGGCAGAGTGGCAGTGAACCGAGATTGTGCCACTGCACTCCAGCCTGGGTGGCAGAGTGAGACCCTGTCTCAAAATAAATAAATAAATAATAAAAAATAAAAGTTGGCTTTTTGAAAAGATAAATTTTATAAACCACTAACTAGACTAACCAAGAAAAAAAAGAGAGAAGACCCAAATAAACAAAATCAGAAATAAAAAAGAAAACATGAGAAGTGATACCACAGAAATACAAAAGATCAAAAGAAACTCTTGTGAACAACTGTACACTAACAAACTGGAAAATCTAGAGTAAACAAATAAAGTTCTGGACACATACAACCAACCAAGGTTGAATCAGGAAAAATAGAAAAACAGAACAAACCAGTAATGAGTAATGAGATTGAAACAGTAAAAAAAGTCTCCCAACAAAGAAAAGTCCAGGACAGAATGGCTTCATTGCTGAATTCTATTAGCTTTAAAAAGAAGAACTAACAACAATTCTCCTCAAACTATTCCAGAAAAACTAAAGAGGAAGAAATTCTTCCTAATTCATTCTATAAGACCAGCATCACCCTGGTACCGAAACTGGACAAAGACTCAACAAAAAAAGAAAACTACAGGTTAATATCCCTGATGAACATATATGCAAGAATTCTCAACAAAATACCAGCAGTCCAAGTTTAATAGCACATTAAAAAGATCATTCAGCCAGGTGTGGTGGCTCACGCCTGTAATCTCAGCACTTTGGGAGGCTGAGGCGGGTGGATCGCCTGAAGTCAGGAGTTCGAGACCAGCCTGACCAACATGGTGAAACTCCCATCTCTACTAAAAAATACAAAATTTAGCCAGGCATGATGGCACAGGCCTGTAAGCCCAGCTACTTGGGAGGCTGAGGCAGGAGAAGTGCTTGAACCTGGGAGGCAGAGGTTGCAGTGGGCTGAGATTGTGCCATTGCACTCTGGGCTGGGGGACAAGACTCCATCTCAAAAAACAAACAAAAAAAGCATTCACTATGATCAAATGGGATTTATTCCAGGGATGCAAAGATTCAACATACACAAATCAATAAACATGATACATCACATCAGCAGAATAAAGGACAAAAACCATATAGTCATCTCAATAGATGCAGAAAAAGCAGTTAATAAAATTCAACATCACTTCATGATTTAAAAAGCTCTCAAAAAACAAGACATAGAAGGAACTTACTTCAACACAAATAGGACCATATATGACAAACCCACAGCTAATATCATACTGGTTGGGGAAAAACTGAGTCTTTCCTCTAAGAACTAGAAAAAAATAGGATGCTCATTTTTACCGCTACTATTCAACACAGTACTGGAAGTCCTAGCCAGAGCAACTGGGCAAGAGAAAGAAGTACCAGGCATCCATGTTGGAAGAGTGGGAGTCAAAGTATCCCTCTCTGCAGATGACATAATCTCATTTCTAGAAAATCCTAATGATTCCACCAAAAAACTCTTAGAACTGATCAATAAATTCAGTAAAGTTGCAGAATACAAAATCAACATACTTTCAGCTAGCCAAAATAAATCAAGAAGGCAATCCCATTTACAATAGCTACAAACAAACAAACAAAAAACCAAAAAGCAAAATAAAACAAAACAAAAATAAATTTAGCCAAGGAGGTGAAAGAATTCCACAAGAAAAACCACAAAACACTGATGAAATAGATTAAAGACGACACAGACAAATGGCCAAATGGCAAGATATTCCATGCTCATGGATTGGAAGAATCAATATTATTAAAATAACCATACTTCCAAAAGCGATCTACAGATTTAATGCAATCCCTAGGAAAATACCAATAGCATTCTTCACAGAAATAGAATAAACAATCCTAAAATTTATATGGAACCAAAAGAAGCCCAAAAAGTCAAAGCAATTCT
The DNA here is from genome assembly GCF_024542745.1 of Macaca thibetana thibetana. NCBI lineage: Eukaryota > Metazoa > Chordata > Mammalia > Primates > Cercopithecidae > Macaca > Macaca thibetana. Next base: position 95,119,767 of record NC_065579.1, on the reverse strand, counting down.
GAGCAAAAAGAAAAAAGCTGGAGGCACCACACTACCTGACTTCAAAATATATTACAAGGCTGTAGTAGTCAAAATGGCATGGTATTGGTAATAAAAGCAGACACATAGACCAATGGAATGGAATAGAATAGAGAACGTAGAAATAAATCCTCATATTTACAGCCAACTCATTTTAGACAAAGATGCCAAGAACGTGCATGGGGGAAAGGACAGTCTCTTTAGTACAGGGTGCTGGGAAAATTGGATAGTCATATGCGGAAGAATGAAACTGGGCCCTCATCTCTCGCCATACACAAAAGTCAACTCAAGATAGATTAAAGACATAAATGTAAGACTCGAAAGTATGAAACTACTAGAAGAAAACATAAAAAACACTAAGATGTTGGTCTAGGCAAAGATTTTATGGCTAAGACCTCAAAAGCATGACAACAAAAACAAAAATAGACAAATGGGATTTAATTAAACTAAAAACTTCTGCACAAGAAAAGAAACAATCAACAGAGTGAAGAGAAAACCTGTTGAATGGGAGAACATATCTGCAAACTCTTCATCTGACAAGGAACTAATATCCATAATATTCAAGGAATGCAAACAACTTAACAACAGAAAAAACAAATAATCCCATTAAGAAGTGGGCAAAAGACATGGATAGACATTTCTCAAAACAGCACATACAAATGGTCAACAGGTCTATGAAAAAGTGCTCAACATCACTATCAACAGTGAATTGCAAATCAAAACCTCAATGAAATATCATTTAAGCTCAGTCAGAATGGCTATTATCCCAAGACAAAAAATAACAGATGCTGGTGTAGATGTAGAGAATAGGGAACTCATACACTGCTGGTGGTAATGTAAATTAATACAGCCACCATGGAAAACAGAAAATAGAACTACCATATGATTCAGTAATCACTACTACTAGAAATTTCTTCAAAGGAAAAAAATCAGTATATCAAAACGGTGTCTACAAGTTCATGTGACAAGCAGTACTATTCACAATGCCAAAGATGTGAAATCAATCGAAGTGTCCATCAATGAATGAATGAATGAAGAAAAGGTGGTATATATACACGATGAAATACTAGTTGGCCATAAAAAAGAATGATTTTATGTCATTTGCAACACCATGGATGGAACTGGAGGTCACTATGTTAAGTGAAACAAGCCATGCACAGAAAGATAAATATTGCATGTTCTCACTAATATGTGGGAGCTCAAAAATGTTGATCTTACGGAGGTAGAGTAGAATGATAGACCTTAGAGTCTGGGAAGGATGTGTGGGTGGGGTTTGGGAGGTGAGTCTGATTAATGGATAGAAACATACAGTAAGATTGAAGAAATAAGTCTTAATGTTCAATAGCAGAGTAGGATGACTGTAGCTAACAACAATGTATTAAGTATTTCAAAATAACTAGAAGAGAGGACTTGAAATGTTTTCAACACATAAAAATGATAAACACTCGATGTGACAGATACCCCAAATATTTTAACTAGATCATTACACATTCTATGCATATAACAAAGTATCACATGTACCCCATAAATATGTATCAATTAAAAAGTTAATAGACAATTTTTTATGTCTTCTATCACAAGACAATGTTTTAAAGTAATGAAGGGGTGATATGGGAAGAAGAAAGATTGTTTTGGAAAGAAGCATTCTCAGGATCCCTTCTCCTCTAAGTAAGTTTCGAAACACCACATATGGAGAGAAAATCATGTATTTGGTAAGGTGTGGTAATTCCCACCCAAATATTTCAAGACACTCTTAGTTTCTTTTAATTTTACTTTTATCATTATAAGATCAGCTAACACAGTGAGTGTGCTCTGTGTGCCAGAAACCAGGCTAGATGCCTATAGTATTTGCATATTTTGTGACTCATTTATAGCACAATAGTGTTGTAAGGTAGTTCACAGCATCCACAGTTTTATAGATGAGAAAACTGAGGCTCCATTAAGCATGCACTGTGATCTAATTTAATTTTAAAACCTTGGAAGGCTTTTCATATAGATATATTTATACATTGAAAAAAAAACTTGTCAGACCACATAAATTGATTTTTAGTTAAAAAACATGATCATTTAAAAAGTATTTGGGTAAATGCTGTTTAAAAACAAGCAATTTTGCCTTTGGAAAAGGGAATTTATTTTCAGAAAGAAAACAATTATTTTCTTTAAGAAAATGCTTGAATAGCCCTTTTGGTTATAAATGAGCTCCCTGGCCCTTTTCAAGACAAAAGGAGAGAAATTACTCAGCCTCAGTAATTTAATATTGGAGTTTTTGGATTCTCCCTAGTGATCTCAGTAGTCAGGAATTGGGGTGCCAGTCTGTAAAATATATCCAAGGCAGTCATGGTCAGCTTTGTTACTCTTTGGTCTTGTGCAGTATTTCCCCTTTGTTATCTGCAAACATTTAGGGAATCTCCTTATCTATAAAGCCCTGTATTAGTGGTATTTGTGGGGGAGGAAGGGGGAAGCAGCTATATTGATGTCTGGGGCAAAAAAAAAAAAAAAAATGCGAAGAGAACACAACAGCCAGTAGGAACAGAGATGAGATAGAAGTCACTAAGCAAAAGCTAGAAGCAGCTTAGAGAGAGAGGAGGCATCTCTAATTCTTCACCTTTAGAAATATTTAGAAAGGGGCTTAATGTCTTGCAGAACTAGTCTGAAAGAGATTTCAGTTTTGCTTGCTTATTCCCCACCCCCCTGCCCAGATATTATAAGAAATGGAAACTTAGCGAGTTCAGAAAGGTTACAAAGGGAATATGAGGTATTAACATATGATATTGGACTGAACCAATGTCCTCAGAAAGGAAAATAAATGATGATTTTGTAGGAACTTCCCAAACTCACTATTCTTTTACATCAATGAAAACCCACTAATTAGGTAAGTGACAACTGAAATTTGATTTTGTTTCTTTTCTTATTCATAACCCTTGTTTAGTAAATGTGAAACATGAGGACTCAATAAATTATACCATCAGCAAAGTAGTGAAATAATAGGTCCCCAGCTCTTATACCCCTACATAAACAATAATCTGATCATCATCCATGGACAAAAGTGCCTTTTGTAGGAGCCTTAGGATCCAGGTAGGAGGTTGCAAAACACTGGTGGACATCAAAACCCAGGAGGGCCACTTTGAAAAAGCAGGCCTGTGACCCAGTGGCTGTGGTATGGTCCTGGTTGGGGTCCTGGAATCTTTTGTGCCCTCTTATGGACTTGGCTCCTGCCCCACTTAGCTGCATTTTGCCACCAGCGCCATCCTGCAAGGGACCTGAGAGGAGCCATACCCAACAGCAACTCTGGTAACAACCATAAAAAATAGAAAAATTCACAAATACATGAAAAATAAACACTGCACTTTTGAACAACCTTTGGGTTGAAGAAGAAATCAAAAGGGAATTTAAAAAATACCTCAAGACAAACAAAAATGGAAACACAACATACCAGAATTTATGACATAGAGTAGTAAGAAGGAAATTTATAGTAATAAATGTTTATATTAAAAAGAGCTAGATGCAGTGGTTTACACCTATAATTTCAGCATTTTGGGAGGTCAAAGTGGGAGGATCACTTGGGCTCAGGAGTTTGAAATCAGCCTGGGAAACATAGTGAGACCTTATCTCTATTTAAAAAAAAAAAATTAGCCAGTTGTAGTGGCATGTGCCCATAATCCCAGCCACTAGTGGGATTGAGGCAGGAAAATGGCTTGGACCCAGAAGATCAAGGCTGCAGTGAGCCATGATTGCATTTGCACTCCAGCCTGAGCAATAGAGTGAGACTCTGTCAAAAAAGAAAAAAAAGAAAAAAAAAAAGGAAATATCTCAAATAAACAACACACCTTTATATTTTAAGAAACTAGGAGTAGGCCAGGCACAGTGGCTTATGCCTGTAATCTTAGCACTTTGGGAGGCCAAAGCAGGTGAACTGCTTGAGCCCAGGCATTCAAGATCAGCCTGAGCAACATGGTAAAACACCATCTCCACAAAAAATACAAAAATTAGCCAGGCATGGTGATGTGCACCTGTAGTCCTAACTGCTTGGGAGGCTGAGGTGGGAGGATCACCTGAGCCCAGGGAGGATGAGGCTGCAGTGAGCCATGATCATGCTACTGCACTTCGATATGATCATGCTACTGCACTCCAGCCTGAGAACCCATCTCAACAACAGAATACTGCTAGAACTAATAAATGAATTGAATTCAAAGTTGCAAAAACAAAAACAACATACAAAAATCAGTGAGTTATCTATATATAAACAATGAATTATCTGAAAGGAAATTAAGAAAACAATCCCACTGACAATAGCAAAAAAAGAATAAAGTAAGTACTTAGGAATAAAATTAACAAAAGAGGTGAAAGACATACAGTGAATTTTTAAATCATTGATGAAGGAAAATAAGGAAGACACCAATAATTAGGAAGACATTCATATTTATGGTTGGAAGAATTAATATTGCTAAAATGTCAATACCCAAAGTGATCAATACTACCCAAAGTGATCTAAAGATTCAATGCAGTCATTACCAAAATTCCAATGGTGTTCTTTACAGAAGTAGAAAGAAGTCATCCTAAAATTCGTATGAAACCACAGAAGAGCTTGAATAGTCAAAGCAATCTTGAGCGAGAACAAAGCTGGAGACATTATGCTTTCTGTTTTCAAAATACAGTACAAAGCTATGTTAATCAAAACAGTATGGCATTGGCATAAAAACAGGCCAATGGAACAGTTAGAAAGCCCAGACATAAAACCACACAAATATGGTCAACTGATCTTCAACAAAGGTGCCAAGAATATACAATGGGGAAAGAACAGTCTTCTCAATAAATGGTGCAAAAGAGCAAAAAGAATAAAATTAGAACCTTTCCTCATACCATATATAAAAATCAACTCAAAATGGAGTAAAAACTTAAGATCTGAAACCATAGAACAACTAGAAGAAAACATACGGAAAATCTTTATAGCATTTGTCTGAGCAATGATTTTTTGGGATATGACACTGAAAGCACAGGCTACAAAAGCAAAAGTAGACAAATGAGATTACATCAAACTAAAAAGCTTCTTTACAGCAAAAGTAATAATTAGCAGAGTGAAAAGGTAACCTACAGAATGGGAGAAAATATTTGCAAACTATGTTAATATACAAAATATACTAAAAGAACTCAATAACAAAAAGCCAAATAACCTGATCAAAACATGGGTAAAAAAACTGAATAGACATTTCTTAAAAGAAGACATGCAAAAGGTAACAGGTATATGAAAAGGTCATTAACATCACTAATCATCAGAGAAATGCACATCAAAACCACATTGAGATATTACTTCACGCTTGTTAGAATGTCTGTTATAAAAAAGACAAAAGGTAAGTGTTAGTGAAGATGTGGAGAAAAAGAAACATTTGTACATTGTTCTGGAAGTGTAAATTGGTATGGCCATTGTGGAAAAGAGTATGGAGGTTCCTCAAAAAATTAAGAACAGAACTCTCATGGGATCCAGTAATCCCACTTCTGGGTATATATATCAAAAGGAAATAAAAACAGTATGTCAAAGGAGATACCTGTACTCCTATGTTCATTGTAGCATTATTCCCAGTAGCCAAGATATGGAAACAACCTAAATGTCTGTTAAAGGGTGAATGAATAAAGAAAAAAATATATTTTAAGACCACAATAGACACCACAATAGAATATAATTCTATTATAAATATAAAATATTCTATTATATAATATATAATGTAAATATATATTACATGTAATTATTATATAATTATATACAATCACAATTATATAATTAATTATTAATATAAATAATATATTAATAATATAAAATATAATTAATGTATTATATAATAATGTAGCATATATAAATACATAAATATATAATGAAATATTATTCAGCCTTAAAAAAAGAAGAAAATCCTGCCATTTGTAACAACATGGATGAACTTGGAGGACATTAAGCTAATGAAATAAGCTAGACACAGAAAGAAAAATACTGTGTTATCTCACTTATACAAGAATGAAAAAGAGTCAAACCACAGAAGCACAGAGAATAGTGGTTTCTAGGGGTTGGAGGGTGGGAGAAATGAGATGTTGGTCAGAGTATGTAGTCCTAATTATGCAAGATAAATATGTTCTGAATAACTAATGTATAGCATGGTGACTGTGGTTAGCAATGCTGTACTGTATACTTCAAATTTGTTAAGGTGGATCTTAAGTGTTCTTACCATACTCACAAACGTCAACTGTGTGAGGTGATAGACATGTTAATTAGCTGAATTGTGGTGATTATTTCACAATGTATATGTATATAAAAACATCAAGTTGTACATCATGAACATGTGCAATTTTCATTTGTTAAACCTCAGTAAAGCTATACATAAATAAATACACAATAAATTAAACCTAAATTGTTAGTAAATTGTATTCTAGATTTTTCAGGCCTGTTTACACAATTTATTAAAATTACTTGCAAGTGTGCAATGTGAAGTAAACAGTCCTTGAAGCTGCTTATTTGATGTTACTTTAAATCCTTATTTGGGGTGGCTTCCAAGATGGCTGATAGGAACAGCTCTGGTCTGCAGCTCACAGTGAGATCTATGCAGAAGACGGGTGATTTCTGCATTTCCAACTGAGGTACCTGGTTCATCTCACTGGGACTGATTGGAGAGTGGGAAGGCATGCCAAAGCAGGGTGGGGTGTTGCCTCACCCAGGAAGCACAAGGGGTTGGGGAATTTCCCTTTCCTAGCCAAGGGAAGCCAAGGGAAGCCTTTCCTAGACAGGCTGTACCTGGAGAAACAGTACACTTCTGTCCAAATACTATGCTTTTCCCATGGTCTCAGCAACCAGCAGACCAGGAGATTCCCTCCTGTGCCTGGCTCAGCAGGTTCCATGCCCATGAAGCCTTGCTCAATGCTAATGCAGCAGTTTGAGATCAACCTGCAATGCTGTAGCCTGGCAGGGGGAGGGGCATCCGCCATTGCTGAGGCTTGACTAGGGAAACAAAGTGGCTGGGAAGCTGGAACTGGGCAGGGCCCACTGCAGCTCAGTAAGGCCTACTGCCTCTCTAGACTCCACCTCTGTGGGCAGGGCATAGCCGAACAAAAGGCAACAGACAACTTCTGCAGACTTAAACGTCCCTCTCTGACAGCTCCGAAGACAGCAGTGGTTCTCCCAGCATGGTCAGTGTTTGAGCTCTGAGAATGGGCAGACTGCCTCCTCAAGTGGGTCCCTGACCGCCATGTAGCCTGACTGGCAGACACCTCCCAGTAGGGGCCAACAGACATGTCATATAGGCGGGTGCCCCTCTGGGACAAAGCTTCCAGAGGAAGGATCAGGCAGCAATATTTGCTGTTCTGCAGCCTCCACTGGTGATACCCAGGCAAACGGGGTCTGGAGTGGATCTCCAGCAAACCCCAACAGACCTGCAGCTGAGGGGCCTAACTGAAAGAAGGAAAACTAATGAACAGAAAGGAATAGCATCAACATCAACACAAAGGACATCCACAACAAGACCCCATGTGTAGGTCACCAACATCAAAGAACAAAGGTAGCTAAAACCACAAAGATGGGGAGAAACCAGGGTAGAAAAACTGAAAATTCCAAAACCCAGAGCATCTCTTCTCTTCCAAAGGATTGCAGCTCCTCACCAGCAACAGAGCAAAACTGGACAGAGAATGAGTTTGACGAGTTCACAGAAGTAGGCTTCAGAAGGTCGGTAATAACAAACTTCTCCCAGCTAAAGGAGCATGTTCTAACCCATCACAAGGAAGCTAAAAACTTTGAAAAAAGGTTAGACAAATGACTAACTAGAATGAATAGTGTAGAGAAGACCTTAAATGAACTGATGGAGCTGAAAACCATGGCATGAGAACTTCATGATGCATGCACAAGCTTCAATAGCCAATTTGATCAAGTGGAAAAAATGGTATCAGTGATTGAAGATGAAATTAATGAAATGAAGTGAGAAGACAAGATTAGAGAAAAAAGAGTGAAAAGAAATGAACAAAGCTTCCAAGAAATATGGGATTACGTGAAAAGACCAAAATCTACGTTTGATTTGTGTACCTGAAAGTGACAGGGAGAATGGAACCAAGCTGGAAAGCACTCTTCAGGAGAACTTCCCCAACCTAGCAAGGCAGGCCAGCATTCAAATTCAGGAAATACAGAGAACACCACAAAGATACTCCTCTAGAAGAGCAACCACAAGACACATAAGTGTCAGATTCACCAAGATTGAAATGAAGGAAATGTTAAGAACAGCCAGAAGGAAAGGTCAGATTACCCACAAAGGGAAACTCATCAGACTAACAGCAGATCTCTTGGCAGAAACCCTACAAGCCAGAAGAGAGTGGGGGCCAATATTCAACATTCTTAAAGAAAAGAATTTTCAACCCAGAATTTCATATCCAGCCAAACTAAGCTTCATAAGTGAGGGAGAAATAAAATCCTTTATAGACAAGCAAATGCTGAGGATGTTGTCACCACCAGGCCTGCCTTACAAGAGTTCCTGAAGGAAGCACTAAATATGGAAAGGAACAACCAGTACCCATCACTGCAAAAACATCCCAAATTGTAAAGACCATCGATGCTATGAATTAACAGGAAAAATAACCAGCTAACATCATAGTGACAGGATCAAATTCACATATAACAATATTAACCTTAAATGTAAATGGGCTAAATGCCCCAATTAGAGACACAGACTGGCAAATTGGATAAAGAGTCAAGACATATCAGTGTCCTGCATTGAGGAGACCCATCTCACGTGCAGACACACATAGGCTTAAAATAAAGGGATGGAGGAAGATCTACCAAGCAAATGGAGAGCAAAAAAAGCTAGGATTGCAATCCTGGTCTCTGATAAAACAGACTTTAAACCAATAAAGATCAAGAGACAAAGAAAGGCATTGCATAATGGTAAAAGGATCAATGCAACAAGAAGAGCTAACTATCCTAAATGTATATGCACCCAATACAGGAGCACCCACCTTCATAAAGCAAGTCCTTAGAGACCTACAAAGAGATTTAGACTCCCACACAACAATAATGGGAGACATTTAACACCTCACTGTCAATATTAGACAGATCAATGAGACAGAAGGTTAACAAGGATATCCAGGACTTGAACTTAGCTCTTTACCAAGTGGACCTAATAGACATCTACAGAACTTTCCACCCCAAATCAACAGAATATACATTCTTCTCAGCACCACATCACACTTATTCTAAAATTGACCACATAATTGGAAGTTAAACACTCCTCAGCATATGTAAAAGAAAAGAAATCACAACAAACTGTCTCTCAGACCACAGTGCCATCAAATTAGAACTCAGGATTAAGAAACTCACTAAAAACTGCACAACTATGTGGAAACTGAACAACCTGCTCCTGAACGACTACTGGATAAATAACTAAATGAAGGCAGAAATAAAGATGTTCTTTGAAACCAATGGGAACAAACACAAAACATACCAGAATCTCAGGGACACATTTAAAGTAGTGTGTAGAGGGAAATTTATAGCACTAAATGCCCACAAGAGAGAGCAGAAAAGATCTAAAATTGACACCCTAACATCACAATTAAAAGAACTAGAGAAGCAAGAGGAAACACATTCAAAAGCTAGCAGAAGGCAAGAAATAACTAAGATCAGAGCAGAAATGAAGGAGATGGAGACACAAAAAAATCCTTCAAAAAATCAATGAATCCAAGAGTTGGTTTTCTGAAAAGATCAACAAAATAGACCATTAGCAAAACTAATGAAGAAGAAAAGAGAGAAGAATCAAATAGATACAATAAAAAATGCTACAGGGGATATCACCACTGATCCCATATAAATACAAACTACCATCAGAGAGTACTATAAACACCTCTACACAAACAAACTAGAAAATTCAGAAGAAATGGATAAATTCCTGAACACATACACCCCCACAAGACTAAACCAGGAAGAAGTTGATTCTCTGAGTAGACCAATAACAGGTTCTGAAATTAAGGCAATAATTAATAGCCTACCAACCAAAAAAAGTCCAGGATCAGGTGGATTCACAGCTGAATTCTACCAGAGGTACAAAGAGGAGTTGATACCATTCCTTCTGAAATTATTCCAATCAATAGAAAAAGAGGGAATCCTCCCTAACTCATTTTATGAGGCCAGCATCATCCTGATACCAAAGCCTGGCAGAGATACAACAAAAAAAGAGAATTTTAGAACAATATCCCTGATGAACATTGATGTAAAAATCCTCAGTAAAATACTGGCAAACCGAATCCAGCGGCACATAAAAAAGCTTATCCACCATGATCAAGTCAGTTTCATCCCTGGGATGCAAGGCTGTTTCAACATACGCAAATCAATAAACGTAATCCATCACGTAAACAGTACCAGTGACCAAAACCACATGATTATCTCAATAGAGGCAGAAAAGGCCTTCAACAAAATTCAACAGCCTTTCATGCTAAAAACTCTCAATAAACTAGTTACTGATGGAACATATCTCAAAATAATAAGAGCTGTTTATGACAAACCCACAGCCAATATCATACAGAATGGGCAAAAACTGGAAGCACTCCCTTTGAAAACTGGCAAAAGACAAGGATGCCCTCTCTCACCACTCCTATTCAACATAGTGTTGGAAGTTCTGGCCAGGGCAATCAGGCAACAGAAAGAAATAAAGGGTGAAAAGAGGAAGTCAAATTGTGTCTGTTTGCTGATGACATGATTGTGTAGTTTGAAAACCCCATCATCTCAGCCCAAAATCTCCTTAAGCTGATAAGCAACTTCAGCAAAGTCTCAGGATACAAAATCAATGTGCAAAAATCACAAGCATTCCTATACACCAATAACAGACAAACAGAGAGGCAAATCATGAGTGAACTCCCATTCACAATTGCTACAAAGAGAATAAAATACCTAGGAATCCAACTTACAAGGGACATGAAGGACCTCTTCAAGGAGAACTACAAACCATTGCTCAACGAAATAAAAGAGGACACAAACAAACAGAAGAACATTCCATGCTCATGGATAGGAAGAATCAATATCGTGAAAATGGCTATACTGGCCAAGGTAATTTATAGATTCAATGCCATCCCCATCAAGCTACCAATGACTTTCTTCACAGAATTGGAAAAAACTACTTTAAGGTTCATATGGAACCAAAAAAGAGCCTGCATAGCCAAGACAATCCTAAGCCAAAAGAACAAAACTGGAGGCATCATGCTACCTGACTTCAAACTATACTACAAGGCTACAGTAACCAAAACAGCATGGTACTACTACCAAAATAGATATTACCAAAACAGGTAGACCACTGGAACAGAACAGAGGCCTCAGAAATAACACCACACTTCTACAACCATCTGACCTTTGACAAACCTGACAAAAACAAGCAATGGTTAAAGGATTCCCTATTTAATAAATGGTGCTGGGAAAACTGGCTAGCCATATGTAGAAAGCTGAAACTGGATCCCTTCCTTATACCTTATACAACAATTAATTCAAAATGGATTAAAGACTTAAATGTAAGACCTAAAACCATAAAAACCCTAGAAGAAAACCTAGGCAATACCATTCAGGACATAGGCATGGGCAAAGACTTCATGACTGAAATACCAAAAGCAATGGCAACAAAAGCCAAAATAGAAAAATGGGATCTAATTAAACTAAAGAGCTTCTGCACAGCAAAAGAAGCTATCATCAGAATGAACAGGCAACCTATAGAATGGGAGAAAATTTTTGCAATCTACCCATCTGACAAAGGCCTAATATCCAAAATCTACAAAGAACTTAAACAAATTTATAAGAAAAAAACAAACAACTTCATCAAAAAGTGGGCAAAGGATATGAACAGACATTTCTCAAAAGAAGACAATTATGCAACCGACAGACATATGCGAAAATGCTCATCATCACTGGTCATCAGAGAAATGCAAATCAAAACCACAATGACATACCATCTCATGCCAGTTAAATGGCAATCATTATGAAGTCAGGAAATAACAGATGCTAGAGAGGATGTGGAGAAATAGGAACACTTTTCCACTGTTGGTGGGAGTGCAAATTAGTTCAACCATTGTGGAAGACAGTGTGGCAATTCCTCAGGATCTAGAACTAGAAATATCATTTGACCCAGCGATCCCATTACTGGGTATATACCCAAAGGATTATAAATCATGCTGCTATAAAGACACATGCACACGTATGTTTATTGTGGCACTATTCACAATAGCAAAGACTTGGAATCAACCCAAATGTCCATCAGTGACAGACTGGATTAAGAAAATGTGGCACATATACACCATGGAATACTATGCAGCATAAAAAAGGATGAGTTCATGTCCTTTGCAGGGACATGGATGAAGCTAGAAACCATCATTCTTAGCAAACTATCACAAGGACAGAAAGCCAAACACCGCATGTTCTCACTCATAGGTGGAAGTTGAACAATGAGAACACATGGACACAGGGCGGAGAACATCACACCCTGGGGCCTGTTGGGGAGTGGGGAGCTGGGGGAAAGATAGCATTAGGAGAAATATCTGATGTAAATGTCAAGTTGATCGGTGCAGCAAACCAAGATGGCACATGTATACCTGTGTAACAAACCTGCACATTGTGCACATGTACCCTAGAGCTTAAAGTATAATAAAAAAAATAGGAAAAAAATAAATCCCTCTTTGGGAGTCCCGTTCCAAGGCACTTAGTTCTCCATGCATGCAACAGTGCCTTATGAAGCAATTTATGTGGGGGTTCCAGGAGAAGCCAGTCTTTAAAATCCAAAGGTTCCACTTTTAGGAAGATGGAGCAGACATACATTTTGTTGTTCCTCCAGCTAAGTACAGCTGAAAACCCTGGACATTATATACAAAACAAACATAAGAAGACACTGAAAAATGGAGAAAAGAAAGTAGACCAACTAGGGACTTTGCAACACTAGGAATAACAAGGGATATGAGTCACCTGGGGTTTCTTTTGGCCTCATAGATCCTAGACTGAGTCCAAAGGAAACCAATGGTTTCAGAAATACCAATGGTTTCGGGCAAAAATAAGCTCCCCACAAATTCTGCTCTTTTTTTTGCCAAAGGACCAGGAAAGGGGCAGTCTAGCAAGACAGAAAACCTTTAAGTAACCATTGCTCTACTCCAGTCAAACACCTTCAACTCCACTCCAACCCATCTAGCAAAGACCAATTAGAGTCTAGTTTACTACCCTTGCCAACCTGGGACAAGGCACTTCGACCCCTGGTGGGGTGGGGTGACGTCAGAGAAGGCAAGTAGCAGAGAATTTCATTTCTGAGTAAAGACTGTCTCCCCAGCCTGAACACACATACATCCAATGACAATTGGAGACTATGGGGTAATCCTGGAATTCCACCTGCACCCATTGAGGAAGATAATGAGGTCCCCCTCTCCCTCCTCACTGAGGTGGTGTTAGAAATGCCTACTAGAAAGTGAAGACTTTTATCACTGCTCAACAGTAATGAGTTCACCCTCTCTCAGTGGGAGAAGGTGGGGAAGAGTGATAAAATGTACTCTGCCTCTCAGTCGGGACCTAGTGGGGAACTGAACTTCTAACCCTGCCCAGGGGTGAAAAGAGCTTCCTCCCTACCCCTGGCTTCACTTTCACCTCCACTGGCAATAATGAGACTGTGTCTCCCTTCTCCCATGAGAACAGTGTAAGAAGAGGCCTTTTAAAATACAAGATTTAAGTAAGATCTAGTGTCTTATGTTACCCCAAACATCTAGGTTTCATTGGAACATCAACTGTCATACCAAGAGCAGGAAGATCTTAACTTGAATGACAAAGGAAATCAATAGACCCTAAAACCAAGGTGATACAGATGTTAGAATTATCTGATCTGACAAGAATTTTAAAACAGCCATCATAATGATGTCTAAATGAGAAATTATGAACATACTTGAACCAATGAAAGAATAGAAAGTCTCAGAAAATAAATAGAAAATACTTTTTAAATTGGAAATTTTTGAGCTGAATATACAATAACAAAAAGAAAAAACTCTGAATTGGTTCAACAGCAGAATGGATAAGACAGAGAAAAGTATTAATGAACTTAAAGATAAAACAATAGAAATTGGCCAATTTAAAAACAGAGAGAAAATAGGCTGATAAGATAAAGCACAAAAATCAAAGGACCATCTCTATAGATGCAGGGAAATCACTAGACAAAATTTAACACCCTTCATGAAAAATGCTTGACAAACTAGAAATAAAAACTTCTTCAACCTGATAAAGGATAACTGTAAAAGACCCACAACTAACATTATACTTAATGGTGAAAGACTGAATGCTTTCCTCTTAAGATCGGAAACAAAACATTTTTGTTCTTACCACCTCTATTCAACGGTACTGAAAGTTCTAGCTAGGCCAATGAGGCAAGAAAATGAAATAAAAGGCATTCATATTTTTTTTTATTATTATACTTTAAGTTCTAGGGTACATGTGCATAACGTGCAGGTTTGTTACATATGTATACTTGTGCCATGTTGGTGTGCTGCACCCATCAACTCGTCAGCACCCATCAACTCGTCACTTACATCAGGTATAACTCCCAATGCCATCCCTCCTCCCTCCCCCCTCCCCATAATGGGCCTCGGTGTGTGATGTTCCGCTTCCCGAATCCAAGTGATCTCATTGTTCAATTCCCACCTATGAGTGAGAACATGCAGTGTTTGGTTTTCTGTTCTTGCAATAGTTTGCTGAGAATGATGGTTTCCAGCTGCATCCATGTCCCTACAAAGGACACAAACTTGTCCTTTTTTACGGCTGCATAGTATTCCATGGTGTATATGTGCCACATTTTCTTAATCCAGTCTGTCACTGATGGACATTTGGGTTGATTCCAAGTTTTTGCTATTGTGAATAGTGCCACAATAAACATACATGTACATGTGTCTTTATAGCAGCATGATTTATAATCCTTTGGGTATATACCCAGTAATGGGATGGCTGGGTCAAACGGTATTTCTCGTTCTAGATCCTTGAGGAATTGGCATACTGTTTTCCACAATGGTTGAACTAGTTTACAATCCCACCAACCACAATGAGATACCATCTCACACCAGTTAGAATGGCAATCATTAAAAAGTCAGGAAACAACAGGTGCTGGAGAGGATGTGGAGAAATAGGCATTCATATTGAAAGGAAAGAGTGAAACTATTTTATTTGCAGATGACATGGTCTTGTATATAGATAACCCCATGGAATCCAGTAAAAAAAAAAAGAAAAAAAAGAAAAAAAAGACAAGGAAGGAAAAGAAAAAAGAAAAGAAAAAGAAATAGTAAAAGAGCTCAGCAAGGTTGTAGGATACAAGATAAATCTTTATAAATCATAGTGTTTACATACAGTAGCAATCAGCAAACTGAAAGTAAAATAAACAATTCCATTTATAACAGCATAGAAAACAAAGTACATAGAAATGAATTTAACCAAAAAGTATAAAACTTATATATTCTGAAAATTACAAACCATTATTGAAAGAAATGAAAGAAGACCCAAATCAATTTTGAAAAATTTCATACTCATAAAGTAAAAGACTTCATATTTTAAGATGGCAATATTCTCCAAATTGATAACACAATCCCTATCAAAATTCCATCTAACTTCTTTGCAGAAATTGATAAACTGATTCTAATGATTTCTTAGCTATGACAACAAAGCACGAGCAAAAAAAAAAAAAAAAAAAAAAAAAAAAAAAACAGACAAACAAACAAAACAAAAAAAGAAACACAAATAAACTTGTTATCACCAAAATTACAAATTTTTCCTTTGAAGGATATCCTTAGGAAAATAAAATGAAAACCCACATATTGGAAGAAACTTTTTATTTTTTTAATTTATTTTTTATTTTCATTTTTATTTTTGTTTTTATTTTTTGAGACAGAGTCTCTCTCTATGGCCCAGGCAGGAGTGCAATCATGAGATCTTAGCTCGCTGCAACCTCTGCCTCCCAGGTTCAAGCAATTCTTATGCCTCAGCCTCCCGAGTAGTTGGGACTATAGGCATGCACTACCACACCAGGATAATTTTCTGTGATTTAGTAGACATGGGGTTTCGCCATGTTGACCAGGCTGGTCTTGAACTCCTGATCTCAAGCAATTTGCCTGCCTTGGCCTCCCAAAGTGTTGTGATTATGGGCATGAACCAGCACTCCTGGCGAACATTTTTATAAATCATATATCTGATAACAGATTTGTATCTAGAACATATAAAAAACTATTGAAAGTCAGTAAAATGATAAATAATAGAATTAAAAACAAGTAACAGTTCTGAATAGACATTTTTCCAAAGAAGATATACAAATAGCCAGAAAGCAAATGAGAAGATGTAAAGATGTTTGGTATCATTAGTCACCAAGGAAATGCAAATCAAAACTACAATTAGATGCTATTTCACACCCACTAGGTTGTCTAGAACAAAAAAGTAGGATGTCTAGAATAAAAGAGATAATAACAAAAGTTGGCAGGGATGTAGAGAAAATTATACACTACTGATGGAAATGTAAAATGATGCAATCATTTTGGAAAACAGTCTGGTAATTCCCAAAATAGTTAAATTTAGAATTACCATCTGATCCAGTAATTCTACTCTTAGATATATACTCAAGAAAAATGAAAACATATGTCCACATAAAAATGTGTACATCAATGCTCACAGTAGTGTTATTCGTAATAGCCAAAAGGTATAAAGAACCCAATGCTCATCAACTGATTACTAAATAAAGA
This sequence comes from Macaca thibetana thibetana, assembly GCF_024542745.1. Classification (NCBI taxonomy): domain Eukaryota; kingdom Metazoa; phylum Chordata; class Mammalia; order Primates; family Cercopithecidae; genus Macaca; species Macaca thibetana. Next base: position 95,103,018 of record NC_065579.1, on the reverse strand, counting down.
AAATATGGTGTAGTCATATGGTAGGACGTTATTTGATAATAAAAAGGAATGACATATGGATATGTGCTACAACATAGATTAACCATGAGAACATTATGCTAAGTGAAAAAAGTCAGTCACAAAGGACAAGATATTGTATAATTCTTTTTGTATGAAATGTCTAGAATAGGCATAAAGGTATAAAATGTCCCCAAATTGATTGATAGCTTAACAACCAAAACTACCAATTAACTAGATAAAATTTTTTCTAACTATGGACAAGATTATTCTAAAGTTTATATGGAAAGACAAAGAAACTAGAATTTTGAAAAAGAGTAAGGTGGGATGAATCACTCTACCCAATTTCGAGACTTATTATATAGGTACTGCACTTACGAGTGTGCAGTATGGTGAAGGGACAGATGCATTGATCAATAGAACAAAATAGAAACCCAGACGTATCCCTGAACAAGTATGGGCAACTGATTTTGGACAAAGGTCAAAAACAATTCAATGGAGGAAAGATAGTTTTTTCAACAAATAGCACCATGGCAGTTTGGTATCCATAGACATAAATGAACTTTGACTTAAACCTTACACCCTATGAGAAAATTAACTCAAAATCAATCATATATTTAAATGCAAAATGTAAAACTATAAAACTTTTAGATGATAAAATAGGAAAAATATATTTAGGACCTAAGTCGTGGGTGAAGAGTTCTTAGACATGACATCAAAAACACGATCCATAAAATAAAAAGATGATAAATTGGACTATCTCAAAATTTAAAATCTTTCTCTTTTCAATATCTGTTAAGATGATAAAAAGACAAGCTATTGACTGTGAGAACATATTTGCAAACCACATATCTGACAAAGACTCCTATCTAGAATATATGAGGAACTCTCACATATCAATAGTAAATAACAATCCAATTAGAAAGTGGGCACAAGACATGAGATATTTTATCAAAGAGAATATATGGTGGCAATAAGCACATGGAAAAATGTTTATATCACTAATCATTAGAGAAATGCCTATTAAGAACATGATGAATTATCACTACACGATGAAATAGTCATTATAAAATGCTAACAATATCAAATGCTAACAAAGATGTGGACAAACTGGATCTCATACATTGCTCATGGGAATGTAAAATGGTATTGTCATTGTGAAAAATAGTTTGGTGATATCTTAAAAAACTGAAAGTACACTTACCATATGACCCAGAAATTGCACTCCCAGAGAAACGAAAGCTTATGTCCACACAAAACCTCTATATGATTGTTCATACAGCTTTATTCATAATATCTAAGAACTGGAAACAATCAAAATGCTCCTCAAACAAGTGCATAGTTGAACAAACTGTGGTAATCCATCATGATAAATCCACCCGCAATAAAAAGGAATAAAACATTAATTCATACGATGATCTAACGAAATCTCAAAGGCATCATACTGAATGAAGAAAGCCAATCTCAAGACATCACATACTGTATAATTTCATTTATATAATATTCTTTAAATGACAAATCATAAAGATGGAAAACAATAATGGTTTCCCAGGGTTATAGGTGAGGCAGTGAGGTGGTGACTGTGACTGTATAGGGATAGCATGTGGGAGATCTTTGCAGTGATGGAAGTTCTGCATTTTGATTGTGATGATGGTTGCAGGAATCTGCACCTGTGAGAAAATATGACTTAGAAATATACACACACATTGTACCAATGTCACTTTCCTGGTTTTGGTATTTTACTATAATTATGTTAGATGTAACCCTTGGGGAAAATGGGTGTAGGGTACACAATGCCTCTCTGCTCTTTGCAACTTCCTGTGTAATTATTTCAAAATAAAAAGTTTAAACAAAGACTATCCTAACTGAATAGGAGATGAAAACAAAACAAAATCCAAAGGGGCTGTATGATGAGCCTCAAAGCTGTGTGTTTGCAATGTCTTTTCTCCTAAGCTGAGGAATGGAGTGTGGTCCTTTGGTAACATTTTTCTACCTTGCATAAGTGTCAGGGCCTCAAGATTAAATGCTTTGTTTGTGTTTCTAGGTCTCCAAGCAGCTTTGAAGTATTTGGTCTCCAGGGGGGTCCGAAGTTCAGCACATTGCTGCCTAACAGTGCCACACCTGTCAGCACACACACAGGGGCAGCCTGCTGGCCTCTCCGGAACCCTCCTACTTAGGGAATGTGACCAGGACTTCAGGAAATCCCCCATGTAGGGCAACATTTTCCAGTTGAAAAAGAACTTTAAAAAGTGGAGGTGTGACTGTAGCTCCATTGAACAATTTTCTCAAGTAGAAATACACACTGCTGTCCCCGGTCTGGTCACATTCCACCTCCTATTCTTGGAAATTCTCTTGTAGGTACACATTGTTCAGACAAGAACCCCACGATGTTTCTCCTCTGGCTCTTGAAATCCATACTTTGGAGTGTCACACCCAGTAAACTTGGAGTTTTGTGGCCTTCGATGACTAATCAGCTGTCTGAGCCATGTTGGTTAAAGGACACGTTATCCTTTACAACTTGAACTGGAAGGGAGAATAAATTGAGATTTGTTTAGCCTGGTTTTCTTGATGTCTCAGTTATTCAGCTCAACTCAGTACACATGCTGGCAGGCCTTGTGCTGGGCACTGGGGATACGGAGGTGAATAAAGCACTCGTTGTCCCTGCCTTCATGGAGTTTGGTGGGAAAACAGACATTGAACAAATAAACACAGAGCAACATGCAGTAGTCCATGCCTTCCAGAACTCACTGCCAAGAGACTGGTAGCAGAAAAATAAACGAGGGAAGTGCCAAAGAGGTCAGGGAAAGCTCCTCTGAGGTGTCCCTTCAGCTGAGGGAGATGGAGTGAAGAAAGAAAGGTAGCACTGTGCTTCGGGTGTGTAACCAGTATGTGCAAAACAGGGAGGCAGAGATTCAGAATGGAAAGGGAGCTGGTTTGGCTGCAGAGTGTAGTGCCTGGGGGCTGTGGTGAGATTTGTCCATTGTTGAGGAGTGCAAAGCCTGCTGTTTCCAATGAGCCATCTGTTAACAAGCATTTGCTGAGACCCCATGGGCTGAGCTACACTTTGTGGGGTTCAGAAAAATGTCTGGGCGCTGCCGTTAAGGAATTTTCGAGGTGCAATTGAAAAGGGTACTTGAAAGAGATGAGTTGTTTTCAATCTGCGAAAGGGTGAGCTGGCATTAGCAGACTGAAAATATCACCAAGACGCCTGACCAGCATCTGCAGCTGTTACACATTACTGGGGTCCAAAGGTCTGGCCTTGAGTGTCTTATTTTTTTCTCTTCCAATATTCTTACTTTAAACTAGAAAAAAAAAAAAAACCTTAAAAACAATCTTGTTTACTTTATCCAAGATTAAAGAGCTTGAACCGACTTGGATGGTCGAAATGGATTTTTAAGTGCTTTATGGACAAGTAGGCCTAATTGCTAAAATGCTAGGCTGGGCTTCTGTGACCCTTGCCCAGGCTTGTATTGTCTGGGTTTGCTTATTTACTCTCCTTGTTAGAGGTCAAAACTAAGTCTTAGATTAGAATATTTTAGTTTCTGAAGCTATGGATTGAAACACGTTCTCTAGAGCCATGTCACACTATGAGCAGTCGCTTTACATTTTTTTCCTTGAGTAGGCTACTCCAAGGTCTAACAGTGTCTCTAATTCAACGTTCTGTGCATGAGAACCTAGTGGAGTAGTAAAGCATCCAAGAGGTACAGATCACAATCCACATGTCTCAGGAACAGAGAACAGCCACAGAGAAGTACTGGAAACGGTCAAATAGAGTCTCTGGCTTCTCCTTTCACCAATCATGGAAGCAGCTTTGGATAATAGCAAAAGCCCAGACGTTGAAAACCAGGTTCTCATTGCCAACGCCGTCACTGCAGGACAGTGTGACTCAGGGGGTGGGGAACACTTCCCTCTTTGAATCTCAGTTTTCCTGTTGGTAAACTCATGACAGTAACCTGCCTCCACCATTGGTTATGGCGTCTGAATCATGAGGGTGAGAGCTCCGAAAATCCCAGTCATCAGACTCAATAGAGTTCCAGTGAGAGAGTCCCTCCCCAAGACAAGAAGTTTTGAAAAATTTGCAGAAACCGTCCTCACAGTGTCAAAATAAATTATACTTAGGACATTTTCCCAGAAGCCGAGAAGACTTTTTAAACACTTTGTAAAGATTGATAGAAATATTCTTGGGAGATGCCTAGGGGGACAGGGCCATTAATATGATTGTTTTGGAGTTGATCGTCTATTTAGCTGATTATTCATCAAAGGTGTGCATATGGCCTTTTGTTTTTTGCTGCGTAATTGCAGCAGTTGTGTTTCTCTCATTTTGCAAGATGGCAGGCAGGAAGTGAACTCTGCACTGTGGGCCCACCATGCAGGAAGGGGAGATCCAGCCAACCTGGCTTTTACAGACCCACGAGATTGTTCTGCAGGACCCCAAATGTCTGAGCTGGTGGCTCAGATCTGGGCACCCAGACTACTGGCTCTGTCAGAGGCTGGAGCTGCCTACCAGATGGTGCAGCCCTTCCATGTGGCTGCCCAGGCAGTGATTGCTGAGCAGCTTTCACTGATAACTAACCAAATATACATTGCTTTCTGGAGAACAAGATAAAGACTTTTCTAGAAACCTGCAGGGGAAGTAAAGTGAGATAAAAGCCAAACTATGAAGCAAACATTATTTTGTCAGGCACTACCTAGGTGGCTTGTGTATTGGATTGGGGGTGGTTCTTGCCCTTGGGAGAGACTGTCTGTCAAGGAGGTAGATAGCAACTTGAATTCTAAAGTGGGGTGTGGCAAGGACAGCAAGGCAAGTGAGAGACTCATTACTGCCTCTTCACAGGAAGAGGCCTGGGTAGATTGACTTGGAAAGACTTAGAAGACAGAAGACACCAGACACAGTCAAGGGTGGAAGACAATGACTCAAGCTTAACTAACCTAGGGGAATTAAATCAAAGTCTGCATCCTGACCAGAGGATCTCCCCTACAGCTTTCCTTTTCAACCCTCTCCAGAAGGCTTGTGGTGAGGCATGCACTCCTCAGAAAAGAGACTGAAGCAATAACCTGGGAAGAAGATAAATATCCCCAGGCTGAATAGTTAACATGAAGATAAGTGGGAGAGCAATGCATTGCTGTCTGATCTCATTTCTTTCTTCCTTTTCCTTTCCTTTTTGATTTGGGGTCTCATTCTGCCACCCAGGCTGGAGTGCAGTGACGTGATATTGGCTCACTGCAGCCTCAGCCTCCGCAGGATCAGAGGAACCTCACACCTTAGCCTCCTATGTAGCTGGGATGACAGGTGTACACCACCATGCTTGACTAATTTTTGTATTTCTTTGTAGAAATGAGGTTTTGCCATGTTACCCAGGCTGTTCTGGGGTTCTCGGGCTCAAGCCAACGGCCTCCCAAAGTGCTGGGATTACAGGTATCAGCCACTGTGCTGGGCCCAATCTCATTTCTTACCTTGCTATCTGTGGGCTTTATCAACTTATTCGTTGTTCCAATAAAGAATACAGAAGTGGCCAGGTGCGGTGGCTCACGCCTGTAATCCCAGCACTTTGGGAGGCCGAGGCGGGCGGATCACAAGGTCAGGAGATCGAGACCACGGTGAAACCCCGTCTCTACTAAAAATTACAAAAAATTAGCCGGGCGCGGTTGTGGGCGCCTGTAGTCCCAGCTACTCGGGAGGCTGAGGCAGGAGAATGGCGTGAACCCGGGAGGCGGAGCTTGCAGTGAGCCGAGATCGCGCCACTGCACTCCAGCCTGGGCTGGGCGACAGAGCGAGACTCCGTCTCAAAAAAAAAAAAAAAAAAAGAATACAGAAGTGAGTGTAAACCAGTTTTAGAAGGTATTATTTGACCCTTGGTCAAGGGGCGAAGAAAGTAGAAGAGCTCCTGAAAATGATTTTCATGAAAATAGATCAAGTTCACTCAAATGTCATTTTAGATACGTGTAAGAACTATGTGGCCTAGAGAATTAAGTAATGAGAGATATGAGAATATTGCCTTTTTGTGCTTTGAAGCCTATGATATAAATGTCTTTATTAACACTATAAAAGTGCTGATTTCATATTTTTCGACCTATTTAAGAGGGGCTCAGTACAACAGTAAGGGTGGAGAGAAGGATGGTTCTGAGTTTCTGCAGCTCCAGGTCTGACAAAATCTCATAGGAAGTAACCCTGGCTGCCTGAGCAGAATTTTATTTCTTTAGTGGGCAGGCATCTTTAAACCCCAGCAAGATTTAGAATTAAGAATAGGAAGGCTTAAGAGAATAGAAATCATTGCATTGATATTTTCTATTAAAAGGGAATCTTTTCATATTTGACATTTTAGGTATTTATAATGCTAGAATTTGGCTAATTATAAATGAAAACCTTGAACTCAAGTTTAAAATGTGTACTCCATATTTGTTTTAGATTTGTAATTCTAGGTTGAATTACAATATTTAACTTTAGATTTAACATATATGTAAATTTAATATTTTAAATGCAAGAATTATGTGCTCAGAAAAGTTTGTTAATTCAGAAAAAAATAAAATACTTGAAAACTGAATATTTTCAGTTTATGCATGCATTTTTAAATATTTAACTATATATAATAAATTATGTTTGTAAACAGGACCAAATACTCAAATACCTCTCGGGAATGATTTCTAAGATCTGCTTATAAATTCGATCATAACATTTGTAAGTACAAGTCAAAATTTACAAAAGAAACAGGACTTAAAAATTATAACTTTAATAAATTGAACGTTAAATCTTAAACAAAATGAAACAAACCTTTAAATGATATTTTCTGTGAGTAAAAGCCATCCTTGAGGACACCACAAAACTGACAGTAATTTGCTGACACTTTGCAGACTTTGTTAGAATTGTCAGTTCTCCAACTGATCATCTTTCAGAGAAATCCTCCAGTTGACAACCCCACCCATGAGGAATCAGACTTTTAGTGTCTTACTTTTATTTATTGAAAATTTGCATTTTTAATTTATTTTCTTTTTTGTTGACAAATAAATGAATGTATGGTTTACAACATGATGTTTTGATTTGTGTATACATTGTGGGATGGCAAAATCAAACTAATTAACAGATGCATTACCTCATGTATGTATCACATTTTTGTGGTTAGCATGCAAAATCTACTCTCAGTAATTTTCAAGTTTATAACATATTGGTGTTAACTGCGGTCAGTATGTTGTACAATAGATTTCTTGAGCTTATTCCTGTCATCTAATGGAAATTTTGTATCCTTTGACCAACAGGCATAGAAAGAACAGATATCACATGATCTCACTTACATGTGGAATCTAAAAAAGTCAAACTCATAGAAGCAGAGTAGACTAGTGGTTGGTTGCCAGAGGCTGGATATGGGCCTGTAGTTTTTGTTTTTTGATGTGTCTTTGTCTGGTTTTAGTATGAGGGTAATATTGGACTCATAGAATAAGTTTGGAAGTATTCCCCTCTCCCTTATTTTTTGGAATAGAGAACTGGTATTAGTTCTTTTTTAAATGTTTGGACAGAATTCAGCAGTGAAGCCATCAAGTCCTGGGCTTTTCTTTACTGGGAGACTTTTTATTACGGCTTTGATCTTTTTACTTATTATTGGTTTGTTCAGGTTTTAGATTTCTTCATGGTTCAATCTTGGTAGGTTGTATGTGTCTAGGAATCTATCCATTTTATCTAGATTTACCAATTTGTTGGCCTACAGTTGCTTATAGTAGCCACTAATGATCCTTGAAATTTCTGCAGTATCAGTTGTAATGTCTCTTTTTTCATCTCTGATTTTATTTAGTAGGGTCTTCTCTCTTTTTTTCTTAGTCTGGCTCAAGGTTTGTCAATTTTATTTTTCTTTTCAAAAAAATAATTTTTCATTTCACTGATGTTTTATATTGTTTTCTTCATTTCAAATCCATTGATCTTTATTATTTCTTTTCTTCTGCTGATTTTGGATTTGGTTTGCTCTTGCTTTTTTAGTTAAGATGCATTGTTATGTTACTCATTTGAAGTTTTTCTTCTTTTTTGATGTAAGCACCTACAGCTATAAATTTCCTTTCTAATACTATTTTCACTGTATTCCATCGGTTTTGCTATGTTTTCATTAACAGTTGTTTCAAGAAATTTTTCAATTTCCTTCTTAATTTCTTCATTCAGGAGCATATTGTTTAATTTCCATGTATTTGTATAGTTTCCAAAATTCCTCTTGTTATTGTTTTCTAGTTTTATTCCATTGTGGTTAGAGAAGATGCTTGATATTATTTCCATTTTTTGACTGTTTCAAAACTTGTTATGTGACCCAACATATGGGCTATCTTTGAGAATTATCTATGTGCTGAGGAGAAGAATGTGAATTCTGTAGCTGTTGGATGAAATGTTCTGTAAATATCCATTAGATCCATTTGTTCTGTAGTGCAGATTAAGTCTGATGTTTCTTCATTGATTTTCTGTCTGGAAGATCTGTCCAATGCTGAAAGTGGGGTGTTGAAATTTCCAACTATTATTGTATTGAGGCTTCTCTCTCTCTTTAGGTCTAATAATATTGCTTTATATATCTGGGTGCTCCAGTGCTGGGTGCATTTTTATTTACAATTATTATATTTACATTCTGAATTGACTCTTTTATCATTATATAATGACCTTTGTATCTTCTTACAGTCTTTGTCTTGAAATCTAATCCATTTTGTCTAAGTTTAGCTAGTCCTGCTATTTTTTGTTTTCCACTGGCATGGAAAATCTTTTTCCATCCCTTTATTTTCAGTCTATGTGTATATTTATGGGTGAAGTGTGTTTCTTGTAGGCAACAGATCATTGGGTCATGTGTGTGTGTGCATATGTGTGTGTGTGTACACGTGTGCATGTTTAATCCACTCAGCCACTCTGTCTTTTGATTACAGAGTGTAGTCCATTTACATTCAATGTTATTATTGACAAGTAAGGACTTACTCCTGCCATTTTGTTATTTGTTTTCTGGTGGCTTTGTCATCTTCTCTTTCCTTCTTCTTTCCTTTCTGTCTTCCTTTTAGTGAAGGTGATTTTTCTCTAAATGATTTTATTTCTAGCTTTTTGTATTTTGTCTATTCATTGTATGATTTTTTCACTTGAGGTTGCCAAGAGGCTTCCAAATACGATCTTATAAACCATTATTTTAAACTGATGTCAACTTACCACAGTTTGCATAAACAAATAAGCACCAGGAAAACTATTAAAAACTATACACTTTAACTTTGTTCCCCCACTTTTTAACTTCTTGTTGTTTCTCTTTATGTCTTACTATACTATGTATTGAAAAGTTGTTTTAGTTATTACTTTTTATTGGTTCATCATTTAGCCTTTCTACTTGAGTATTTTACACGCCACAATTACAGTGTTATAATAATCTGTGTTTTCCTGTATGTTATTACCAGCGAGTTTTGTACCTTCAGATGATTTTTATTGCTCATTAGCATCCTTTTTTTTCAGGTTGAAGAACTCCCTTTAGCATTTTTTTGTAGGACAGGTCTGATGTTAATAAAATTCCTCAGCTTTTGTTTATCTGGGAAAGTCTGTATTTCTCCTTTAAGTTTAAAGGATGTTTTCACTGGATATACTATTATAGGGTAAAAGATTTTTTTTTCCTTCAGCACTGTATATGTGTCATGCCACTCTCTCCTGGTCTGTAAGGTTTCCACTGAAAAGTCTGCTGCCAGACATATTGGAGCCCCATTTTATGTTATTTGTTTATTTTCTCCTGGTGCTTTTAGGATCCTTTCTTTATCCTTTACCTTTGGGAGCTTGATAAATGCATTGAGGTAGACTTCTTTGGGTTAAATCGGCTTGGTGTTCTATAACCTTCTTGTACTTCAATATTGATATCTTTCTGTAGGTTTGGAAAATTATCTAATATCTGTTGAATAAACTTTCTACCTCTATCATTCTCTACCTCCTCTTTAAGGCCAATAACTCTTCAATTTGCCCTATTGAGCCTATTTGCTAATTCTTGTAGGCATGCTTTATTCCTTTTTCTTTTGTCTCCTCTGACTGTGTATTTTCAAATAGTCTGTCTTCAAGCTTACTAATTCTTTCTTCTGCTTGATCAATTCTGCTATTAAGAGACTCTAATGCATTCTTTGGTATGTCCATTGCATTTTCAACTCTAGAATTTCTGCTTGATTCTTTTTAATTATTTCAATCTCTTTGTTAAATTTATCTGATAGAAATCTGAATTCTTTCTCTGTGTTTTCTTGAATTTCTTTGAGTTTCCTTAAAATACTAACTTTAAAATATCTGTCTGAAAGGTCACATATCTCTGTTCCTTGAGGATTGGTCCCTGGTGCCTTACTTAGTTCATTTGGTGAGATCATGTTTTCCTCCATGGCCTTGATGCTTATACTTGTTCATCAGTGTCTGGGTATTGAAGAGTTAGGCATTTATTGTAGTCTTCACAGTCTGGGACTACTGTGCCTGTCCTTCCAGGCTTTCCAGGTATTTGAAGGAACTTGGGCCCCAACCCAAGTTCTTGGTTCTTGCAGACTTATACAGGTATCACCTTGCAGACTTATACAGGTATCACCTTGGTGGTGTGGGATATTTCCAGAAGAATTATCTGGATTACCAGGCAGAGACTCTTTTTCTTTTTCCTTACTCTCTCCCAAACAAACAGAGTCTCTGTCTTTGATCTGAGCCTCCTGCAACTGGGGGTGGGAGGAACACAAGCACTCCTATCACTACCATGACAGGGTTAGTGCTGGTTCAGACCTGAAGCCAGCACAGCACTGGGTTTTGCCCAAAGCTCACTGTAACCACCTGGTTCACTCAGGGCCCTAGGGCTCTACAATGAGTAGGTGGCAAAGCCAGCCAGGTTTGTGTCCCTCCCTTCAGGGTGGCGAGTGCCCACAGGCCTCAGAATTCCAGAAATGCTCTCTAGGAATCCTAGAAATTTACCTGGTGTTCTATTTTACTGCAGCTAAACTGGCACTCAAACCACAAAACAAAGTCCTTTCCACTCTTCCTTCCCCTTTCCAAAAGCAGAGGAGCCTCCTCTCCAGTGGCCACCATGAGCACTGACCCATAGGGCAGTCTGCTAGGGCACTGCCAATGTTTACCTAAAGCCCAAGGACTCTTCAGTCAGCTTATGATGAATGCTGCCTAGGACTCAACCTTTAGGGCAGCAAGCTCCCCTCTGGCCCAGGGCAGGTACGGAAATGCTGACCAAGAGCCTAGGCCTGGACTTGGGACCCTAAGAACCTACTTGGTGCTCTACCCACCTGTGGCCAAGTTGTTACCCAGGGTGCAAGACAGTGCTCTTTACTTTTCACCTGATTTTCTCAAACAAAAGGAGTCTTTCACCATAGCCACCACAGGTGTGAATGTTCTGGATCACACCTGAAGCCAGTAAGTCTCAGATCCCAAGGTCCACAGCGTATTGCCAGTGTACTGTTGGCTATTCAGGGCCCAGGGGCTCTTTGGTCAGCAGTTGGTGAATCCTACCAGGTCTCTGCTGTGACAGGGCAGCACTGAGTTCAATGTAAAGTTCTCTAGTCACTGTGCTCTCCTTCTCCAAGTGCACAGATTTCTTTGCACTGCATGGCTGCTACCAGAGGGTGAGGGAGGGGTGGAACAAGCCCTCTCTTAGCCACGCTGGCTGGTGTCTCAGTAGCTTGTGTGCCCTGCCCACCAAGTCCACTGGCTCTGAGCCCAGCTCAGCGCTGGGACTTGCATAGGAATTGCAATACCTGTGGCCTAGACTGCCCCTCAAGTTCACTTAGGACCCCAGAGCACTCCAGCACACAGTGGCGGGGCTTTTAGGAACTCAAGTTCTGATGCTGGGATAGGTAATTCCCCTCTGGTTAGGGCAAGTCCAAATGCTCCCTCTGTGGGCAGATGTCAGCTGAGTACAGCCCAGTTGTGCTTTCCACTGTGATGGGGCAGCACTGAGTTCAATGCAAAGCCTCATAATCACCACACTCTCCCTCTTCAAAGCACACAGATTCTCCACACCATGCAGCCACTTCTGAGGAATGGGGAACAGGTGGCATCAGCACTTCAAGACTGTCTTTCCTGCTCTCTTCAATAATTCTTTCAGTGATATGAAGCTAAACCAGGTACTGTGATTTTTCACCTGATTTTTAATTCTTGTGATGATGCTTTTTGTGTGTAGCTAGTTGTTAAAATTTGGTGCTCCTACAGGGGTGACAAATGGTGTAGGCTTCTGTTTGGCCATCTTGCTCTGCCTCCTCCTTTTGCTCATTTTAAAATTGGATGATTTGTGGAGTTTTGTTTTGTTTTGTTTTTTGCTGTTGAGTTGTTTGAACTCCTTGTGAATTCTGGGTATGAATCCTTTGTCAGATGGATAGTTTGCAAACATTTCTTCCATCCTGTGGGTTATCGCTTCATTTTGTTGATTATTTCCTTTGCTGTGCAGAAGCTTTTTAGCTTGATATAATCTCAATTGGCTATTTTTGCTTTGGTTGCCTCTGCTTTTGAGGTCTTACACAAAAATTTTTGCCTACACCAATGTCCTGGAGCATTTCCCCAATGTTTCCTTCTAGTAGCTTCATACTTTGAGGTCTTAGATTCAAGGTTTTAATCCATTTTGGTTCCATTTTGATTTGTGTCTGTGTGTATGGTGAGAGATATGAATCTAGTTCATTCTTGGCATATAGTTATCCAGTTTCCCAGCATCATTGATTGGAAAGACTGTTTTTCGCACCTTTGTCAAAGATGAGTAGGCTGTAAATGTGTGGATTTATGTCAGGGTTCTTTATTCTATTCCATTGCTCTGTGTGTCTGTTTTTATGCCAAATGCCATGCTGTTTTGGTTACTATAACTTTGTGGTAAAATTTGAAGTTAGGTAGTATGAACCGTTAGCTTTATCCTTTTTGCTCAGGATTGCTTTGGCTCTTTTTTAGTTCCACACAAATTTCAGGAATATTGTTTTCTATTTTTGTAAAGAATGTCATTGATATTTAAATAGGAATTGCATTCAATCTTTAGATTACTTTGGCTAGTATTGTCATTTTAGTAGTATTGTCAATATTAATTCTTTCAATCCATGAGCATGGAATATCTTTTCATTCTTTTGTGCCCTCTTCTTTTTCTTTCACGAGAGTTCTATAGTTTTTCTTGTAGAGATCTTTCACTTATTTGGTTACATTGATTCCTAGGTATTTTATATTTTTGTAGCTATTCTAAATGGGATTGTGTTCTTGATTTCTTTTTCAGATTGTTTGCTGTTGGTATATGTAATTGCTACTAATTTTCGTATGTTGATTTTGTATCCTGCAGCTTTACTGAATTTGTTTATCAGTTCTAATAGTTTTTTGGTGGAGTCTTTAGGTTTTTGTAGGCATAAGATCATGTCATCTGTGCACAAGGCTAATTTGACTTACTTATTTTTAACTGTTTATTTGGATGCCCTTCATTTCTTTTTCTTGCCTAATTGCTCTGCGCCAAGCCCAATTTTAACTGGCTTAACCTCGTATATGAAGAAAGATATCAAATAAAAGTAAGAAATTAAAAAGAGTCTGTATATAAAAGACAATACCCAAAACAGAAGAAAACTCCAAAATAATAAAAATAATTATATTATCCCCAGAGAAGTACATTTACTTAACCAGTTATAGAGTGCCTCTTAAGTGCTTATTATAAAAGCTGAATAAGAGAAGAAATGAAAGAAAATGTCACATGTATAAAACATGCATAGGAAATTGGGAAAAAGATGATGGAAAAAATAGAAAAATGATAAAATACACAGAGAATAAATTTAAGGCATTCAGCATCAAATTGATGAGTTCCAGAAAAAGAGCATATAGTTAAAAGAAAATGGCTAAAAAACAGAGACACATTTCTTTTACATTGAAAGGGCCTAGATTGGGCTCAATACAATGAGTGAAAAAGTATCCTCTCCAATATGAAACTGTGAGATTACAGAATATCACAGGTATATCAGAACTCCAAAACTCTTCCAGAGAGAGAGAGAGAGAGAGAGAGAGAGAGATAGAAAACTAAAAGTCAGAATGTCAGGGATGGGTCTTCCTAAGGGCAATTCTGGATGTTAGAAGACAGAAAAAACATCTTCCAAATTCACCTATAATTCTAGAGGCAGTCAAAGTATTTAAGTGTGAAGGAGAAATAAAGGCATGGATTGAAAAACAGAACCCATAAGGCATTCTTTTGTGGGAGATAACTGCTGGATGTATTGTAGTGAATTAAGGGAGTAAACCAAGAAACAGGAAGACATAGAGTCCAAGAAATGGTCTCCAACAGAAAATACCACAAAGGGAAGTCTCTTGCTAAGGATTTTGTAGCGAGTCTAGGGAACCAGCCCTCTCAGATCGCAGAAGAGCCAAGGCTCCAAAAGAGGGATCTAAAGGGAATAAAAGGGAACTATTTACTTAAAGGTCATCTGATATGATGGAGCATTCCAAAAGAAAACACTGGTGTGATAGATCAGATGCAGCGTGTGGGAAAAAATATAGGTACATAAAAAAACCCAGGTCAATGAATAAAACCAGGTGACCATTAACTTCAGGAAAATGAAAAAGAGTACAGGAAAAAATATAATACTCTACTTTCCACTGTGAATGTCATTTACATAGGCACAATAATGTAAACATTGACTTTATTAAAAAAAACTAGTTAGCATTTAGAAGGATGGGAGCAGAGAAGTGGCCTTTGGTGATATTACTATGAAATTTTGAATCATTTTTACAGGGAATCAGTAGATTCTAAACACTGGCAATATAAAATTACTTAGAAATATGCAGGTTAATATCAGGAGAAAACAGTTCAAGGAGGCAAAAATAAATTGCTTCTAGGAAGTGGGCTTGGGGACTGGATGGGTTGCAGGAGAATTGTAATTCTTTATTCTAAATCTTTTGATATGATTTGACTGTGTAACTATTTGTAGGCACTACACTTGCACTGTAAACCCTCTGTGTACTGCTTCAGATTGTCTCTACCTCACCTGTGTTATTCAAACCCTAGCTGTGGTAACCAATTCTACACAGGATCTGACCAGCTTCCTGCAGGTGTAACCTGACAGTGTCTTGCCTCAGATCCATGCTCTGCACTTCTGACTTCATGCCCTTGGGCTTCTCTGTGAAATCCCATGCAGGAGCCACTGTGGGAACCCACTCACTTCTCACATCTGTGCAACCTGGAAATGCAAGGGAGTTAACACTCCAGAAGGCAAACTTTTGACCAGTGGAGAGTCCTGAGCTGGTGGATAAACACATCCTCTTTCTTCCTCTGGACAGACAGTTTTGAGAGAGGATTCATGGCAATCTCCCTGGATAGAGCAAACAAGTCACCTATAGTCATGGCTGAGCAATAATGCATCTTTGTCCTATCTTCCTCCTTCCCACTGTCACCGCCTGGACACTACGCCATCCTCTGGATCATTGTCTCAGTCAGCCTTTGCTTTCTTGGCAAACCCAAGAAAAGTCTAAAATGATTAAAAACTTTTAAACAAATGCAAAATGGAAAGATACTTTCTAAAAAAGATGAAATTTATAAGAAAGATCTTTTTAGATCTTTCTAAAAAAGATCTAAATGGAAGATGATACTGCAACAAGGAAATGCAAAGTGTAAATGCAGACTTTTCGCAACAGTAGATAAATACTTGAAAAGGAAAACTAATGGTTTAGAATTGATAATTTCTTAGTAAAATTGAAAGTTGAAGGAGGAAAGAAATGCTATAATAAGTAAGAAATGCTCCAAAGTTTCCGTCACAAGGAGTGGTAAAGGGGATTGGGCTGGCAAAATGTCTTGTTGGGGAGAGAATGGCCATAGTTTCATCTCATATATCAATGGGAAATATAGGCTTAAATATGGTAATGAAGATAGGGAGGAACCCACAAGCAAAATGGAGAAGCATAATAACAGTTGGAAATTAATGGTGGTAGTGGGGGCGGGGGTGGTAGTATAGAAAAAAAACTCAGTCAAGCACCATACTAAAAATATATATATATAAATCAGTAGCAACAAGTATAATAAATAGAAAACATGAACAAAAGGAAAAAATATATACCATTTAAACTAATAATCATAAATAAGTTGACTTCTCCTTTTTTAAAAAAAAAAAGAAAAGGACTCTCAGGCTACAATAAAACCCCACAAAATTTGCATCTATATAAAGTATATGAGACATACTTAAAAATAAAAAAAAAAAGAAATGTTTATTTTAATCTTGATTTTAATGCAAATGCAAATGCAAACAATTAAAAAACAAGAAAGATGACAAGTTACTATAAAACTTAATTTGAGGCTTACACCATGAATTGAAGAAAAGAACTAGATTGTTTATGATAAAAGAAATAATCCTTGAGGATAATAAAAGAGCTACAGACCTTTGTGCATTCAAAAATATAATAGTAAACTATAGAGCAAAAACTCCTAGAAATATAAGGAGAATTTTATACAATCACAATGATAGTAGAAGGTTTTATTACATCTTTCATTATTTGGTATATTAAGGCATTAAAAACAAGCAATGTAGAAAGGATTTAAATATTATAACCAACAAGCTAACTTAATAGCTCTCTATGATTTTGTTACCCTGGAAAACATGTTTAGAAATCAACATATACTTGACCACAAAAGAAAACAAACTATCTCCAATAAAGGATTTTACAGGTCACATTCTTGGACCACACTCCTTGAAGACTGTAGCTGTCTTTGTTTCTTCCTGCTCCCCATCCCCCTCCAAAGGCAAATAAATCAAGCTTTAGGTAGTAATGAGAAGGCAAGAAAGGGAGAGCAAGGGGAACTGGGGTTCTTGGGTGGCTACTATGAGATAGCAGCTTCCATGCATTAGCCACTTTTCCTATTTTTTTAAACCCTGTTCTCAACATCTTCCTGTGTAGGGAAATTACATCCATTTCCAGGGGACGGATAGTTGTTCTTCTTATTCAGTATTTGCACACCATCAGACCCCTATAAACTCTAGCAAAGTCCCTGCCTTCCCTTGAAAGAAAGAACTGTACCTCTGCCCTCAAATCCAAGGCCTCTTTCCCATCTCTGGGTGGCTGTCTTCCACATTAGTGGTAAAATGGGGATTGTCACACTGACCCACTTCTCAGTGGGGCTGTGAGATGCAATGACTAATTACAAAAGCTAATAAAATATTTACAGAGCTTACAGCACACTTTGGAAGTGCAAAGGTGTAGTTAATAAAAATAATGACGGTGCTAGACAAACACTGCTCAGAGCCTAGTGCCACTCTCAAGAAGAGTAAACAACTTGCCAGGGTAATTTCAAGCTCTATTAGACGCTTGCAGCAAGTATCACTGTTATCCAAGAGGAGAGAAAATCTGCCATGCAGGAAATCTTGACTGAAGGCCACAGCCCAGCCGTGCAGAGCAATGTGGTTTGATTAAAATGAGCAGTGACCTTTTGTGCAAGTGCTGGGATCTCTGGGCTTTTTCAGAATTCAGGGAGGTAGAAGTGAGTTGGCTCCTTGCCACCTTGGGCTCAAGGTTCTAGGCCTTGCTTGTTTTGCAAAGAGACCCCTCTCCAGGAATCTGAAGTCCAGACTCCTCTGGGCTGGCGAGGACCAATAAATGGAGGGATCTCTTAGTGGAAAGTGTAGAGGCATTTTGGATCTTTGCAGAAGACACTAGAAAGAGCAAGTAGCAGAGCCTATTTAAGTCATAAGAAGAGGGGCAGAGGATCAGATGGTTCCAGACACAAAGACAGAACCCAAGCTAGGAATTTGGTGCAGGGGACTGGAGTTAGTAGAAAAGCTGATAGGGCACATAGAAGGAGACCGTGAGGTGACCTAGAGATCAGCAACAGTTAAGTAGGAGGAACGAAGGTGGAGGTGCTGTCACCTGAGCCCTGAGCTAGATCCATAAAGAAGATCCTGCCACTGCCTGAGACACGAGACCCAAAGCAGAGAGATAAGGGGAAAAACCCTGGCTTCTGCCCTCCTACCTCCCACCCTCCAATGTCCTGTCTGTCTTCCTTCCATCAGCCAAACCTAAGCAGAAGCCGATAGATAAGGAAGCCTAGGAATTGCGGTTTGCATGGCTGGCATCTGCAGCACAGAACAGGGCAGGGGAGGGCTTGAGGGCCGATAGGCAGGTGCTCAGCACTTGAGGTGGGAGTAGGGTGGGTGGGGCCGAACAAGGTTGGCTCAGTTATATGGGATGCTAGACTCTCACCAAGAATCATGGGAAGCACAGATGGGTGTGTAACCCGGGAGTCACTTTCCTCATTTCACACGCTAGACAAAGAGCAGGTTGTGACCTCTGGCCTCCCACCTCCCAGCTACCTAATGACCCATCACCTGGCAAGGTAGGCTGGTCTCATCCACTGCCCATAAGAACAAGCCTACTGGTCAAGGAATATGCTTCTGGCCATTAACACAGGTCGTAAAAGTGCCAATGCAGCCAACCCTTAGGGAGCCTATGAACACTCCCTCTCTGAGTGTGAGTTCCAGCCCGCATCAGAGGCTCACTGCAAGGGTCAATCCAATCCTAACTGGTAAACCAGATTCTAATACTATGAGGGTGTGGAATTCTAGTTACAGAAAGTCACCTGCACGCCATCACAAATGACCAAACCTGACAACAGGGTCAGCAACAGGGCAATGTATTAAAAATGGAGTATGTCCATCAGTTGGGCGACCGCAGGAGGCAATCTAGAAAGTTCCAGACAAGCCCTTTTTAAATTTTCCTCCCCAAGAATGGTGTTTAAAATCGTAAACTGTCTTATGAATCAAGTAAGGAGAGTCAAGTTCACGGGATGTTAATTTAATGGCTCACTCGGGGCTTTGACTAATTTTGTTTCTGTGACAGTGTGATAATTTTACAGACTCCAAACAGGAAGTGAGAAGTAATTCATTTCCATTCACTCCGTGTCAACAAAACTGAATTATTAGGAACCAAACACTCCTTTAGGTGGGTTTGCTAGTGGCCAAACTGGAGACCAGAACTCAGGAGTCCAGGCTACGGGTTGTGCATGTGGCGAGGTGGGGAGAGCTATTGTGTTGTTAGTGACCCCCTCCCCCCGTATTCTGTTCAGAGTCCCCTTTTTCTTTTCAAACGGTTTGACAGGGACTGGTCATTCCTGCCTCCCATGGATATAACACTGTTTCTGTTTCTGGGGCTCTAAGAGTTTCAGATTTGATCCTTATCCGGGAGCTCTCTTAACTCAACTGTTGGGAGGATCAAATGAGAGAATGCAGTTCCTGGTGCCTCTCACCTTACCTCGGAGCAGGAGTTCAAGCAATACAAACTGCTTTAGCGCTTTTGCTGTTGATGTGTTGTTTGATTGGCAGTTGTGCTGGTGAGTTTCCATTTGCCCTTCCAATCCTGCTGACCTTTATGGACTGTAGCAAGCGTCTCTTTCATCCCTGTTTTTGTTGTCATTGTGGTTGTTGTTGTTGAGACAAAGTCTTGCTCTGGAGCCCAGGTTAGAGTGCAGTGGCACGATCTGGGCTCACTGCAACCTCTGCCTCCTGGGTTCAAGCGATTGTCCTGCCTCAGCCTCCTGAGTAGCTGGAATTACAGGCGCACACCACTCTACCCGGCTAATTTTTTGCATTTTTTAGTAGAGACGGGGTTTCACCATGTTGGCCAGGCTGGTCTTGAACTCCTGACCTCAGGTAATCTGCCCTCCTCAGCCTCCCAAAGTGCTAGGATTATAGGCGTGAGCCACCATGCCCGGCCCATCCCTGTTTTTGGTGTGGCTATAGGAGGCGCTGGCAGGAAACTGCAGGATTAGGGGAGCATTAAGTTGGGAGGTGACCCCACTGCTCTTTCTCTCTGCCAAACCACAGATAAATGCTGTGGTTCTTCCCCAGAGACCACAGCTCTTGTGCAGGTAGTCACACCCTCCCTTTGCCACCTCAGGAGTGGGGGAGCTAAGTGCTCCCCACAGCCACTGGCCCCGGGTGCTTCCCTGCTTCCTGTTGTCTTCCTAACCCTGCCCTTATCCTCAAAAATTATCCTTTTGTCAAGTGAAAAGAGTCAAACTCTGTAATATATTTTAAAGAGGTTTATTGTGCGTCAAATATTAGTGACCAAGGCCTGAGCCACAGTCCCAAGAGGCCCTGTGCCCTCGGGAAGGTGCCCAAGCTGTTGGGCCACAGCTTGGTTTTATACGTTTTAGGGAGACATGATCAATACATATGGGGTATATATTGGTTTGGTTTGAAAGGTGGGACAACTCTAAATTGGGTGGGGTGAGCTTGCAGGTCATAGGTGGATTCAAAGAGTTTCTGGTTGAAAGAATTGTTATTATGATCTAAAGTCCTGGAATCAACAGAAAGGAGTGTCAGGTTCAAGATAAGGGATTGTGGAGACTGCAGTTCTTGTTATGTACATGAAGCCTCATGCATGGCTGCCCTTAGAGACTATGGTTGACAAATGTTTGCAATTCAGATCTCTGAAAGGTGTTAGACTCTCAGTTAATCTCTTCAGGACTGGGAGAGACTGGAAGGGGAAAAGATCTAGTTATAGTAATAGATACCCTTTACAGATGCAATCCCCTTGCCCCCTCCACCGCCACCGAACAGCTTTGCAGGCCATTTAAAAATATGACAAAGAAACATATTTAGGGATAAAATATTTTGATTTCCTTCTTTTTTCTGTCTGGCATGTGGTATGGTGCCAGAGTCAATGTCAGAAAGCAGACCACATTATATAGGGTTAAATCTCTGGTGAGATTTTTACAGTTTGTAGGGCGTGACTCTCCAGTCCCCTTAGATAGGAATTTGGGCAAGAGAGGAAAAAGAGCAGAGTTTAGTCTTCACTTTGTTACATTCTACATTTGAGGGTGCCCTCCTCCTTTCTGCCTGATAATTGAGTAAGCTATATTTCACAGTTTAAAAAGCAACAACAAAAACCCAAAACAGCAACACTCAAAAACCCCAAACCAAAATACAGTTTGAAAACTCTCAGGACCTTTGGCCAGCTGTGGCCTGGGCACCACTGCGTCTTTGCCATTTCATCTTTTTAAACTCCCCATCAGTAGGGTTGTGGGAGAGGAAATTGGAGGAATTTGTACCAAGTAAGGTGATCAGGCAATTGATTTATGGCCTATGAATACAGATTTACGGAACATGTAATATTCCCATCAAGAATATTCTGTCTCACTGTAGCCACAGGTATTCTCATGTACCAGTGCCAAGCTCACAAGTTCTATACCCCTCTCCCTGTAATGAAAGATTCTTAAGAGAGGCGCCGTACCCAGAGCTTCTCTGGGAAACTGAGTACACAGATTTCAGCACCTAGAAAAGTACTGGGCATATCACAGGCACTCAATAGTTATTTGTAGGTTAATGACTACATTCTGGGATATATCTACAACCACTATGGTTGGTATGTGGGGCGGAGTCAGAGACCTCGAGTTTCCTCA
Organism: Macaca thibetana thibetana; assembly: GCF_024542745.1. Lineage (NCBI taxonomy): Eukaryota > Metazoa > Chordata > Mammalia > Primates > Cercopithecidae > Macaca > Macaca thibetana. The sequence continues at coordinate 95,081,692 of NC_065579.1, read as the reverse complement.
GTGCAAACTGTGGCTCATGTCTCCATGTCTACGTGTGCAGGAATCATCTGTAAAATCAAAGTATCAATCTTTGGTAGGTACTGGCAGAAGCATCCAATTGGGTTTCTGATTTTAAATAGTCTTTTCTAAGGGAATATGCCATGGATTTTTGAGGTTACCATTTCATTGCAAACCCCCAATTCTAGCTTTTGAACTGACTAAAAGAAAAAAAGAATGAGGGGACTTTAAATCTCTGCACCTAACTCTGCTAGCTCACAGCTGAAAAACCTTGATCGGAAGTTGCCCACAGGATGACTCACACTGAAATGAGAGCCTTTTCCCTGAACCATGTGTTTTTGTAACGCTAATTGAATATGAGGGAACTACTTAAGGACAAGGTTAGCTTTTCAGGTGAAGTCTCTGGTTGGTCTGGCCCGGTAGTGATGAACTAGCCGTTCTCAGGACCAACCCTGGATGTAAGAGGCTGCTTTGTTCCTGTGGTTTGGCTCCCCAAACTAATGAAATTGCTGGCAGAGAAAGGGGAAGAAAGGCCTGAACCCAGGAGCGAAAAACAGAAGTGGTCCAACCCTGCTCAGTGATGTTTGGATTTTGCAGATAAATACTGCAGCTGTTAAAAAATATCATGATCAAAATTCCCGCAGGAAAAACAGGACTTTACTATGGAGCATTTGAAAGTCTCTAGGCCTGACTCCCCTTCCTTCTCCAGCTGAAGCTTGTCTTTATGGGTACTTTTGTGACAAGACTTCTTAAGAACATAGGTACTATATTTTAAGCAGAGCAAACTGTGGTCAACCAGGAGCCTTGGGAAAGCTACCCTCTACCTATTGTCTACCATTTTCCTCAGCTTGCTAGAATCAGCAGAAGGACCTTCCTAGTCAGGTGTGACAGCCTCATTCTAGCCAGCTTGATTGGTACTGGAGTCCTTTTGTGACAGTGGTTGGTTGTAATGTTCTAGATCTTCTTTTCAAAAGGATGTTGTCTTACTTAGGGTTCTCCAGAGAAATAAGAGAAATAGAAATAATATAATATATGCATACATATATATATGAATACATACACATACTCGATTATAGGTATATATGTATACATATACATATTCTATGTGTGTGTATATATACATGTACGAGAGCACTTCTGAAAGCTCGCTCTCTATAGCTTTATGAACTTTATATTACATAAAATAGGGAGACTTTAAGGAATTGTCTTACACAATTCTGTGGCCTAACAAACCTGAAATTTGTGAAAATTCAGGCAAGAGTTGATGTTGTAATCTTGAGGGGAATTTCTCCTTCTTCAGGAAATCTCCATCTCGCTCTTCAGGCTTGCAATGGATTATATAAAGCCCACTGTCATTTGGAGGGCACTCTTCTTACTTAAAGTCTATTGATTTCATGTTAATCTTCACTCAAAGTCAGCTGATTGTTAATATTAATCACAGCTAAAAAGTACCCTCACAGCGGCATCTAGGCTGCTGTTTGACCAAACAACTGGGAGCCATAGCCTAGTGAAGCTGACACAGAACATGAACCATCACAGATGCTGATACAGATCACCTCAAATACATACACATTCCAACAGACACTGTCTCCTTTGGAGAAAATAGTCATCCCAAAGAGAGATATATGGAGATACACGAAGAGAGTAAGAAAGGGAAACATTGTACATTTTAGCAAGATCTGGGTGTTATTGCCTCATTTTACTTTCAGTCGAAATAAGTGCTGACTGGCACTACGAATTGCATGTGTTTTCTCGTGTGCCATGATTGGCAGTACCCCTTGAAGCACTAGAGTCCCCTCCTTCATTGTGTTCCTCTCATCTCCTCGCTCTCGCCTCAGGCACAAACAGGACAGCAGTTGGGCTGCGTTCTCTAAGAGGTGCGGTCACTGTGAGTTAAAGATCCAGAGCATAGGCATTCTCCCTTCTCTGCTATCCGTGAGAGAGAGCAGGGGCCTACCTCTCTGCATATATAGCTCATGATGGTAAATAAGTTGCAAGTTTTCTTTCCCGGGTTATCCTTAGCTTTTCTACTTAAAAGCAACATATGCAAAGCCATTTCGGATGGCCTGCTGTATTCACCTGGGATCTGAACAAATGAACACTACCATTTCTGACATTTTAAATAAGTGAGGCTTTCAATTCATTGAAAGTGAGGCTTTCAATAAAGTCCTGTCCTATGGGCTGACTCATAATATCCACATACATTAAATCTGAGGTTCATTTTCATTATTTTGTTTTCCTATTTCTGGATGCTTCAATCAAGGCTATTTTCTAAAATGTAATTCATATTAATATTTTACAGATTTATATTTACTTTTCAATAGAATTAAGGACTTGACTCAACAATGTTAAGAAAAGCAGATAATAGATATTTATGTGATAACTCTAATTTGAATAGATTATTATAGTTTTTATTTTATAAGATAATGTTGCAACACACAACATCAAAATTTAAAGTGTTCAATTGTTATTATCAAATGCCATCATTTTTAATGACAAACTTCCCTCTATCTGTTTACATTGTATAATTATCTGTAAACAGATCACCTGAACCTTAGTATTTATTTTAATATTTAATTTTAAATGACTTCCGGGTTATAAATTATTCCTGTATATTTTTCTAAAGAGTAGGTCAGCAAGGACTAGGGTGACCAATTCACCATTCTCCCAGGACTTTGCAGATTTTAGCACTGAAAGTCCTGCAACCAGGGTAGCTCTTCAGTCTCAAACTTGAATATTTGGCTACTCTAGCAGGGACAGGGCTGAGACCTGTTCTGACCATTGATTGAATGTATGTGTTGAATCACCTCCTCATCCCCCTCCTCTTCCCTTCACTTGTAGCCTCAAAATGAATTCTGTAATTGACACCAAAGTGTTGGTGTTGGGGCTAAAGGGAGACAAGAATAAGCTGGGGGGCAGGATGGTAAAGGGCTTACAGAGGTTTCCAAAGTGGAGCCTCATTTTACATTGCTTTTATGGGGCAGGTCCTTCTTTCTCCCTTTTGGGGTTCAGTACTATTTTCCTGCCCCTCAGCTGGAGCTTCTTTGTGCTCTGACCTCTGAGCCCCAGGAAATCCTGATGGAGAATGGCCTTGCAGCCCTCAGGTACCAATGGCTCAGTCTGTGCTTGTTTATCAGTTGCTCTTCTGAATGGACTCACTTCATAGGAAAAGGCACTATTAGAATTTAACTTTCCAGAAACATAGAAGGCATGGATGAGAGAATTTTTGTGGGTGAAGTGGGTGGATTTATAGAAGTACTTAACTGTTACCAAAACATATTTAAATAAAGAGAAGAAAACAGAAAACACTCATTCCACAGCACCTGCCTGCACAGAAAAAAAGAAAATATAAATGAGAGGGCAAGAGTGGGTGAAGAACTCTTGTCCTAATATAGTTTGCTTGATCTGTCCTTCCTACTGGTGGAATTTCCTTTAATGACACTGTAAAATCCCAGTGAGCCTTGACCTTTGGGAGCATGAATTCCAACTTCACCAAATTCTGGCTATTTGATTTGTGGCAAAATGCTTAGGAATCATGAGCTTCAGATCCCTCACAGAGAACAGTGGAAGTAAAGATACTTATCTTGAAAAGTTAGTCTGAGGATTAAATTAGATAATGTGTGTGAAGATTTTAGCCAAGTGGTGACATGTAATAAATGCTCAATAAATACAAGATTACTCTGTCTCCTAACCTTAATTTAATTTCATAAATATTAAAATTAAGATATTCATTCATTCATAGATCCACTCATTCAACAAATACTTATGGCACTGAAAGGCAGCTGGAGAGTGGGCCAAATGAGAAAGACAGTGGCCCACTGAGAGTGAAAGGTATGCTGGCGGACTCAAGTGAAGTAGAAAATGTCGGACATGTCACATATGGCCTTGTGTGCCATGTGTTATAGAGATGACCCCTTCCCACTGAAAATTATGCTATCCCTTTCAGAATACACACTTGCTCCTGGGAAGTGGCTGGTCAATCAGGAACTACATTCCTGTCATCCTCACATTTTGATGTGGCCACTTCTTGCCAGCAAATCAAAATGATACATGTCATTTTTAGCCTGGGACATTTAAGAGATAGGTTTACCTCCCCAGAGCTCTCTTTTCCATTCTCCCAGCTAGAAGCAGATGTCTTCGAGGCTCTCAACAATAGTAAAGTTGCTAGACAGAAGATGGTTCCTAAACCACAGTTTAAAACCATTGCTAACTAGGACCACTCACCTTGGACATTATGTCCTGAGAAACAACCTTCTACTGGGTTTCAAGCATTATGTGTTTTGTGTTCCATTTGTTACAGCAGCTAGCATTACTCCTACTTATACATTGTGCTAAGTTATTTTGTGCAATGTGTAAGTTAGAGTTACACATTGTACAACTATTATACAAAAATTTTATTTGGAGTCCTATTTTATTCTAAATGTAGACTGAAGCCATGGAAGGGTTTTAAGCAGGGAAATGACATGACCTGATTTTTGCTAGAAAATGATTACTCTAGCTAAACAAATTAGGGGAGGGATTAGGGACCTAGAATTGTACAGTAATAAACGCAAGAGGTAATAATGGCTAAAAATACGGTGGTAGCAGGAGAGAGAAAGAGAGAGAGAGGGAGAGAGAGAGAAAGAGAGAGAGAGGAAGAGAGAGAGAGAGAGAAGTTTTGGTATGTGGGATCCCCAGGGCTAAACAATGTGAGTAAGGCAGAAAGATATTGAAGATAACTCCTGTGTTGTGACTGGCGTGCCAGGTGCCAAAACGAGGACTCTGGGAAGAGTCCCAAGTAGGAGTAGGGCAGTGCAGAAGTGGGGACATTTCTGTGGGCACCATCTCTTGTCTCTGTCAGTCTTTGCTGTGCAGCTAATCTTCATGGGATGCTGCCGTGAGCTCCGCATTATCGGATGGCGTCTTTGGTCTGGCTAGCATAAAGCAGCCTTTCATGCTAAGTAGCAAACTCGTCATGGCATGCATTCCTGTGTTCATTCATTCACTCAACCAGGCACTGGGCTAGGGGCTGGGAAGTTAGCACACAGTTCTGTTCTTGAAAAACTCAGTCCTCACACTCCCAGTCTTTAATAGCTTTTATAAATCTATTATAACAGAATCATTATCCAGAAATAGGTGGTTGGAGGAATTGACAATTAATAAAATATTGCTCCTGGTATGAAATATGAGGGGGAAGGGTGTGAGGGGCAAGTGCGGAAAGGGAGCATGTAGGAACAGAAAGGGCGAAAAAGAATAGTTTCCCTTAAAAATGTACAAAGTGTTTCCATCTATAAAACTCTATGGGATACTTAAAATGTGGGAGGGAGACATCAAGGCCCAGAATCTTTACAGCATCTCCCCAAGGTGTCGCAACTAGAACAGTCTTCCGCTGCAAGGGCCGTTCTTTTCTCATTGTATGCCACCATGATGCTTCCCTGGAGAGGGAACGTGCTGTTCATAACTGAGTTGAGGAAAAATGGTTGGCTTTGGGGATCACGGAGAGGCTGCAGCTACAAAGGGGCAGAGGGTCACCTCCTCACCTGCAGAGGTGCTCAGGCCTGCCTGGCCATCTACATTGGGTGGGTCCCAGTGGCTGGAACTAGTTTGATTGGGTTTCAGTGTAGAGCCATAGGGTGACTGCAGGCTGTGTCCCATGGAGCCCTGAGGGCCAAATTCTGTCTCCAAGTCAGTGAGGAGGGCGTTGGGCTGGAAATGAGGACATGCTGAGAAGGTCAGAATGAGGGCAGGCAATAGACCTATGGTATGTGGGAGACGCGGCCTGGCTCACAGGCCTTAGGGCCTGAGTGAATGTACTATTAGGGGCCTGCCTAGATCCAGTTAGAAGCAAGACTATTTCCTCAGAGCCAGGAGAGCTTAGAGAGAGCCCTGACACACGTGTGTGTGTGCACACCCATGGGCACATGCGAATGCTTACAAACATATGTACACATATCTGTGCTCAGGATGTGTTCCATGGCAGTGTGGGGTCAGGATGGATAGAATGGAAACAGGACTATTAGAAAGCAGATCCATGGGGAAGATGGAAGAGCTATCCCAGAAAGCACCTGTTTCTCCCCATACTGGCTCTCTCTGCATCACTGGGTCTTTCGGTTTGGTCTTCAGGATTTATCACAGAGCCAGTCTTTCCTACATTGCTCTGATTTTACCTAAGGAAGTTTGCTGAAGACCTGGGGATGCTTCCAGGCCTCCCCAGCGTTGAAAGAACCCCATAAGCCTCTGCTGGCAAGAATCAGGGGCAAAAGGCACACAAGGTGCTAGTGTCAAACACTTGGATTCTCCTGTTAAACTCAAATGTGCTTTAAGGTTTCCACCCTCTGTAAGACTTTTCACAAATATATGCGTGTAAATCAGCAAAGCTCTGCTGCCATATTCAGGTGCCTTGATTTTCAGTTTGCAAAACGTGGTCTCTGTCTCAGCTCATACTGAAAACAGATTTCCTGAGGGTTATATTTTAACTGCAAAGTGTCTCCAACGTGCCAGGCACTCTGAAAAGGCTCTTTCCATCCTCTGACAGCCCCAGGAGTTTAGTATTATTAGACTCCCCATTTCACAGGTGAGGCCTCTGAGGTTCAGTGAGGTCAGGCACCTTGCCCAAGGTCACACAGCTAGGCAGCAGCTCGGGTAGGGTTTGAATCCAGGCTGTGGGGCCGCAGAGGCCCTGTCCTTAACTGTGCCCTCCTCCTTCTGTGTGGAGCAGAGGCCTCTGTTCTGCCTTGTTGCACTGGATGGCTAATAGGCTGTCTTCTGCACTAAATTCTGACCTTGGAGGCAGGAGCTGTTTCTCATTTACCCTCATTCCTCCAGCTGGGAGCACAGGGGCTAGCACACAAAAGCAGCGTACGAAGGCTCGTTACCTGTTTGCTGCTGGGACTGGAGAGGCCTGCCAAGGTGACCAGGCCCATTCTCTTGCCCCTGCCTTCATTGTCCAGGGTTCTGTGCACAGCAACCTTACCCAACCCTTTTCACCCTCATGATGGTTTTCCCTCCATAGTCTAAATCTCTTCTAAACAAGCTTCTCTGACAGGCCAGGTCCTGGTGCATGACCATAGGCATCTGTCGTTTCTGTGCAGGGCCAACAGGAAATGTGCCCACAGTGCTGAACAGTAAACAATTTGCAACCAGAAGCAGGCCCAAGTCTCAGCTATACTTTTCTGGGCTGAGCACCAAAGAAGGCTGTGATCCCTTGTTACCTCCACAGCAAAAATCCCTCTAGTTCCAACAATGATTTATCAAGTGAGCTCGCTGACAGTTTCACGGTGCTGCTTCAAACCTTCCTTTCATTTCAGGGCACAAGAGGTAAAATCCAGTGGTCAGACAGAATGGGAGATTCAACTTACGTGTATGAACGTAGGCACTGTTTCTGAATGGGGAGATAACATTCCATGCTGCTTGAGTTTTTTCCAGAATATTGCCCTGAGGCCTAATCAAAATGAGACAAAGAGATTCACCTTTTCCACTTCACCAGTAGACTTGGAAGAGAAGGGAATTAAATCGTATGATCCTAACCACAGTTCCAAAATGGTGGGTTTTTACTCAACAAAACAACTGACTAAAGGAGGGAGGAGGAGGAGTGGATTAATGGAGCTCCTACTAGGTGCCAAATTTTTATATGTCCCTTTAATAGCCGCAGTAATTTATGAGGTGACTTTTTGAGGTGCATTCAGGGATGAGATTGAGACTCAGAGACTGTGACTTGCCCAAGGTCACATGGCTAGTGGGTTACAGAACCCGAATTGATCAAAGGTTTGCGTGACCCCAAAGTTTACGCTGTTGGCTGGATGCAGTGGCTCACGCCCGTGATCCCAGCACTTTGAGAGGCCGAAGCAGGAGAATCGCTTGAACCTGGTAGGCAGAGGTTGCAGTGAGCCGACATGTGGCCCCTGAATTCCAGCCTGGGTGACAGAGTAAGACCCTGTTTGGAAAAAAAAAAAAAAAAAAGTTCCCACTGTTCCCACCTCACAGTGCAGCCACAGACCTTTCCACCTTTCCTTTACTGAACAGCCTGCAAAAAAGGATTTTCCAAATTGCTGCAATAGATGACTCTAACATTTACAAATACCATGAACATATAAAGAAAATACTTCTATTTTGAACACTTATCTGTTCAGAGATTTACATGGTACATTGTTTTATACTAAACTATATTTTTGAAATATCATGTTTTTGAAAAGCTATCCTGACCTACCTTAGTAGAAATAAACCACATGAAGTAAAGGTGAAGAAAGACAAATGTTAGCACCATTCCACTAGGTGTTTCAGAATTTTTCTTTCTGACCGAAGCCAACAGACAGCATAGTCAAACAAGGAGACAAAGTTAACTATTAACTCGGGGGTGAAAAGTCAATAGTGAGAACATTCTTTGTATTACCCTGACCACACTCCAGCAAATATTAACATATATGGGCAAGGGCACTTTCCTGTAAGTATACAAGTGTTGCATATGCTTACAAAACATCAGCAATGAAGGCACTGTCCAGTGCTAGCTCCTCCTGTTACAAAGGCCCAGAAAATTGACTTGCTGAAGGTCACCTCACTAGTTAGAACTAAGACCCTAGAGGAGAATGATCCTGGTCCTCTCACCGTTGTGTGATGGTTGGATAGTTAGGTCCTGGTGGAATATATAATATTGCAATACATGGCATGATCACTGCCATTTACAAACAATGATGAGCTCATCATGAACTTAAATGCAACACAATATCTGAACCAAAATTTGAGTTTGGTAACCACTAGCTATGTGACCTTGGGCAAGTCATGATCTTTGAGTCTCAATCTCATCCCTGAATGCACCTCAAATAGTCACTTCATAAGGTATTGTGGCTATTTAAGGGATATATAAAAATTTGGCACCTAGTAGGAGTTCAAAATTCTCATAGTCTATGAGAATTTACCTACTTACTCCTGATCTTCTGCCTCCAAGTGGTATGGTCTGGAAGTCAATGGATGGATAAATGTTGATGCCATTGCTTTCTAGACTTGAGTTTGCAGTTTGGTTTTCTAGAAGCAGCATGACATAGCAGAAAGAGAACAAAGCTGGCATCAGACTGAGCTAAGTCCTCAACCAAACTCTTTCAGTGTTTAGTTGAGTGGCAGGGCAAGTTCATCTCCTCCTGGGTCTCACGTTTCCCACTGATGAAATGGAAATAACTATATCTACTAATCCCAATGTGAGAGTGGATTGAATACCCGTCCCCTCAACAAGATTCATGTTCACCCAGAACCTCAGAATGTGATCTTATTTGGAAAGAAGGTCTTTGTAAATGTAATTAGTTAACTATAAAGATGAGATCTCACTGGATTAAGGAGGACCCTAAATTCAATGGCTGATGTCCTTATAAGAAAAGGAGAGGACACAGAGAGGTACAGAGAAGACCATATGCAGATGGAGGCAGAGATGGGACTTACCTGCCACAAGCCAAGGAATAATGAGAACCACCAGAAGAGGAGGAGGCAAGGAAAGATTCTTCCCAAGAGGCTGCGGAGAGGACATGGTCTTGCCAACACCTTTATTTTAGACTTCTGGCCTTTGTAACTGGGAGAGAAAAAAAGATTGTGTTGTTTTAAACCACAAGTTTCTGGTAATTTGTTATGGCAGCCCACAGAAATTAATGCAGTCTGCAAAGGGCTCAACAGGGTGCTTATCACATAGAAAGTAATTGATAAATGCCTCCAATAATTATTATTTACACCTCATAATGTTCAAGCATCAATCAGAGTATTCTGTAGTGGATGGCAGAAGTATGGCAATTGCAAAGTCAGAAAGGCTGATGTCCTTATAAGAAAAGGAGAGGACACAGAGAGGTACAGAGAAGACCATATGCAGATGGAGGCAGAGATGGGACTTACCTGCCACAAGCCAAGGTTAGAATAACAGGCTTTATTAATTGAGGATCTGCATCTTTTTCTATTTTTTTTCCACCCAAATCCCAAACCCTACTACTAAAAACAAAAACAAACTTTATTTAAACAACTAACTTTAACTATACATCTTGACACTAAATTTTAAAAGAATCCACAGCAATAAAAAAATTCATAAGAAATAGGTATCTAGGTTCAGTTTGGAAAATTTTTCAAACTATAAACTCTAATTATCTATATAGCTTAATCTAACTGTGCCATTAATTCCCAAATTTCCTTATAAAATATTGTGCTAGCCCTGAGGGGAAAAAAAAGACAATGGAGAATACAAGTGGGGTGGCTGCCTACATCAAATGGTTACAAAAGAAAAAGGACTCAGGGGCCGGGCGTGGTGGCTCACACCTGTAATCCCAGCACTTTGGGAAGCCGAGGCAGGTGGATTACGAGGTCAGGAGATCAAGACCATCCTGGCTAACATGGTGAAACCCTGTCTCCACTAAAAATACAAAAAAAAAAAAAAATTAGCTGGGCAAGGTGACATGCACCTGTATCCCAGCTACTCATGAGGCTGAGGCAGGAGAATCACTTGAACCCGGGAGATGGAGGTTGCAGTGAGCCGAGATTGCGCCACTGCACTCCAGCCTGGGCTACAGAGTGAGACTCCGTCTCAAAAAAAAAAGAAAAAAGACGACTCGGGGCAAGTGGAAAAATTCTGTTTGACAAGGAGGAGGGAGTGTTTCCAGAGGGGAGCCAGCAAACAGGACAAAGAGGACAAGTGCCATGAAATACAACCCAAGATGCTGTGCCCTGGCCCACCATGGCAGTGGTAGAAAGGTTGAAATGCTTCTTCAGTTTCAAACCTCAAAACAAGGCTTAGAATTTCACTAGCGCCTACAGCTTATACTCTTTAAAAACCAACACCACCAACGTCACATAGGGTTAAGGGTTGGGCCACTCGGGATGGTGATCTCAGAAGGGAGGGTCCGCCTCCTGTGGGTGTGAGACAGACTATGAATGCACAGCTGAAGCACACCTTCCCAAGCAGGCTTCCCAGTCCAGAATGCCTGCCCACTTCCCTGGTCACCTCCCACGACCCCACCTGTGGAAATGGCCATATCTTTATCACTTTCCTTGGCCCGTAAATATCATTCATAGGTCCACAGGCAGATGCCTTACCCAAGCAGACCCAATCAGACTCTGTTTTGGGAATCTGAAGTTTAGAACATATACAAATATGACTGGCAGTCTTTCCAACAGAGTCACATTAATTGTAGACAAAGAGGTAGTGTGAAACTGCAGACTTGGCTGGGCATTGTGGCTCGTGCCTGTAATCCCAGCACTTTGAGAGGCAGAGGCAGGTGGATGACCTGAGGTCGGGAGTTTGAAACCAGCCTGGCCAATATGGTGAAATCCTGTCTCTAGTCAAAATACAAAAATTAGCCAGGCGTGGTGGTGAGTGCCTATCATCTCAGCTACGTGGGAGGCTGAGGCACAAGAATTGCTGGAACTTGGTAGGCAGAGGTTGCAGTGAGTGCAGATAGTGCCACTGCATTCCAGCCTGGGTGACAGAGTAAGACACTGTCTCAAAACAACAACAACAGCAAAACAAACAAAAACAAGAAAGAAACTGCAAACTCGCAGGGCTGTGGACTTCACACAGCTCTGATCCCAGCCGTGGACTTCACACAGCTCTGATCCCAGCCTTCCTGGGGCTGGGATTTCCCTGTTTCTTGGGTTCCATGAGCTACCTTAGCAGTTTTTAGTAAATTCCCATAATGTATTAATTAATGGCTTCCATTGCTTGTACTAGTACCATAGCCGTGTCCTCTGGGTCGCACCCAGGGTGTAAGTTGTATGGACGGCCTCCCTGGCCAGGCAAAGGATGTGCCGCAAGGAGTACTGGTAAATAAGCCAAGCAACACAGCGGCTGAGCATCAGTAATGCAGTGGGTAGGTGGGGATTATCTCAGTAGCTGGCACAGAATCTCAGATAACACACTGGCTGAACATCAATAATGAAAGGGGTTAGATAGAATTACTTAGTAGCTGGCACCAAACTCTTCTTAGTAAAGTGAACTGTCCTTGTCTAAAAAATTTTTTTAAATACAAAATTATTCAAAAAAACTTTCTAAAGGTGTCCAGTAGATGAATTTCCTGAGAGGGAGAGCTATGGTAACAGAAGGAGTTTTTGGAATTCTCAGGGCATTCAAGAAGGAACCAGGGAGGTGTTTTAAGTGGGGCAAGACCTGCCTCTTGCTATCTGCCCTCTCTCAACCTTGAGAAAAATTCACCAAATGTACATATGCTACATGTGAACAATTGTTTGTTGTTGGAACAAAACATATACTTGAGTTTCTCATTGGAATTGATGTGTTATAAAACATTCAAGGAAGCTGGAGCCTATGAGGCAGTGGACCCAGGAGAACAGAAACTCCCAAGACTTGGCAGGAGCCTGAAAGGGGGTTTTAGATTTCCCCTGGCCATAGAATTGGACTGGAGGAGGTGGGAAGGCAGTTCCAAAGCAATTTCCCCTAAACATGAAGGAAAAAGGGGGACCCCAGTTCCCCCCATTTACAGGGATGTGTGAAAATGACATCCCTGAGCGAACACATTTCAGTTTCATTCCCTGTAATATGTGGGGATGTTCCTTTGGCGTCTTTGCTTGTCATGGACCCCTTTTCTGAGAAGAACGTCATTCTGCAATAAAAACCCTTCTCATATAGGGCCTCAAGGTAAAGGAAAGGTAAACCTTTACACTTGTTCCTCTTAGAAATGCAAGGAGTGTGAATCAGGGGACTCTAGAAGAAAAATCCTGGCTCTTTGTCATTTAGCAATGAGCTGGCTAAATGGCCTCATGTAAGCTATAAGAACAAGGATTGAGTTGAAAACTTTGCCTCTGGATAGAAAGAAGTAGTTATGAAAACTGTACCGGATGCCTCCAGTGACCTACATCACATTTCCAGGCCACCTCTTCAGCGACACCTACAGAGAAAGATTGTAGGGAAACTCAGGTCCACCTGACCTGACAGCATCTAGTCACGGCTAAGTTCTTTAGCTTTCTGCCCCAATCCTCTCCAAGGCCAGACTCTCTCTCTCCCTGAGCTTGAGTGTATGGATAAACTCTCAGGGGCAACCCCCAACTAGTGGGAAGCCGGTGGCTAAATGCCTGACTCCCATCCTTTGGATGGACAGGTGTAGGAGATATTTATTTTTTATTTAAAAATTTTTTATTTTTAATTTTTGTTGGTACACAGTAGGTGAATATATTTATGTGGGTACATGAGATATTTTGATATGGGCATGCAATGTGTAATAATCACATCAGGATAAATGGGGTATCTATCACCTCCAGCATTTATCCTTTGTGTTACAAACATTCCACTTATACTTTTAGTTTGCAATTAAATTATTGTTGATTATTATAAAATTATGAGAGTCACCCTGTTGTGCTATCAAACACTAACTTTTATTCATTCTTTCTATTTTTTGTACCCATTAATCATCCCACTTGCCCCCAACCTCACCCACTACCTCCCCAGCCTCTGGTAACCATCCTTCTGCTCTCTAGCTTGTAGAGGTTATTTTTGATGACACTTAGGAGCCCCTCTTGCACACAGTGGCACCTGACTTCTTAACATCTCCCTTATTGGCTTCTCCTCCTCCCCACCTCACTCTCCTCATGCTATCACTTCTGCTTCCTGTGGTCACCTCCCAAATAAACTAGATGCTCCCTAGTCATTAGCTCTATCTTAGGTGCAGTTTCAATATTATGCCATTTTGAGTGAGATGGAAAGCAAGTGGATTTGGTTCTGGTATCAGATGAAGAAGCAAGCCTTCAAATGTTCTGATGTCAGGTGAGAATGTCAGGTCAAATATGTTCCAGAAATTCTGAAAATACGAGGCCCCAACTTCAGGACTACATATTCATCAAGCAATGAAGACACAATCAATTCTTAAATAATCCCAACTCTCTCAGGCGCCTTAGTGTTTACCTTGTAACTGCTGCTTACCAGTGGATGGACTGGCTCTTCTGTTTTAGGCAAGTGCAACTCCCTCACTTCACTCATGGCCAATGCCTTGTGAAGTGAACAAGTAATAGTCTTAGAAATCCAGTGGAATTGCAATGGTTCAAGGAATACCTCTTTAAAAAGTAATATATAGCTCTTGAAATGCACATACTGGGGGAAGCCAGCTGCTGTGTAAGAAGTCCAACTATTCTAAGACTGTATGCTGTGAAGAAACCTAAGCTAGCCATATGGAGAAATGATTAGCTCTGTTTCTGGTTATCTTAGCTGGCTATCCTATCTGGTTATCTGTTCTGGTTATCTTGGCTGAGTCTCTGAGCATGTAAGTGAATAAGCCATCCTAGACATATGGTCCAGTTGAGCCTTCAGATGACTTCAGCTCCATCTACCATCTGACTGCAACTGCATGAGAAAGCCCAAGTGAGAACTTCCCAGCTGATCCCAGTCATGTAAACAGTGAGGGATTATCAATTGTTGTGTTAGGCCCATAAATTTTGGAGTCATTTGTTATGCAGCATCAGATAACTAATACATTCCACAAAACTAATATGTGGGAGCTACAAGAAGTTTGGCTTCACTGGAATGCTGTTCAAGGTGGTAATCTATTCGGTGGCTGTTGTCCTGGACCAATAAGAGATGATGATGTTCTGACTTGGGCATGGCCGTAAGGATGGAAAGGTGACAGGATGGAGCTGACAGGGCTTGTTTGTCTGTTGTCTGGCAATTGCAGAGGCTCCACTGTGTGTTTGTTGAGTGAGTGATGGATGGACGTGTGTAGGCTGAGTCAAGCAGGGCTGTCTGTGTGTTAGTTTGAATGACTGTAGCTGACTAATCCCTGAAACAGGATTTAGGGAATAGTCCACTGACTTTTGCATTGTCATATAGACTGCAATCCAAGAGGTTCAAATAATTGAACCCATCTTCCACCGAGAAGATGTTACCTGCGACTCTGGCAGTCTTCCCATAGGGACATGTCTAGGACAGCACCTGGGAGGTCTGCAGAGAAGCAGCCTCCTAGAGCCGGACTCATTCCTTTGCAATCCAAATGTTGGGCAGACAGCCTCTGAATTCAATTAGACAGCTAGGTACGCGACGGAAGCAAGGGACAAGGAAGGGAACACTGGGGTTTGGTTTGCAGTTTTCATCAGTTGCTGGAACCTTCATTCCTGCTGGAGTGTGTTTGGCTAGGAGTGAGAAGTATTAATACGTTTTCTTTTAAAAGGGTGTGTAGAGAAAGAGAGAGAGAGAGAGAGAGAGAGAAAGAGAGACAGACAGAAAGAGAGAGAGAGAGATTTGGGTAGAATAGGGCTTGACACAGATGAAAACAGGATATTTGCTTTGGAAGCTGGGCAATTGACTGTACAGAGGTAAAACCAAATATGATCAAAGATAAGACAGAGAAAGAGACATAGAGATTTCATGGAGCTATTCTTGAAATGAAAGGAAACTAAAGTTTATTGAACATCTCCCAGGAACCATCCATATATGATCTCATATAATTCTCATGGTAATTCCAAAGTTAGGAGTAATTATCTCCATTTCACAGATATTAAGTCTCAAGGTCACATAAGGTAGAAATTGAGAGAGCTGAGAATCAAACGCAGGCCTCTAACTCTAGAGCCTCTGTGTTGTCAGTTTCACGCTTTCTCAAGGGCCGGCCCCGGAAGGACTTAGAATCTCCTTCCTTCCCCTTTTACCTTCAGCCTGAGACCCTGAGTCCAGGAGAGCCACCTTGTTATCCTCTTGATTCAATTCGTTTGGTTGGGTGGGGACACAGTGAGGGCCAGAGGGACATAGGGCAGAGCTAGAACATTTTCATGAATAGGCCCCTCCCTTCCCAAGACCACATGGAACCAGCCTCCCGGGGCGTGACACCTTTGTCCTCTTTATGCTGGATTTACTTAGGGAGACTCTTCTATGTGCAGGGGGGTGCCTCAGAGGTCAATAATAATAATAACCAGTATTTACTGAGCAGTTTCTATTTGTCAGACTGGAATACCCAGGATACCTGCATCATGGCACTTAACCCTCTGAAGTTGCTGCCTTTAATCTCCTTGTGTCACAAACCAGGCATGAAACTCATCTCATCCCTAACATGCTCAAGATTACTCAGAGAGCACTGAGCTCTGCTGTCCCCCAGGGTAAAACAGAATTGTGCTGTTCTTTCTTGGGCAGGGTGGTCCCTCCTCTGATTCCCTTCTTGGCTCTTCCAGGAGACAGCAGACCCTGAGCAGTGCTCAGGAACAGTGGTGCTGAGTGTTTGGAGGGAAACGAAGGGAGTTAGGTCCCCGTATTATATCACGGTGGCAGCCTCTGGGCCTCCACGCAATCCTGCCCAGCTCCTCCTTTTCTGAGCTATGTGGTCAGCATTGACCTCTACTGGTCAGGGAGCTTCTGCAGAGTGAAGGCATGTGTGTGTATGTTTGTGTGTGTGTGTGTGTAGTCCCCATGCTACCTTGTCACTTGTCCCTCATGCCAGCTGCCCCTTCTGTCTTGAGTACCAGCGTGCCCCTTGAGCCTTCGTATACTGGCAGTTGTATGGCCCATTACCACTCCCTTTTCTTCTGGAGCATTCACTGAACTCTGCTAAAGGTGAGAAATCTCAGGGGCCTAGAGAGGTGACAAGCTTTCCCAAGGTCACACAGCAGGCTGTAGCAGTCTGGGATTTTGACACCTCCCTCTCTTGTTTCCACATGAACAAGGAGTGTTGTGTCTCTTCCTTCCATGGCTCACCACTGGCCTCAAGCTTGATGACGCTTTGTTACCCAGACCCAGAGCTCCCAATCCCACACACAGGTATCCTCCTTGCTTCAAGCTGCCCTCAGGTTAGGAAGGCCCAGGGAATCTTCCATTGGAAGCAAATGGACTTTCTCAGCCCCTGAGCCAGCTGCCCCTCGAACCCCTGGAGTTGAGTCCCCACCTCTACTTTCACAGGTAAATGGCTGTGGCAAAGGTGGTTCAGGGGGTCATTTGGTACCTGCCTGGCTTCAACCACAGGTGGAAACAAAGGCCCAAGGTCCACTCTCATTTGACACAAGCCCCGCTCAGCGTCAGGCAGGCATTCAAAGCCAGGGTCTTTTGCAGGTTGAAGCAATACCCTCTGTCATCACTGCAGCAAACAGTTTCTTGGCTCTATTTTTACAATTCTTGTTTCAGATTTCTTTAAGGCAAGGCTTTCCCAGGAGTTCGCTGAGTCAGATACTCCTCGAGGGAACCCAGGGGAAAGTTGGCCTGGGACTGCCACATGCCCCAGTGGGGGCCCTTCCTCAGGAACCATGTGGTCACCTGCTCCTCCCCCATGTTTTGGGAAGACATAGAGAGGACAGCTCTGGGACCTGCCAAGGCCAGTCTCTGAGCCCTGACCCTTCAGTGACCGTGGATTTGGCTAAATCCATCTGTCAGAGCCTGCAGGGCCTCATTCACTCACCAACATACAAGCCCGTAATTCTGGAGGGCCTTCTGTGGGCCAGGACGTGTTCTGTGGCCCAGGACTGCGGCATGCTGGTGCAAACTCCTGCAATGATAGGTGAAGACACTCTTCTGGCCAGAGCATCCCTCCCTGCCTCATAGCTCCCCTTGGAGGAGGCCTACACCAGGAGAACCATCTCCTCCGTTCTCCATTTTCTTTCTCTCAATTCTAAATTCTCATTTAAAAATAATAATAAATACATATATAATATATACAATAATAAATAATATATATATGCCTGGCCATTTATTTATTTATTTATTTATGGATATATTTGGCTGGGCATGGTGGCTTATGCCTGTAATCCCAGCACTTTGGGAGGCTGAGGCAAGCAGATTTCTTGAGTCCAGGAGGTCAAGACCAGCCTGGGCAACATGGCAAAACCCCATCTCTACAAAAACACAAAAAAATTAGCCAGGCGTGGTGGCTCACACCTGTAGTCCCAGCTGCTCGGAGGCCTGAGGTAGGAGGATTGCTTGCGCCTGGAAGGTTGAGGTTTCAATGAGCTGCGTTTGCGCCACTGCACTCCAGCCTGGGTGGCTGCCTGGCTGTCCACAAGTGGAAACAAAGTGAGACTCTGTCTCAAAGGAAAAAAAAAAAAAGTTTTTTTTTGTAAAGAGATTGAGGTGAAGCCAAACTCCGTGGGCTACATTTAACTTGTGTTCTCTTCCTGTGGAAATAGAGAATTCTGGGCTTGGTCCTGCTCAGGTCCCATTCCTGTAAGCAGACACTTCTGTGCTTCTGCCCTGGTGATTAGGCCTCTGGGTGACTTCTCTGAGGCTCCCAGGGATCATGTGCCTGAACCAGGCCGGGGACTTGTGATAGTCTCAGAGCAGGGAGGCATTGCTCCCAGTCTGGGGGTAGGAGGGGACCCATCCCATCCCTGAGGGTGTAATTGTTTCTGTGAGTATAAGAAGTTTTAATTGAAGCAAACCATCAGGTTGGTGTGAACAGCTCACAAATCACAACAGGAAATGAATTACACTGTTGAGAACAAATGCTATGGAAATTTTCTTCACAAAATGCATAGAGAGAATGGTATATCCTGCTAGATATTTGTACCAAATGGTTAGATGTGGAAATAATTAGCTAATTTCATTTAAGTTTTGAGTCTCGGTTTGTTTTTCTTTTATTCTGATGTAACCCTCTTTAGTATAATGGCATGGTATGTATATATAAATGTGTCTGAAAGCCTGCAGTTTAGGAGCTCCTCCCCTTAGTGGTTTCTCTTTTATTCTGCAATCAAGAGGCAGCGATATGTCCAACTGTCCCTTGTAATTGGCTTCACCCCATAATTTCATCACCTCCCTCACTGCCGAGGGTATATGATTCTTGCACCTCACATGGGGACCTTCTTGGATCCTCTCTGTGCCATTTTTATAACCCAATACATGAAATTTGCACTATTTTTAACAAAATGCTGTTTCATTTCACATTTTCTAGGATGGGTTAAGAAAAAAAAAGGTTGTTAATTTTATTTATTCTTTCATTTATCTATTCATTTATTTTATTTGTTTCTGTCTTGGTTTGGGTCCTCTCCAATACAGCCTGAAACACCGGCGTAGGTGCAGGCAAATTTTTGAAAGGTGATTCCAGGGAGTAGAAGCGAGCAAGTGGGGGACTGAGACGAGAGAAGGAAGAAAAGTCAATAAAGGGCGAGTTATGGAAGCAAGTCAAAGCTAGTTATTGCCATGGTCCCCGGAAGCTCAATCTCTCTGGGGGCTCTCTAAGGAACTGTGTAGAACGCTCTCAAAACTGTCCCAGTGAATAGGAGGCTGGGGCATTTCCATGCCAATTCCCATCCCGCTTTGACTGAGGGTTTCTCTGGGGGATGTCAACTCCCCCACTCTTCTGGGCTATACTTGTGTTGATTGTCCTGGTGGCTTTGCAGAAAGCCCTGAGGCAGGAAAATGGAGAGAAGCTCAACATTGCTTTGCTTAGTTCATTGCAGGATTAGTTCACCGCAGTTACGAGCTGAAGTCAAAGGGTAGAAATGCATCTGCTACAATATTCCTCATTCGAAAGAAAAAGAAAGAAGAAAAAGGAAAAAACACCCAGGTTTGCAGTGGTGTACACAAATGCCTATGGTATAGGAGATAAAATATGTGAAGAAATTGGGCAACGAAGGGAGAAAATAATAGAACAAAAATTCCCTCAGGACTTCTTAGCAGCCAATGCAAGGAGAGAAACAGATTAGTTGTATTAGTGTCCACAAAACAAAAGCAAACTGTTGCTCAGGCAAACATGACCTTCCCCATGGTCCTCAGAGCAAAGGCACAGTGTCACTGTGCTGACATTGACATTCCAATGGTGAATGCAGTGACCGCTCTTCTCTCTGTCTGATGTCATCACAGTCTGATGGTGGAAGAATTAGTCCTCAAAACAACAAACAGCATAATATTCTCAAACTCATTGTTTGGACAGGACTCTTTCAAATAAGTAACAGGAGCCTAATTCAACTCAGCCTTAGCAGGTAGGGACATTTGTTGGCTTGTGTGCTTTGACAGGCAGGAGTGAACTGACTCAGGCAAAGCAGGGGCCAGGGGTTCACATGTTCTCACCAGGATTCAGTCTCAGTCTATCCAGATACAGAAGGTATTAACGGACAGGTCACATCTCTGCAGACAGACACAGGCAAGTTTCTGTGATCCACACGCTCTTCCACCAGAATGACATAGGATGGAAAGAGGAAAGCTGAGCAGGACAATGCAGCAGATGTCCCCTGTACCCACTGTAACCTTCCAGGGTCCAGGTTGACTTCAATACTCGGAGGTTGGGAATGACATAATATGGTTCTCACCATGCACAATAATTTAAGATGATTTTTGAAATTATCCAAATGATATGAAACAAACCCCTGTTTGCTTAAGGAAATGGATGAAATCCACTGTCATAAGGGAAGGGGTATGGCAGAGCTATTGGTGCCCCACCTATAGCACCTTTGTGTCACCACTCACATATGCTGACAGCACTTGAAACTATCCTGAGGGTTTTCTCTTTCCACAGGATTGAGTTTGATGTACTCATGGGATGGGGCAGAAGTATGGGTAGCTAATGTCCCTAACAAATGACAGTTGGGAATTGGAGGATACATACCCCAGCTTCCTCACCCCAACAACACTGAAGCATGGTCTGTGCTGTCTTCCAGGGTACCCTGGTAGATTGAGCCACAGTTGACTACGGGGGTAACCTGCCCATTAATACCTTCTGCCCTGGCTTCCTTTCTTTCACTCACATTCTCACCCTGTGCTGGGGCTTCCTGGGATCATCTTCCATGTAAATTACTTGCACTTAAATTCTTGTTTCGTCCACTTCCACAGGAATCCAACCTATGAATGGTCTTATTTATTCTCTCATTTCCAGAAACATTAATTATACTCCCCCACCTTCAAGTTTCCAAAATTATAAAGTCTGCTCTCTGGGTTGGCAGATTTGTGTTGTTTGCTTAGAGATGAACAAGGTCTCCCAAAGGTAGGAGGAGCTCAAGATGACCCCTCTTAGATTTGGAAATCCCCAGCAATAGCCTAATCCTAAAAGAGAGAAAGATGGCTTACCTTTGAGTTGTAATGGGGCTCACATGCTCCCATTATAATTCAAGGTCTGGGTTTTCTGCTCAATGTCCAATCACGGCAACAAGACTTATCGCTCAGCTTTAAACTTCTATTGGTTGTTTTAGATGCAGCACAGCCCGGGAAAGAATAGAAGTCAAACCTCAGCAGGGGTTTGCAACCTGGATTCCTAGGTGAGAGACTACATCAGCACTTTGTCCCTGAAGGCACAGGGAACCATGGATTTGTAGTCATTTCTAATGGAGTCCAGACAGGTTATAGCCTAAGAATGAAGATAATTCCCCTGCCTGAAATATATGGATTTATTTCTAGGTATACCTCTGTCTGGTTGAAGTAGGTCCTTCATTTAAATGTAAATGTGGATTTTGAGAGTGCTCTTAGAGAAAGAAAAATACCCAAGCCGACATCCAGGGCCTGGGGGAAGGTGCGCAGGTTGGCTTGCGTGCACTAATGCTGCAAAGGTGCACAAGGGGCAGCCATGAAAAAGATAAGTCAAATGAAAGTGAAAAGAGAATAGATAAGCTGAGGATTAGAAAACAAGATGATTTCAGGTAGGGTGGGTTGGCTGCGGAGACCTATGGAAAGGTGTTCATACTAGAAGAGTGTTGTCCAGTTGAACTTCCCAGGAAGAAAATCCTCTCTGTGCTGTTCACAAGTGGTTATTGAGCAGTTAAAATGTGCTATAAGAAACTGAATTTTTGATGTTATTTAATTGTAAGTAATTTAAATGTAAACAGCCATTTGAGGCTAGAGGCCGTATAAGACAGCACAGGTCTAGAAGCTTATTGGTTGGGGAAAGCTTAGAGACAGACCATTCACCCTGGGATATTAGGCCTGGTAATTCTCCACAAAGGTGGAGTGGGTATATCAGAATTACATTGTCAGGAGGAGACGCCTTTCAACAACACCCATGTTCTTTTTCTGATAAGCACCTCCTCCTACCATGGGAGGAGGAGTCCTGCCCAATTCTGCAGTGAGTCACCGTCATCTAAGACAGTGTTTGTCCCTCAGAAGTCTGGGGACAGCAAAAGAACTTGAGAACTCCTGAATGAGTGAGCAGAAAAATGGAAATTTTCTTTTTTTTTAATTTATTTTTAGAGACAAGGTCTTACTATGTTGCCCAGGCTGGTCTTGAACTCCTAGGCTCCAGTGTTCCTCTGACCTTGGCTTCCCAAAGTGCTGGAATTATAGAAGTGAGCCATTATGCCCAGGCCAGGAAAAAAAGAAAAAAAAAAAAGGTCAAGAAGGCATAATCTTATTTCGAATTGATCTTGTTCTGGTATATTGTTAAAGACCCATTTCAATTTTCTGTAAGACAAGTGGGGAAGTCATATCTATTTACCCTATGTATGTGGAAGGCCTGCTGTGTGCTCAGTTCTGTGCTAGGCATGGGACCTGTCATGGAAGGGGTGGGGAGGTAGGGAGGTGAGTCATCTGTCCCTAGTCGCACATTCATGACTGGGTTTATATACATGTATGTGTATTTATCTTATGCTTGAAATGTGGTATAAATTCATCTTACTTATCATTCCAGGAATGCTCTTGGGAATGGCACAGATTTATTTCACTTTGTTTTTGTGTTTGCATAATTTGGTAAATATAAACATTGAAATTACAACTAAATATTTGTGAACCGTGACTGGGCATTTCTTTGATCTTGGCCTGACTCAGCTCGCTTCACTAGGCTCACTCATGCACCTGTGGTCTGCCAGTAGGTGGACGGTGGACTAGAGCTGGCTTTGATCATCTTCATCAGACTCTCTTACACATCTGGGGCCTATGCTGGGGTAACCGGGCTGACCTTGCCCTACCTTGTTTCTCATGGTCCAGGAGGCTATCCTAAGCTTGTTCACATGGCAGATGCCAGGGGACTCACAGCGAGTGAGGCATGCAGGGTTTCTGGGGGCCTCGGCTTGAAACTTTAACGTGTTACTTCTGCCACATTTTATCAGTCAACGAAAGTCATGTGACCAGCTCAGATTTTAGTAATGGGAATTTAATTCTTTTTTTTTTTTTTTTTTTTTTTTTTTTTTTTTTGAGACGGAGTCTCGCTCTGTCGCCCGGGCTGGAGTGCAGTGGCCGGATCTCAGCTCACTGCAAGCTCCGCCTCCCGGGTTTACGCCATTCTCCTGCCTCAGCCTCCTGTGTAGCTGGGACTATAGGCGCCCGCCACCTCGCCCGGCTAGTTTTTTGTATTTTTTAGTAGAGACGGGGTTTCACCGTGTTAGCCAGGATGGTCTTGATCTCCTGACCTCGTGATCCACCCGTCTCGGCCTCCCAAAGTGCTGGGATTACAGGCTTGAGCCACCGCGCCCGGCCTTTTCTTTTTTTTTTTTGAGATAGGGCCTCACTCTGTTGCCCAGGAATACAGTGGCACGATCTCGGCTCGTCGCAACCTCCGCCTCCAGGGTTCAAATGATTCTCCTGCTTCAGCCTCCAGAGTAGCTGGGATTACAGGTGCATGCCACTACCGCCCAGCTAATTTTTATATTTTTAGTAGAGAGGAGGTTTCACCATGTTGGCCAGGCTGGTCTCAAATTCCTGACCTCAAATGATCCACCCCCCTCGGCTTCTCAAAGTGTTGGGATTATAAATGTGAGCCACTGCACCCAGCCTAATTCTGTCTCTTGATTGGAAAGGCAGCAAAATCATGTTGCAAAGAGGTGTGGATACAAAGAGAGAAAGAGAAATAATAATGGACATTTTTGGCAATCTACACACGAAGCTCAATGATCATTCTAATGGGGTTATAGGGTGATCTGGAGTAACATTTGAGTTTTTAATCAGAAACACACAATCAGAGGAGGAAAAGATACCCTTGTGCAGAAATGTAAAATTGAGGTGAGAAGAAAAGTTAGTATATATGGCAAATAAAGACATTGCCATTGACCCTACCCTCATCAGGAAAGCATACATGAAAGATTTTCTTAATGGAAGAGAGGGCTTAAGTTGATTCCAACTTCCATTTATTTCTGTCTCCTTTTTGAGCATTGATCCAAATTTGGATTTTGCAAGACAGCTGGCTATGATGTGGACTTTCCTAGACAACTTTGGCACAGGGAGAAAGAAATTGATATATTTAGAATTAAAGTCTGCTAAGGTCCTAGAGACTTAGGTTTTGTTTATTTTCTCTTGTTTTAATGACTTTTTGGTTGCTGTTGTTGCATTGTTATATTTGCGGTTCATTGGTGCCCCATCGTACCAATATACATGATAAGATAAATACATTAGAGCAATATTAATAAAGATGAGTAGTTATGGCAGAGTAAGATAATAGTGGCTGCAAACTTAGAAGGAAGGGTGTGGTTTAATTCCATAAGAAATAGTAAGCTGTGTATACTTGACATGAAAAATGTTCAACAGTCAGTATCTGTAACGCGGGTACATCACAGCCCTCAGGACCCTCCGGTGTCCTTATCCAGCCATGGAATGGCAGTCCCCTGCTTGGCTGGCTCATGGGCACTATCTCTTTAATTTCTTACAGAGAAAACATCTCTAAAGCATGGAGATCTTTGAGTGAGGCACCTTAAACTGTCAGAAGAGAACAGCCCTGACTGATCTCTAAGTTTTGAATGACATCAACTCTACCCAGATTACTGGGGAAACAGCAGAACTATTTCCTCAGCAGGTTTTAAGGGAATTTGTTTAGACAGATCCAGGAAATACAATTTGATAACTCAGGGTTTATCTCACCTTCCACTGTCAAATTGGAATCTTTCCTTGAGTGAGAAATGCAGTCAAGGATTGCAGTGCGAGTTAAAGTATATAGCTGCATTGGCAGGAATTTCTCATTTCTCACTGACCGTTAGGAAGCAGACAGCTCTGAGAAAGAGGATAAAGGGCAGAGGAACCCCCTTTGCAGTCCCTCTTACATTGTCTTTGGGATCTGAACATAGATTAGGTGATCCTCTTTCTCTAATATAGTCTATACTTATGTCAGCTCGACCTTTGCTTTTAAGTGTGACCCACAGACAAGCAGCATCAGCATCACATGGAAGCTGGATAGAAATGCAGATCCTGGACCTCCCCTCACACTTCCTGAATCAGAATCTGCCTTTTAACAAGACGCTCTAGTGATGAGCGGCACATTGAAGTTTGAGAAACTCTGGTCTTGAGAAATCAGTTTATTGGAGTCCTTAGAGATAGAGCCCATTTCAGGTAGGGGTTGATGCTTAATATTGCCCATCCTTAGCTCCATAGCCTTGAACACCTTTCTTTGGTCCAGACATTGTGCCAGGCAGTGGGGTACCTTAGCAAGCAAAAACCAGCCCTTTCCCTCAAGGAGGTTATAATCAGAGAAGCAAATGGGTCATTGCAAATCAGTTCAATAAGTTTCCTGATAAGAGCAAAAGTCAAATGCTATGGGAACAAAGATAAGAGGTATGCAACCCAGTTTTAAGGGCAGAAATAGCTTCCCAAAAGTGATATTTAAGGCTGAAAGCAGTGGCTCATGTCTGTAATCCCAGCATGTTGGAAGACCGAGGTGGGCAAATTACTTGAGCCCAGGAGTTTGAGACAAGTCTGGGCAATATAGTGAGACCTCGTCTCTACAAAGAATTAAAAAAGAAAGAAAATTAGACAGGTATGGTGATACATGCCTGTAGTCCCAGCTACTTGGGAGGCTGAGGTGGGAGGATCTCTCTTGTACCCTGGAGGTTGAGGCTACAGTGAGCCGTGATTGTGCCACTGCACTCCAGGCTGGGTGACAGAGTGAAACCCTATCTCAAAATACATACATACATACATACATACATACATACATACAATTTTAAAAATCCTTTAAAAAAGAAGTGATCTTTGAGCTGAAGCCTGGACAGCCATAGTTTTTCAACTAAGAAATGTGGTAGGGGGTGGCAAGGGAAAGTGGTGCACATTCAGCAAAGCGATGGGAACAGAAGCCACCTTGATTGTGTTGAGGAAAGATGGGAGGTGAGGATGTGGAAAGCATTTATGGTTTAAGACTTTCTTAATGTTTGGCTCTGAGGAGCAGCTGGAGAGGATTAACATGGGTTGTGGCAGGATTTATTTTTTCAGATGGAAGCGATCTGATTATGCTATAAATACTGATGGGAAAGAACCAATGGGGTGGAGTAGGGGATAATGGAGTGGAGGAGATCCCTGGAAGCTGAGAGAGAAGAGATCCAGAGCACAGCGGGGTGGGCCTGGTTTCAGCCCAGTAATCACTGGGCTCCTGTATTTTACCAAGGTGGAAGGAGTAGAGGATGGAAATGATGCACGCCTGTTTATAACCTCAGCGGCAGAAAGTCAAAGGACCTCTCTGTAACCTGACAGTAACTTTCCCTAGAGTGAGTATCTACTGTTCAGCTGGGTAGGGGAGTATGGGAAGAAAAATGATAATTTACAGAAGGAAATGGAGAAATCAAGGGCCTGAAGCTCCTGATGAGGCTGAAGAACCAGGAAGAGTAGGAGCCGCTGAGTGACACGTGCTCTTTCTTTATTGAACCTGTCAGCTCTGTGCATCTGTGCATGTTAGTGTGCCAGTGACCTACTATCAACCCAATGTGCTAGCCCTTGTCCCTTACAAAGGTATTACTATTTTTTTTACAAGACAAACATTTTATTTCAAAAGAGGCAAACCAGAGATATATTTTGGAATAAATAATTTCTCTGGTCTCAAAATCAAACCAAGCAGACTACTGACCATTATTCCTTTGTATAGGTGCCATTCATCTGGCTGGCACTTCCTGACACCAAAACCATCATCTAGGGAGTCTCTATGGGTTCCCATCGTGTCCCTGGGAACATGGTATCCTCTGTTCTTCATGAGCACTGTTTACATGGAAAGGGCTGCAGTACTACTGGGAGCATCCCAACAGCATAGCCCAAGTCAAACTCAGGGTCTGGGGAGTGGTTCACACCCCCCGTCCTCCTGTCCACGCCTTCAGGGCTGTGTACCATTTCCAGCACCTCCTTAGTGTCTGCTCACTTTCTCTCATGGCATTAACACCCTCTGCGTTCAATGTGACAGCTAGCTGACAACAACCTCACTTTCTGACTAGACTGCAAGCTCCCGGGAAAGGACCACGTTCCTTCCATCGCTGTGGCTCTGGTAGTGAGACCACAGGACTTTGCCTGGAACGTGTGCTCCATAAAGATTTGTTGACACAAATAGAATGCCCTGTCCCCAGCTGTTGGCCAGGGACTATGGTTGTCTGATTCCTGAATGGGAACACAACCATTGCCTGAATATCACTCTCTGCCCTCTTCTCCATTTGATGTAGTCCCCTCAAGTATTAGAGAATCCACAGAAAGAGATAGTGGCATCCACACTTGTTTATCGGCTTTGCAAAATGAAGGAGTTCTGTAGTTGTAAGATGGTACCTTGCCATCATTGTTATTGGAAATGGTGACAAGAAAGCAGTGAGGAACTCGCAATGCTGCTCTGGAGCTGTGGGATTTCCTTTGTGATTGATGGTGTGGCCACTTTT
The DNA here is from genome assembly GCF_024542745.1 of Macaca thibetana thibetana. Taxonomy (NCBI): domain Eukaryota; kingdom Metazoa; phylum Chordata; class Mammalia; order Primates; family Cercopithecidae; genus Macaca; species Macaca thibetana. The sequence continues at coordinate 95,054,326 of NC_065579.1, read as the reverse complement.
CCTGTCGCTGTCAAGTGTTGCTTGGCCTTTTGCTGCAGGAATTATTGGAGTAGGAGGGGCTAGGAGGACCATGTCTGAGGTCACTTGGATTTATCAACCTGGATTGCCAGCAGGAAGCTGGTCAGTCTCATGATCAAGGGAGATGATTTCCTCCACACAATTACCACACAGCTCCACCCCCACTACCCCTGCTGCACTCAGTGGCTCCCTAAGCCCTGATATGGGATCTGACCAGGCCCACTGAGCCACAAGGGCATGCCGTAATGGAATGTGGGCTTATTGGCGACAATAAACTTCCACTTGGAGAAAAGATCGACTACAGAAAATGTCATTACCTTTGAATCCACCAGTTCTGCAAATTTGTGTAAGATCACATAGGACTGGGCTGATTTGCTTTCATGATAGCTATGAAGGAAAGGTTTGCTAACAAAACAAATAGATTAAACAAAAATGCAAATGGCATATTCCGATATCTTAAGGGGTCATTTTTCAAGCCCTTTCACAAGGCTTACATAAATCCACAGTGAGTTAGAATATTTATTGAAGTGATTGGTGTTTAACTTTGTTTTTATAGATAAGGAATCTTTCTTTTGCGCGCGCGCTCTCTCTCTCTCTCTCTCTCTTTATCATTCTATCTATCTTATGCACAACTCTAACAGTTGTAGCCAAAGAAAGAGGAACTCTTTGAGGTGGTTAGGTGGGACCTGGCAGGCTTAGATTCTCCTAACCATCTCATTCTTCTTGCACTGCCAGTGTTAGCCCCTTAAGAACCTCCACAGGGACCTGTGATATCAGGGAGGCCAGTTTAAAAGCCACCATTGTGACAGGAAGGGGCTTTATTTGTAGCTGTTTGATAAGCAGGTAGAGGTACTGTGCATGCTTTGTAGAAATAAGATTGCTTCTGAACAAAACATTCTCTAATCATGGCTGTTCATTCACCACAAACTTGGTTCTCATTAAAATAGTTCTTTCAATTAGCCCAAACAGTTGTTTGGGGCTCTTCAAACAGAACAGGTATGGAGGAGAAGTGAGCAAAACATACTAACTGGGCTGCAGGTGATCACACACTTTTGAAGAAGAGCAGTGGAATGAAGGGCAGAGGTTACCTGGGGCTGTGTCTGTGTCAGGAAAGGAGGCGGGAAGGGAATAGGGGAACACAGAGTTAGGAGGTGTGAAATGGTTATTCTTAGGAGCTTATGTGATACACTCTCAAATGTGCTCAGTCAGCCAGGGGTATGGAGCAATGTTACCAGGAATGGCAGCTGCCAGCAGGCCTGTGCCATGTGCCTCCTGGAGGTTGATCTAGATGACATGGTCTCAGGACTGGCAATTGAATCAGCAAGGAAGTAAAACTGCTTTTGCAAAAATTATAACTGAGGAAATTCTGACATTGAAAGAGATCAGACCTAACCGATTCCAACTTGCTTCTAACTTTTAAGTTGTCCTTGTTTATTCCTGGGCGTAGGCCGATCTAACCTTGAGAAGGAATTCAGTTTGTGATTTGATTCTGAAACAAAATTGATAATAGCCCTTTCCCCAAAAGACCCCCTTCTTGCCTGGGGACAAGTCTGCCTTTGTAGGACTAACAAATTAGCTACAAGATTAGAAATTATCATTTAGGGGTCATGCAGCCTTTGGCTGCAAGAGTCTGAACCTCCTCAAATTGCTCCTGGGGATAACATCACCATCATAAAATCTAAAATCAGTGCTTGAGATATTTTGCAGACCCTGCACTGGATGGATCAGCTGACACCACCCAGATCAGTAATCTGGCTCAACCAGTTCTGCCAGCCCACCCAGGAACAAAAGACAGCAAGAAAACCTCACTTCTATTCCTTATGATTCCATCTCCAACCTGACCAATCAGCACCCCCACTTCCCAAGCCCCTACCCACCAAATTATCTTTAAAAACTCTGATCACTGAATGCTCGGGAAGACTTATTTATTCATTTATTTATTTAGAGACGGAGTCTTGCTCTATTGCCCAGGCTGGAGTACAGTGGCATGATCCTCAGCTCACTGCAACCTCTACCTCCCAGGTTCAATCAATTCTCCTGCCTCAGTCTCCCAAATGGCTGAGATTATAGGCGTGTGCTACTAAGCCTGTCTAATTTTTATATTTTTAGTAGAGACGGGATTTTACCATGTTGGCCAGGCTGGTCTCGAACTCCTGATCTCAAGTGATCTGCCGGCCTCGGACTCCCAAATTGTTGGGATTACAGGGGTGAGCCACAGGACCTGGCCTTGGAGAGACGGATTTGAGTAATAAAACTTCAGTCTCCCGCACAGCTGGCTCTGTGTGAATTACTGTTTCTCCATTGCAATTCCCCTGTCTTGATAAATAGGCTTTGCCTAGGCAGCAGGCAAGATGATGCCACTGGGTGGCTACAGAAGTGCCTTCAGCCAAGGAGCTATGGCTTATGCAAACCTATGCTTGGATCAGCCACCCAAGCTGGAATGCCAGGCAACAGAGAAAGGGTCTGGTTGCTCTGATCTTGGTTTAAGGATCATAAAGGCCACTGTGAGGGGAAGCCTGACCAGCATTCTGAAGCACCTGACTGTGGCCAAAGTTGCCAGGCCCTCTGAGGGCTGCTGACCCTCGAGTCTTCCTGTGACCACCATGATTGGCCTCTGATATATTCTGGGACACTGCTGGCCCAAGTGGTCAAAGATGCTTAAGAGTTTGCACTGTTGAGCTAACTCTCTCATTCTGAGTATTTGTGTATCCTCCCCTTAAGAGTGGGACACATGGCCTACTCCTTCTGTTTCCCCAGGAAACATTGTGTTAGGCGTTAGATGTATGTTTGAGGATGAATGGAAGAGAGGGTGAGAAGTAAGCCAAGAGGGCAGGGGGAGGCGTCAAGCTCTGTGATTCTAGTCCTTAAGCAATGGCTAGCCTCGTGGGCTGACTTGAGAACCAGCATGCTCCATGTTTCCCACAGGCCAGCCATCCCCATCAGCCCCAGGCTTTGTGATCACCTGCTGCCTTGCACAACCTCGCCCCTACCAAAGCAAGGCAGCAGCAAGTGTTCAAGATTCCCTTGCCAGAAAGCTGCAACTCTCACGGCACTTTCTTTCCATTAATTTGGAACTGTATTCTGGAAATTTCCAACGTGCACAAAGGTAGACAGAATAGTATAATTAAATCTCATGTACACATTACTCAAATATCAACATTTTGCTAATATTGTTTTATCTATATCCCACTTTCGTCACTGAAATATTTAAAAGAAAATCTCAGCTACTTCATTTCTGTATATTAAATAGATAGATAAACTTTCATGTTTAACATATCCATAATATATTATCACTAAGATTATATAATAAACTATCTTTGTTCAAATTTCCCAGATTATCTCAAAAAAATTTTTATAGTTGGTTTGATTGAATCATGATCCAAATGAATTCCATGCACTGTTTTTTAAAATATATCTCAAGTTTCTTTTAGCCCATGTCTTTTCTCACATTTTCATTGCCGTTTATGTACACGCATACCTCACTTTATTGTTCTTTGCTTTACTGTATTTTCAAGATTATTGCACTTGCTACAAATTGAAGGTTTGTAGTAACCCTGAGATGAACAAGTCTATTTGTGTCATTTTTCAACAGCATATTTGGTGTCTCTGTGTCATATTTTGGTACTTCTTATAATATTTCAAACTTTTTCATTATTATATCTGTCATGGTGATCTGTGATCAGTGATCTTTGATGTTACTGTTGATACTATTTTGGGGTGCCATGAACCACACCCGTAGAATAGGGTAATCTCAATGTGTAACTCTTGTGTGTGTTCTGTCAGCTCCACTGACCAGCTGTTCCTCCATCTCTCTTCCTTCTTTGGGCATCTCTATTCCCTAAGACACAATATTGAAATTAGACCAATTAATAACCCTATAGTAGCCACTAAACGTTCATTTGAAAGGAAGAGTCTCCCATCCAAGTACTAACCACGCCCGACCCTGCTTAGCTTCCGAGATCAGACGAGATCGGGCGCGTTCAGATGACATGGCCAGATGGAAAGATTCATAATAAAGCTGAGAAAAGAAAGGCTATGAAGAAATGCTAAGGTACCTACAGGATTGTTTCTTCTGGCTTTGATCTTTGCTGCCTTAGCATGGCCACTATCTAGCTGTGTGACCTTGAGCCGATTGCTCCATTTTTCTGGCCCTCATTTTCCTCATAAGTAACATGAAGAACAGCTATACATTAGGGTTATTGTGTGGATTAAATGAGATGATGTGTGTACAAGCAACTATCCAAGTGAAACCTTATTGTCTCTGACATGTGATGGGCATTCAAAAATAGTAATAACTTGACTGCTTATTCTCTGTCAAGCACATTTTCAGTGCCTTACTGACTCATAATTTTCACATCAACCCTAAAAAGGAAGGTATATTTAACAAATAAGGCACAGAAATTAAAATACAGAAAAGTTCAGAAACTTACATAAGATCCTACAACTGCCACCTAAATGTGTCCAGATGAATATGACTTTCCAATCATAACATAAAATCCATTGTATCTTAATATATACTAATTTTTGTACCCAAATTAAATTACTTTCTTAAGAATTAGTTTATGAATAATACAAAATCCATGGAAGAAATTAAAAAAAAAAAAAAAAAAAAAAAAGAAAGGAAGAGTCATAGGTTTAAATCATTTGATTTAAAGTGTTCCACTTTAAATCAAAACCTAGAAATAATTAAACTTAGTGAGGAAGGCGCATCAAGATAGGCCAAAAGCCAAAATAGGGCAAAAACTAGGCTTCTGGTGCCAGTTAGCCAAGTTGTGAATATAAAGGAAAAGTTCTTGAAGGAAATTAAAAGTGCTACTTCAGTGAACATGAATGATAAGAAAGTGAAGCAGCGTTTTTGCTGATATGAAGCAAGTTTTAGTGGTCTAGAAGAAAGATCAAAACAACCACAACATTCCCATAAGTCGAAACCTAATCCAGAGCAAGCCTAACTCTCTTCCATTCTACGAAGCGGGTGAGGAAGCTGTGGAAGAAAAACTTGATGCTAGCAGAGGTTGGTTCATGAGGTTTAAGAAAATAAGTCATCACCACATCATAAAGTGTAAAGGGAAAAAGCAAGAGTTAATGCAAAGCTGCAGCAAGTTATCCACACGATCTAGCTAAGATCGTTGATGAAGGTGGCTCCACTGAACAACAGATTTTCAGAGTAAACAAAACAATGTTCTATTGGAAGAAGATGTCATCTAGGGCTTTCATAGCTAGAGAGGAGAAGTTAGTGCCTGGTTTTAAAGTTTCAAAGGACAGACTGATGCTCTTGTTAAGAGCTAATGCAGCTGGTGACATGAAGTTGAAGCCAGTACTCATTTACCATTCTGAAAATCCCAGGGCCCTTAAGAGTTATGCTAAATCTACTCTGCCTATGCTTTATAAATGGAACAGCAAAACCTGCATGACAGCACATCTATTTATTGCACAGTTTACTGAATATTTGAAGCTCCCTGTTGAGACCTACGAATCAGAAAAAAAGATTTCTTCCAAAATATTACCACTCATTGTCAATGCATCTGGTCACCCAAGAACTCTGATGGAGATGTACAGGGACATGAAAGTTGTTTTCATGCCTGCTAACACAGCATCCATTTTGCAGCCCATGGATCAAGAATTTTAACTTTCAAGTCTTATTACTTAAGAAATACATTTCATAAGGTTATAGCTGCCATAGATAGTGATTCCTCTGATGAATCTGGACAAAGTAAATTGAATCTTCTGGAAAGCATTCACCATCCTAGATGGCATTAAGACCATTTGTAATTTATAGGAGGAGGTCAAAATATGAACATTAACAGGAGTTTGGAGGAAGTCGATTCCAACCTTTATGAATGACTTGAGGATTTCTTTTTTTTTTTTTTTTTTTTTTTGAGACGGAGTCTCGCTCTGTCGCCCAGGCTGGAGTGCAGTGGCCGGATCTCAGCTCCCTGCAAGCTCCGCCTCCCGGGTTCACGCCATTCTCCGGCCTCAGCCTCCCGAGTAGCTGGGACTACAGGCGCCCGCCACCTCGCCCGGCTAGTTTTTTTTTTTGTATTTCTTAATAGAGACGGGGTTTCACCGTGTTAGCCAGGATGGTCTCGATCTCCTGACCTCGTGATCCTCCTGTCTCGGCCTCCCAAAGTGCTGGGATTACAGGCTTGTGAGGATTTCAAACCTTCAGTGGAGGAAGTAACTGCAGAGGTGGTCGAAATAGCAAAAAAGAACTAGACTGAGCACGGTGGCTCACGACTGTAATCCTAGTACTTTGGGAGGCTGAGGTGGGAGGGTTGCTTAAGCCCAGGAGTTCCTGGGCAATATAATGAGACCCTGTCTCTATTAAAAAAAAAAAAAAGAAAAAGAAAAAGAAGAAGAAATAGCAAGAGAACTAGAAGTGAAGCCTGAAGATATGACTGAATTGCTGCAATCTCATGATTAAAGTTGAATGAATGAGGAGTTGCTGCTTATGCATGAGCCAAGAAAGTGGTTTCTTGGGATAAAATCTGCTTATGGTAGCTGGGTACAGTGACTCACACCAGTAGTCCCAGCACTTTGGGAGGCCTAGGTGGATGGACCACGAGGTCAGGAGTTCAAGACCTGGCCTGGCCAACACTCCAGCCTGGGCAACAGAGCGAGACCCCATTTCAAAAAAAGAAAAGAATCTGCTTATGGTGAAGATGCTGCGAACATTGTTGCGATGACAACAGTGATTTTGAATGTTTAGAATTGAGAATATTCCATAAACTTAGTTGATGAGGAACTGGCAGGGGTTGATAGGATTTATTCCAATTTTGAAAGAAGTTCTACTGTGGTAAAATGCTATCAAGCAGCATCACATGCTACAGATAAATCTTTTGTGAAAGGAAGAGTCAACTGATGCAGCAAACTCCCTTGCTGTCTGATTTTAAGAAATAGCCATAGCTACCCCAGCTTTCAGCAACCACCACCCTGATCAGTTAGTAGCCATCAACACTGAGGCAAGACCCTCCACCAGCAAAAAGATGATGACTCACTGAAGGCCCAGATGATCATGAGCACTTTTTTTTTTTTTAAGCAATAAAGCATTTTAAAATTAATGTATGTACTTTTTATTTTTATTTTATTTATTTATTTATTTATTTGAGATGGAGTCTTGCTCTGTCACCCAGTCTGGAGTACAGTGGCACGATCTCGGCTCACTGCAACCTCCGCCTCCCGGGTTCAAGTGATTCTCCTGCCTCAGCCTCCAGAGTAGCTGGGACTACAGGTGTGCATCACCATGCTCTGCTAATTTTTGTATTTTTAGTAGAGACAGGGTTTCACCATGTTGGCCAGGCTTATCTCAAACTGCTGACCTCAGGTGATCCACCTGCCTTGACCTCTCAAAGTGTGGGGATTACAGGCATGAGCCACCACGCCCAGCCTATATGTACTTTTTAGACAATGCTTTTGCATACCTAATAGACTGTAATATAGTGGAAGCATAATTTTTATATACCCTTTGAAACAAAACATTTTGTGTGACTGGCTTTATTGCAAGGGTGTGGGACTGACCCCACAGCATCTCTGAGGTATGCCTGTATTGAAGGAGTCAAGTTCTCTGTCCCATAGAATTCCTCATAGTCTGGTTCTGGCTTCTTTCTTCCTTATAATGATTTTTAGCATGTTCCTCAATCTCTTGAATTTCCTGTAAACTGGTAGTTAGATCTAGATGTATGATTAAATCCAGGCTTAATTATTTCTGGAAAGAACACTGCTTAGGGAATGTTGTGTTCTTACTAATTTGAGGAGACACCTAATACTCACATCTTCTTAGCTCACGGTAAATGCATACTTACTAAATGCATGCTATCGTTTTTCTTAAATTTAACACACTTTTCTTGAATTATAATCTGGCCACACTTGCGGCTTCTTACTATTGACTTTATGTTTTATCCCAAAACTGTCATGAACCACAGGGTACTCCAAGCAGCTGACCCCTCTTGGAGATCAGCAGGTACAACACAGGAGGTTATTCCTGAAGTTCCATTTATTGTCCCTAATTATCATTATACCCAGTTGTTGCTTTTTAACCTCTCAAGTGGAGATCAAGTTATGCCTGGGATAAAACAGTCCATGGCATCGGCCAGGTACTGTGTTCCATGCTAGTCCTCAGAGCTCCGAGGAGTCAGGCATGTTCTTACAAAGCAAAGCAATCACTTTCACAGGTCTGAGTTATTGATACTGACAAACCATTTGTAAGTTTGCAGGTATTATTTAACAGAAACTCCCAGATGCATCTAAGCAAGTTTGCATAAATTGATTAAACCATAATTCTCAGCTGCAATAATATTAATCATTGTCCTGGAGCTCACAATGATGGTTCTAGGAATTCAATCTGAAATGTCCTCCATGCTACCGGGAATTTCATTGGTGAAATTTAGGCATTTGCTTGAGGGCTGTGGCATCTCAAAGCAACTACCAAGAACCAGGTAATTGTGAGATTAGTCCCAGGTTCTGCTTGCCTCCTTTCTTCCTTTCTACCCAGGAGCCAGGGAGGTAATTTTCATTGGCTAAGGAAAGTTAACCCAACTACTCAAATTAAATGGATGCAGTTCTCACAATCAAGGACTTAAAATAAACATGTAGTCTCAATTGTTCTATTGTGGAGACCCGTCTTGAGAAAACATGATCCATTCACAGAGGAGGATGGGACGGCCTCTTCTAGGTCCAATTTTGAATTTCATGAAGATTCCCTTGGGAACCTGGAGCCACTAAGGAAGTGGAGCTATCAGGTCCTGGAAGTGAATGTTTGCAAGGCACACTGAAGTTAGAACATCTTTGTAGAAGAAATTGGTGCGATTTACTTTACTCATAGAGTCATACTTGATATGAACCACGGGTTTTGCATGGGCAGGGGTCAACCAAGAGCAAACTTCTGAAGGAGGGCCACATTGCCACAATCAGCTGATTAAAACTTAGGTGGGTTTTCAAAGCCTCGCTCCGGCTCAGGTTATCTTTGCATCTGTTTTTCTACTACCATTAGAGGAGTAACAGCAGCCTACTTTGGAGGAAAAAAAAAATGATTGGAAAAGCATAGTGAGAGCATTTACCAAGACTGTATTCATATTTCTCTGAGCCCTGGGGCTCTGGACCACCGCAGAGAAAAGTTTTGTTTAACCTTTCCATGATGGGAAAACACTCATCCCTAATGCCAGCTCTCCACCTTCCAGCCGAGTCAAACTGCAGTAGGGGGAAATTGCTAGGGAAGCCAGCTTTGCAACAGTGAACAAATGTCTTTGTGAGAGAAGAAGGCTGCTCTGAGCAGTGGCTAATGGGGCTGCTTAGTGGAATTTTTTTTCCCTTTTTAACCAAACTGAGCCTTGCTCCTTTCTGGCAGGCAGACAGGCCCACTCTTCCAAGTACGCAGGAAAGTTCTGTTTTGACAAGTGCACACATTCTTTTTCAGAAAGCCACAGAGGCAAACGCCTTTGTTGCAGACAGACCAACTCCCTTCCAGCCCAGGAGGTGAAAACCCTTTCATGAGCCACATAATGGGAGCAGCAGTTGTGCTTGCTTATACAGTTCCCGAAAAGTACATAACTTCCATTATGTAGCTTCCACATACGGAATGTACTTCCCCTCACAAACCCAAACGCTAGCAGGGCTGTTTGTCCGGCACTGGGCCTGGCAAGGAGCAGGAGGTTGGCAGGACTCATGAGGCATTTTTCTGTTGGGCTTTGGTTTCCTGGCCAGTTGAACTCAGTCCAATTATTGTCCCAAAGTTCTGCCAGATAAAACAAGGAGAGAGCTTTTCTAGATGCCTGGCCTTGGGACTAAGAGATGGGGGCGGGATGGTGCAAGCTGAATGGGGATGGGGTGGGGCACACCCAAGGCCAGGGCTCAGGAGTCCCCTTTCCAAGCAAGGGCTCCGACTCCACCCTGTGGAATGTGCAGCAGCCTCCAGAGACCTTGCCCTTCGGGTGAATGCCTGGCACTCAGGCCATTCTCCCTCTGGCATAGGCCCTGATCTTAGCATCGTTTGTGATGGAAAGTCAAATTTCCTGGAACATGGGGTTAACTTTTCAGCAGACTAATCCCATTTGCAATATAGTGTACAGTATTCTGAGCAGAACTGGCCCTATCCAGCAGCAGTCTAGAAGGCTGCTTCCTTGAGATGGTATCAATAACAGTGCAAGATACTGTCCACTTCCAAAGTGTCTCCCTTTACTGCCCTTCCATTGCGCTTGCACTTCCTACTGTTGGAACCAGTATTTAAAAGTCACTAAAGGCAGTGTCTTCAGAAAGTTCTATTTAAATGCATGCATTAAATTCATAATTATGCCCACATTAAGATGCATAAGTACCATGCAAGCAAATTACAAAATATATGTAGGCTTAACCCTTATGGTCCAGTGATTACTCCCCATCCTGCCTTCCTAAGGAACGGTTGCATCTTTTTGACAGAAGAGGTTGACGATAAATGTCTGCTCTGGAATCTCTTCTCACATTGCCCTGATTCCATCTTTATCTTACTTCCTTCAACAGTCCATGAAGGGGCTTTTCCCAAATCAGTATAAACAAACTCACATTGGATTGATCATTTTCTTGTGTCTGAGCTAGGTTGCTAAATACAGAAGTTGTTCGATGTCCAGTATTTAAAATATGGAGTCTTTCTGTCTTGATTACAATTCAGCAATTCTATTTCTGTTGCTCTGTTATTTTGGTACCTAAGTGTGATTGCATAAATCTGTGAAATGTTGGAAATTCAGGAGGAGCTCATTTTTCCTGAAATATAAGTGCACTCTGGTTTTGCTTTTTGAAAAATGTCTTTGAAGGTTTCCTATACAAAGTGCCTGTGTTCAGCCCTGCAGAGGTGGTGGCAGGGCGGAGGGGCTTGAGCCTCCTTGATGATAAGCAGGACAAGGAATATCATCCAGGCTGCCAATTGCCAACAGGATTCTGATCACTCAAGGCCCTTACCCCTGTGGTCACTTTAGGTCTTCCACTATTGAATGGCCCTCTGGTTCTAGCAATTTTTCTCTGACCACAAATTGTGGCTTTGCAAATGTTCAACGTTTATTTAATTCCATGAAGTTTAGGTCACACATATTGTCTTGTTGTCTCCCAGTTTTCTCAAACCTAACCTGAAGAGTAATGGAGACCTAGGACGTTGGATCAGTGCAGGGAGAAAGGCCTGGGATTCTAAGCCACTTCTATTTCTTTTTTTTTTTTTTTTTTTTGAGACCGAGTCTCGCTCTGTCGCCCAGGCTGGAGTGCAGTGGCGCCATCTCGGCTCACTGCAAGCTCCGCCTCCCGGGTTTACGCCATTATCCTGCCTCAGCCTCCCGAGTAGTGGGACTACAGGCGCCCGCCACCTCACCCGGCTAGTTTTTTATATTTTTTAGTAGAGACGGGGTTTCACCGTGTTAGCCAGGATGGTCTCGATCTCCTGACCTCGTGATCCGCCCGTCTCGGCCTCCCAAAGTGCTGGGATTACAGGCTTGAGCCACCGCGCTCGGCCAGCCACTTCTATTTCTATATAAATGTGTAAAACAGGAACTGTAAAAAACTCATTCAGATTGGGTAACCCAGGAAAACATCATTAAAGAAGTAGCACTGAGGCTGAGGCCTGAATGAAGAGAAAGAGGAGGCCCCATGAGGAGTGGGAGAAAGAGCCTACAGGTAAAGGGAAGAGCAAAAGTGAAGGTCCTGACTTAGAAACGAGCTGCAGGCATCATACAACCAAGGCCTGGTCACTGTGTCTGTGGCTGCAAGAAAGGGGGAGAATGGCATGAATGAGACAAGGACGCTCAGAGTAAAGTGTTTGAAACTATTGGGAAAGAATCCAGAAAGCCTTGGAGGGTTTTAAACAGGGAGAATGATGCTATCCAAACTACATCTTTAAAAGTCTACTCTGGCAGCCACGTAGGAAGACAAGTAAGGACCACTGCCTAAATCAAGACAAGAGACAGTGGCGGAAAAGATGCTGAGAGCCCCAGGCAGATCTCAGAGACATTTTGGAAGTTTCATTGGCAGGATTTGGTAATGGGCTGGATATGACCCCAGGATCCCAGGCTCTGCCTGGTCCCAGTCCACTGTCTTTACCTGAACTTTATCACCTCTTTAGGATCCTTCAGAAGCCCATAGAAGCTGAGTCAGGCGTTGCCACCCAGCTCCTGAATTAATCCAGACCACTTAGCACTTGTGCACACCTGCTGTTCCTGAGTCTCAGCTTTATTGAGGCCTTGAAACCTCTCTTTTTTTCCTCTATTCCCCTGGTTACCATTGTGTTCCTAGAGCTTCCATATGTCAGGCTTCACTCTGACACCTGCTACAGGGTGATCCACAATGTGGTTCTTGCTATTCACCCTTATGGCTTTATTCTGCGGGTACAATGCATCCCCCATCCTGTCCCAGCACCTACAGGCCTAACTGGCTGGGTCTGCCCCTCACCAACCCCTTTTCCCCAGTCATGTGTGGTCCTGAGAAGCTGCCCAGCTTTCTAAGAATGCCTCTTTTATTGGGACATTATACTTCGAGCCATTGACTAGACCCGCTCCTACCTGGATATGCCTCTTAGATCCATGTCTCACTGGCCTCCTGTTTCTAAGATTCTACCCTTCTTGGGAACTCTTGCTTGTTTCATGGCCTAGATGAGATCCTATCTGCCTGTTCCTCTTCTATGGCACCACCAACTAGAATCAAAATGAAGCTGCTATGTCCCTTTGGACTGTTGGCTTCTTCTGTCTCGAGTGGCAGACAGAGCTAATGGCAGGGAGGCCACTATCTGGCCCTGTCTTGGCCAGACCAAAGTTATTCCTATGTAGTGAGATCCTGGCCTGTCACTTTGCCACACCCACCCAAGTCACAACCGTGAGAACACTATGCAATGAACACGCCTAGGTAAATGTGCCTATACAGGCTGATTCTTGTGCATAAACATGTATACGTGTAGGTATATGTTTATTCATAGAAGTCTACAATGACACTACTTCTTATAATTATTTTAATTCATCCGAGGCCATATATGTAAGGATTAAAATTCAGATATATAGGGAGACCCTCATTACTGGGTATAATCATGAACTGATCACAAGATGATACCTCCCTGAATTGGTCCCACTCTAATCTTGCTTTTATCTTCCTGCACAGCATTATTCAGGTAGGCCTTCCTTTAAAAAAAAGAAAATAAGACAAGATCATTGCAGAAAAGCATACCCAACTCCCATAGTTTACCACCTCTTCAAAGCTGATTCTTTCCTTGGTTCATCTATCTTTTTCTTATGATTCATAATTCCTTACTTTTTATATCAGTCACCTATGGTCACAATAGTGCTGCATGAGGTACAATCTCAAAATATAGTGGCTTAGAATAATAAACATCCATTCACTTTACTGGTCTGTGTGTTGGTAATTTGGGCAGAGGTGGCTGAGCAGTCCTGGTCTCAGAATTCTCTCACGTTCCTGGTAACTGACTATTGGTCGATCTTGGCTGAGATGACTCTGGTGACTCGCCTGTTCCCACATTGTGTGTCCCATCCTCCAGGAGCCAGGCTGGGCATGTTGTCATGGTGATGGCAGAAGGCAAGAACAGAAACGTAAATGGAAACACGCAAGTACTCTTTGGAGTATTTGTTTGTGTCACATCTACTAACCTCCCATTGGATAAAGCAAGTCACATGGCTTTTAATGAAAGAGTAAAAGCTTTGACAACACCTCTAGAGGCTTCCATAGTCAAGAATTTTGAGGTTTAGCTGAGTAAAACGGCAGAGTCAAAAGAGTAAGCCATGAGATGGAGTGTCTTAGGAAGGCTGCAGTAATACATTTTAAAAGCTTCAAGCCAGGGAGATCTTAGCTTGCAGAAATCCTCACCCCACCATTTTATAAATAAATAAATAAATAAATAAATAAATAAATAAATAAATAAATAAATATAAAGCCCAGAGGGGTTCAAGTACATTTTCAAAGGGTAAGAGATGGAGCTAAAACAAGAACACAAGTGTTTTGCTCAGCCCAGTGTTCTTTCTGTTGCCTGGAGTTTCTCTGGCCATTCTGATCTTTGTTTTCGTTTTCCTATCATCCAACTGTGTGAGAATAAATTGGTCTCAGTACTCTGTTTTCTTAATTCCTAGTAGAAGCTGAAGGCATTGCTTTTCTCTTGGGAACCCTGTTTGGTGCTGACTGATGGGAGGTGCCTCCCCTAGATTTGCAGAGGGAGCAAGGTTTTAATTCCTGGAAAATTTAAAACACAATTTTATCTTTGCTACTCTACTGAACTTCTCCTGAGCTTGCCTTTCCTTATCTCCTTGCTCTCCCAGCTGCCAGGTAATTTGATCTGGATCTGTCTTATCAGTCCTAGGCCAGCAAGCAGGTGATGAATGTGGGGCTGGGGAGGCAGCTGTCTCTTCTTTGAGGCCACTGGCATTTTTGGAAGAGACTCTATGTGTAGCAGTTGCTGGAAATGGAGGTGAAACTCATTCCCACACTCTTTAGTCTAAGGCATGTACTGTTTGTTTTTTGTTTTTTGTCTTTGCTTCCAACTCACTTAGAGGTGAATGTTTCTTCTTGAGAGTTCTTGGCATTCATGGGGCTTTACAGTGGTCTGGTCATTGAGGCTCCCTACCAGATGACAGAATTTCCCTGGCTTAACCCTGGTTGATCTTAAAACAATAGCTCACACTTATAAATCACATTCAGAGTCTTGAATTGAACTAGAGTGTAAAACAGTGCAGCAGATGGATTATTCAACCTTCTGAAAGAGAAGCCTTAATGGTACCATGGTGGTGCTGCCCCAGGTAACCTGGATAGGTCTTATGCTTCAGATGTGAGATTAAAGGATCAAGGGGAAGCTGTTGAGTCATGGCATCTGACCCACTTAAACCTGTTAGACTCTCTTCAAGAATCTGACATGTCCTTTGAGAGGAATCATCTCCGAGTTGTATCTCTTCTGCACGACTACAGGGAGAAAGCCTGCTGTATCTACTGGAATCAAAAAAGAAGCAGAGAAAATGGAATGTAGACAAACGGATATCTGGACCCAGCTGGACAAAGCCCTGTGATGTTAAAGCCACCAGTCTGACTCTGAAGGACACTGTCACTACCACATCCCAAAAGGAAATGTACCCAGCCTGCCTACATGACACCTCAGCATCCCTCCCAGGGGAAAGAGCTATGCCTTAGGGGTGTGATGTCACAAACAAGTCAACCATCATTTAGGGGCATCATTTCAAGGTTCCCCTTCTCTGCTTCTCAGCTTACTTTCCCTCTGCTGCTGTCACCAGGCTGTCAGCATCCAAATTAGCACAGGGCCCCAACCCAAGCAAACATCAACTGGATTGTCAGCCCAGTGAATGACCCACCCTGGGGACCTGCTGTTACTCCCTGCCTTGGCTGTCACCTTCCTGTGGCCTTCCTCTTTCCCCAGGCATGCAGAGCCATGAAAACAGCAGTAAGCTTCTCCCTGAGAAAGAAAAAGCTGTGTGTAAGGTCAGGTAACACAGGGCCAGAGAAACTCTCCCTTCCCCCTTCCCACAGACACATCTTATCCTCGCCCCAAGTTAAGGACCTCTCAATCCAGCCACAGTAGCAATCCTGGGATGGCAGGAAAACGTTCAGCCTGGAACCCACAACCTCTGCAGCGCAGCAGCCAGCACCAGTGAAGGACATGGAGTTCAATTGAAAAGGAATTTGAATGACAAAGTGACATTATGTCCATCTCCCTAATGATGGGACAAGTTAGTCTTCTGTCATTGGCAAGCAGGGCCAGATCTGTATTTAAAAGCTATTTCTCATGGTTTTAAGTCACCAGCTCAGCTCAATACCTAAAACAAAGAGAATGAATTATGGAACAGGATGAGGGGAGCTTGTTAATTTTCCTCCTCATGCACTGTGAAATGAAAGCTTTATTCTAAGAATGGTATATCCTCAGGGCTCTCTCTGGAGAGACGCTGACAAATTCAAATGTCCTTACTGTTTTCTTTGCCCCTTACTTTATGGCTTTTTCTGTACACATTTATAAAGTATATATATTTCATGGTATGTCTGTGTCTATAGGACTCAGGGAGTTCAAGTCTGTGATTCTCTTTAGGGCTTCCTTGACAATAAGGAGTGCTTAGGTGCTGTTATTGATGAATACACACACACACACACACACACACGCACACACACACAATTAGAATTTGTGTCCAACCTGTCTGTATATATTATAGAGACATCCATGCAGGCTGCTTGCTATTGTCCGCACTAGTGAGCTATAGCCCATCTCCAATTGGAACCCAATGAAATAATCATAATAATTTTGCCTTCATGTATCACCTTTCATCAGGGAGGATGAAAGGACTTCACAAACTCTGGGTTCTTCTTTGATCTAGGCGCCTATCTGGTACACCGATCTCCATTGTGTATTCTGCCCTCACCCTGCAGATGGGCCTCCCATTGACAGTAATTGAACTTCCATATGCAGAGCAGCCAAAAGGCTGGTCTGGCCAGAGAGCCTTCTGCCAGCTGCCAGGAGGGAGAGGGCTGCTTCCAGAAGGGACTTGGGTTGCTGTTCTGCATCTGCAACCGGGGGCAGGGATTATAAACGTGGGGAAAGAAGCAAGTAATTCTTAAGCTGCAACTTCAGTTTTGAGAGAGGGGTGCTTAATAGGAGGTGGAGGAACATTCTAGGTAACGTGATAAAATAAATCTCCAGAATGTGGGTGTTGCCTAAGGCTCTGCTCTTTACTATCTTCTCTTCCATATCCAGACTTTAGCTATTAGCTTTATGGGAAGGACTCTGAAATATGTATCCCAGGCTCAAACTCTCTCTTGGGTCTAGCCAGGCATCGCTAGCTGTCTCCTGGGCATTTCCATCCACATATTTCACTGGAACATCAGTTGCAACTTCTACCAAATATAATATATGATTCTTCCTCCTCCTTCACTCTCAAATAGCTCCCTTCCCTGACTTTCCTACTTGTAGTCACTGATGTTACAGCTACCAGTAATTTAGCCAATATCTGTGTTCTTGTGGAGCTTGCATTTTAGAGAGGGGTGAGAGAATCCAATAAACAAGCAGTAAATGAAGAAGAGAAACAGCAGGAAATGATAGTTTAGGTGGTTATGGATTAGGGGTATGGACCTGTTTGGACTGAATGACCAACATTGGCTTCTCCAGGGAGGCGATCCGGGAGGACACTATTCCAGGTACAGGGAACAGCAAGCACCAAAGCCCTGAGACAGTCAAGGCCCCAAACAGAAAAGATGCTGAGCTGCTGCAGCATGATAACAGGAGAGTGGGAGGAGATGAGGTTAGCGAGGTGGCCAGTGATTAGATGAGGTGAGGCTTTGGCAATGGGTTACAGAGCTTGGAATCTAAGCCAAGTGCTGTCCAAAGCCAGGCAGGGTTTCCAGCAGCGGCTTATGGGAGCTGATGTCCATTAGAAGCACCTCTCAGCTGAGACTTTGAGTCACTTCGACTCTTCTCTGTATCACACACCTCTCTCTACACAGGCAGTGTCTAATGGGGAAAGAGAGAAAGGTTTTGGTAACCCTCCAACTCCCTTTGCTTCTCCCCTCCAGGGTCCTGGACAGAGTTTTCTGTGTTCAAAAGAACTAGCAGCCAAACAGAAAATAAAGCATCCTTTTTGTGATCGCTGGGAAAGGACAAGATACCCTTCAGGCTGAATGTGGCTTAGGCGAGCAGACTAAAGCTTAGTTTCCCAATTTTTCTGAGAATTTAGATCTTTGGACCCACCTGCTCAGGCATGTTTGTTGTTGGAGGGGGTGAGAATGGGTGGTCTCATGGAGAGTGGTTGCTACCCCCATCTCCCAGCTGCTGAGAATGTTGTCTGCTAAGGAAATCACAGCTGCCCTCAGAGAATCACCCTCAGGAGGTTTCCCACCTTCCCAGCAGGGGCTGCATGCAATCCATGACTGGCATAGGGTACAAAAGGCAGGCCCCTTACCACTAGGTGAGACAATTCTGTGGTACAGTTCAAGCTCCGGAGCTCCCGTGGGAACAGGTCCAAGAAGTGTCCAGCTGAGACCCCAGCCTTGCTCTGTCCTCTGCTGCACCTGGCTTACCTTCCCCTCTTCTCCTGAGAGCATTTTCTCAACAGACATGTGCACTTCATCACCTTTTCAGGATCTGCTTCTAGGGAATGCAACCTAAGACAAGTGGAGATAGAGCCAGACCTTTTAAGGAGCCCTGACAAATCTCTGCAAAATTTCCATTCACTTATCCCTTTTAAATTCATTCATTTATTCAACAAACACATTGAAACATGTTTTGCACACTTTGGCACACAAGAAATCAGGTGGGCACAGCCCATTCTCTCATAGAGCTTACAATCCAGGAGAAAAGGCAGGCATCAAACCGGTAAATGCATTCATTTGCATGCATCGTGTTGAGAGTAGTCTTCATCATTTAACAGGGACTGTTTGCCTCCAAGTCCCTGTTTCTAAGACGATGAAGGAACAGGAGTAAGCCTGGACACCAGGGCCTTTCTTCTGCTTTGGGAGCTGCTGACATGTAGCTGGGATCTCTTTGTGTCTCCGCTGGGCTGACACTCACCAGTGAGCCAAGAAGGGAGGGGCGGTTAAAGGCATGAGGACCCCGAAGGAGACCCCTTGAAAGTGCTCACTCCTCCTTTTACTAATTATTTTGTTTTTTGAAAAGCTTGCCCTGTTTAGTCTGTCAGGAGGCCTTCCTGCCCACAGGGGATATGGCTGCCTCCCAGGAGAATCTGGCCGGGATTTATACCACCCAGCCCACAAAATCCTGAACAACTCGGGACCAGCCCATGCTATTGTGAGCTGAGAGTCACTCTTCAGTTCTCATGATTGCAGGTAAATAAATGTTCCAGCCATCCTGAGCTCTCACATGGTCACTACCTGCCAAGGAATTTCTCCACCCAGGACCCATGACCACATTGCTGGGCTGAGACTTTCTTACATTCATAGAGTTCCCCTGTTCCAATGGCCACTAGTCAGCTCCCATTGCCTTTGTTTCCTGCTTGAAAGAGGTAGAAGAGAACTGTTGGCTGATGCTTGTTTAACTCACTGCCAAGGGTGCAGTTTAAGGAAGATCTCCCTCAAAGGCAGCCACATTCCAGCCTCCTCTATAAGTGCTTACTAATGGAAGAGATAATTTGGGGTCAGGGCCAGCTTCGTGGGCCTCTGACCTGTGCAATTACACAGGACTGCACACTTAGAAGGGCCCTACTCTTGGTTTAATGTTCTGCTGTTGCTGTCTTGAAATTCTTAATAATTTCTAAACAAGGGTCCCTACCTTTTCATCTTACCTTAGGCTCACAGTTTATATAGCTAGTCTGGTTTGGGATCATGCATCAAGTGTTGTTCCAGGTTGCCTGCCAAGAGGCAGAGAGAAATGTAAAACTTCCCTGAGATCTCTTTCACCCCAGGATGCTGGTGAATTCTAAAGGCACAGGGGCCGATTTCTGCAGTAAAAAAGTGTCTCTGGGGAGAGTATATTCACAGTACAGAACCATCAGACTGTACAGAGCCCAACATGGTGGCCAGTTGCTGACTGTCAGGGTAGCTGCAGAGGAAGAATGGAGACGTAAGAGCAGGAGAAATCTGCTTGATTGTCAACAGAACTAGATCTGTCTTTTCTTGGTCTGGCAGATGTTTGGAGCTGATCATTTTTCTTAGGGAGCATCTGGGGGCTCCTTGAAGGTCTCCTGCTGGCCCTTCACGGGTGTTCCCTTCATCCTGACAGATGCTTCTCTCTTCCTGGAGTCAGTTGAGGCCTCTTCCACAGCCCCTAGAAAGCCAGCATGTCCCCTCAGCTCCTGGGGCCCCTGTCGAGATAAACCCAAGCAAATCCCACTCCGTTCCTCTCTCCTTCAGGGTCCACCTCCACCCCGCCCCACCCCCTCAACCTTGAAACCATGGCCCATTTCATCTATAGCAGTTGCCACAGTAAGACACTGATCTTTCCTTCCACACTTCCAAATGCAGGCAATGCGTTTCACAGTTTTCTGAGTGATCCCATGGAGGCCTCCTTGCTAGATCTGAGGCAAAGACGGCACTCCCTACCTCCTTCCCATGGGTGGAGTGGGAAGCTTATGACATGACCACAGCTTTCTCTGAAAAATGAATACACCACACATACTCACACACACGTTCAAAATTCTCTCATTCTCTCTGTCTCTTCTGTTTTTTATTCTCACAGTAGGTAAGAGGGGACTTAGAAGTTGTGAAACCAGTTCCTCACAATTTTCCTTATAATTTTTGCATGAGAGATCTGGCTTTGGAATTTCACACTACTGTGTTTCATTGTGTCTGTGGAAACTTCAATATTAACACCTTAGTACAGGTGCCAGGCCCTGGGTTAAGCACCGTAAGTTGAGTCATATATTATTCACACAACTCTGTAAAGTTTACAAAGCAGCTCACGTGCCCTGCCTCATTTGGCTGTCCCCACTGCCCAGCAGAGTGAATCTATTGAGATTCGGGAGGCTGTGTGGTTTGCTCTTGTCACTCAGCTTGTGAATGGAAGGGCTGAGGTGGAGACTTCTTCCCAGATCTCCCACTGCTGACTGTGGGCTTTGCCTTGGCACTTCTGCCCAAGAAACACACAGGGATGTTGGTGACTATTACATGAAGCAGCCACTGGTTAGCACTCTACCAGATATGGAGATTATATTAGTTTGCTCTCACTCTGCCAATAAAGACATACCTGAGACTGGGTAACTTACAAAGGAAAGAAGTTTGGCCAGTTGCGGTGGCTCATGCCTGTAATCCCAGCACTTTGGGAGGCTGAGGCAGACAGATCACCTGAAGTCGGGAGTTCGAGATGAGCCTGACCAACATGGAGAAACCCCATCTCTACTAAAAATACAAAATTAGCTGGGCGTGGTGGCACGTGCCTGTAATCCCAGCTACTCAGGAGACTGAGGCAGGAGAATCACTTGAATCTGGAAGGCGGAGGTTGCAGTGAGCCTAGATCTTGCCATTGCACTCCAGCCTGGGCAACAAGAGCGAAACTCCGTCTCAAAAAAAAAAGAAGTTTGATTGACTCACAGTTCCACATGGCTGGGGAGGCCTCACAGTCATGGTAGAAGGCAAATGAGGAGCAAAGTCAATGTCTTACATGATGGCAGGCAAGAACATGTGCAGGGGCACTTCCCTTTTAAAACCATCAGATCTCATGAGACTTATTCATTATCATGAGAACAGCACAGGAAAGATCTGCCACATGACTCAATTACCTCCCACCGGGTCCCTCCCATGGCAGGTGGGAATTATGGGAGCTATAGTTCAAGATAAGATTTGAGTGGGGACACAGCCAAACCATATCAGAGATAAAGCAAAAGACCAGCAGAATGTGTTACTATTTTTGTGGTTGTTACTTTTAGTTCCTGGGTCATCTGGGTTGACTGTTTAGGATGTAGAAATTCATACTCACCTCTGGTGGCCATCTCGCTTCTGGACTTCATCCAGACAGCCCTGACCATGGCCTACCCTCGTCTTTTCCCTGTGTGCCCTGGTTGCCTTGGGCATCTTGGGGTTCTGATGTACCCTCAATATCCCCTACTGAAGTTTACTTTTCCTGCCTCTCAGTGCTCCAGGCCTCTGCTCATTCTGTCACCTAATTACCTTGCCTTCACTAAGGTGAGAAGGTTGAGGCAAGCCCTCAAATCCCTTGTAGGTGGCCAGTTAGCTTTTTAATGGTCTTTAGAGATCATAACACCAGACCTGGCCAAGTCCCACCCTAGTCACCTAATCCTAAAGAGTGTCTGACATGGTGGACAAGGGGACAGAAGCTTGGGATCAGGCTCCCAGGAGACTCACAGGTGTGGGCAGGATTTTGTATCTCTAGATCTTACACCACATGTTCAGCCATGCAGTGGACATGCTGGCCTTGAATGGAAGCTGCTTGATAGCTGCTGAGGATGTTATGAGTGTCTAGAAAAGTTATTAGAGGGATTCAGGTTAAGGGAACATTGGCTAAGATCAAGAAACAAAAAATGGTAATATTTAGTACATAATACATTCAGTGCATGCTAAGTACTGTTGTGCATTATTTTTTACCCCCTCACTAACCTCGTGTGTATATGAGGAGGGTAAAATAATTATCTTCAATCTACAGGGGTATAGAGAGGTTAGGTACCAGCCCAAAGTCACACATGGGTGGTAGGGTTCAAACCCCGATCTTTCTGAGTTTGAAGCTCATGTTGTAAAGCATTATGCTGTTTTGTGATCTCACCCCTTGGGAACACCAGAGATGAAAATTGCCCATGTATCAATGTGGGGAAAACCATAAGAACTGTTTTAAAGAAAAAATAAATTACATTTGTTGCAAAGTTCCACCATGAAAACATGTATGATTCCTCCAGCTTCTTCTCTCCCAGGGTTCCCACGTGTTCTGCCTTGGATTATAAAGTAAATAATGGCTCTTCATTTGAAGTTTTGCAAACTAAAGTGTCTTTAAAAGAACTCTGGGTGTGTTACAGAAAAGTGATTTTCCAGAAATACACATTCCTTTAAACTTCTATTCTGAGGGGCGGTCATAAGACCTACTGCCCCCATGGCCAAATCCACCACATTAAAGCAAATGAAAGCATAACTCAGATGATTAATATGAATTATTCCTTCCATAACCCTTTATGTTGTCAAAGTGCTTTGCCCTGTTGCTGTTGGTTTATACAAATTAAGTGACTCCGCCAGCCAAAACACCAGGAAGAAAGATTTCACCAGGCTTTGATAGAATTAAATAGTCCAGCATTCTTTGGCCAACACTAAAGTTTTCATATGAAATTGAAACAAGAACAAATGCCAGGCCAAGAGAGTCCAATGACCAGAAAAACTTCTGGAATAATATTTTCACAACAGTGAACCAAGAAAATATTCAAGGCCAGATTACCCCTCCCAACAAGGTCATAACTCTGTAAGAAAATAATTAGTAGAAGACTCTTTGTTCTTCCCTCTCTGCAGAGTGAAGGCACCGGCCCTTTGTATTTGGTTGCAAGGCTGATCTTTTAGAGAGCTTTGTTTCCTCATGCCCCAATGCAAGCTAACCTGAAGTGTAGTTGTGTTAGGCTGTTCTTGCATTGCTATAAAGAAATATCGGAGACTGGGTAACTTTAGGTTTAATTGGTTCTGTGGGCTTTGTAGGAAGCATGGTGCCAATGTCTGCTAGGCTTCTAGAGAAGTTTCAGGAAGCTTACAATCATGGCAGAAGGCTAAGGGAGAGCAAGCATGTCACATGGTGAAAGCAGGAGCAAGAGTGAGAGAGCGAGGTGCCACACACTTTTAAATAGCCAGATCTTGCGAGAAGTCACCCAGTATCATGAGTAGTGATGACACCAAGGGGATGATGCTAAACCATTCATGAGAAATCCACCCCTGTGACACAATCACCTGCACTAGGCCCTACTTCCAATACTGGGGATTACAATTCAGCATGAGATTTGGACAGGGACTCAGATCTGAACTATCTCTGGAGTGTCTCAGTTTGAGTTCTCCCAGCAGCAGACTGAGACAAGGATTTGAGTGTGAATGTTTTTTTTTTTTTTGGGAGGAGATCCCGGAAAACACTGGCAGTGGGGGAGTGAAGGAGTGAAGCAGGAAAGGGAAACTAGCCAACAGAAGTTCATACCAACCAAGTTACCACATTGGGGGACTAGAGGTTAATCTTGCTTAGGTCCTCTGGGAGTCAATGAAGAACATGTGCCTCTGAGGGGAAGGATTTGGGGTATTTAAATACCATCTCCCATTACCTATTGTTTAAGAGTTGTGGGATAAGGATGGCAAATCTCAGCTGCCTCCAACAGCCAGAGAGAGCTCTCAGGCGAAGTGCTGTGGGTGCTGGCAGCTGGAAGATGGACTGAGGCGCATGGAGATGGTAGTAAATGCCAGTGCAAGCTGCATCTTACAGAAGAGAAGAAGGAGTAGGCAGAGCATCTAGGACCCACGATACTTTTAGGGGTTTATGAAAATGTCTTAATTTTGATTCCTTTTAAGATCAGCAGAAAAACATGAATATAATACTCACGATACATAACAATAAATCCAGTCTGAATTGTATTTGTCTTTATACCAATACCATCATAAAATATAATTTTTAATATTTTTAATGGAGGAAAGGGCCCATGAAGACTGACAAAAGTCATATGTGTCCCTGGATAGAGGAAGAGCTTCAATTATTTTTCTTGATTGTTGGCACATTCTCTCATTTAGGATGGCTCACACAGATCCCAACCACCCCACCTCACTTTACCAATTTCTTTCCACTTTTCTTTCTTTCTCTTCTGCTTCCTTGCTCCTGTGTCTCTCCTGCTGTATTTCTTTTTTTTTCTATCTACAGTGAACATTTGTTATTTTTGTCTGCCCATTATTCATTCCCAAATCATCTAATAAATAGCCTCTGAATTTGCTTCAGAGGAACCAGTCTTTCTCACCACATGCAGTCTGCCCTACCTGCTCCTCGCCAAGAGGTGGGCGCTTGACACAGATCAGATGCCTGCTTCTTGGAATTTGACTTTTGAACAGAGTAATAAAAAAATGATATTAGTTTCTGCTCCTCAGATCCCTGGCCTGCCCTCGCACCTATTCTCTTTGAAACCTGGTTCTTCAGCTCTTCCTTCCATTCTGTGAGTGGTTATTTTGTGCTTAAGTTGTGCAGAGCTGAGTGTTTGTTGCCTACAGCCAAACCCCCTCATTTATGTGTACACACACTGAATATATATACATGTATATATAAATTGTCTCCTGGGCAAAAGTGGCTCCGAGTTCCAGGTTCATCCCTCCTCTCTGAATCTCAGCTTAGTAATTCTATATGTAATTACCAAGCCAAGATTCATTCATCTCAGGTAATTACAAAAAGAAGGTAAATAAACGGAAAGAAATAATACAGAAAAACATAGATATTAATAAAATAGAAAGCAAATATATTAAAGAGAAAAATCAACAGGACCAACACATTTGATTATTTGGAAAGCTTAATGAAATTGATAAACTGGCCAGGTGAGGTGGCTCCTGCCTGTCATCCCAGCACTTTGGGAGGCCAAGGCAGGGGGATCACCTGAGGTCAGGAGTTCGAGAGCAGCCTGACCGATATGGTGAAACCTTGTCACTACTAAAAATACAAAACTTAGCCGGGCGTGATTGCATGGGTCTGTAGTCCCAGTTACTCAGGAGGCTGAGACAGGGGAATTGCTTGAACCCAGGAGGCAGAGGTTGCAGATTGCACCACTGTACTCCTGTACTCCAGCCTGGGTGACAGAGCAAGACTCCGTCTAAAAAAAAAACAAAAAGAAAAGAAAAGAAAAGAAAAGAAAGAAATGGATAAACTTTTGGTAAGATTGATCCAAGAAAGGAGAAAAAGGCCCACAAGTGACCAGTGTAGTAATATTATACAGACATTAAAATGACAATGAAAGAATGTTTTAAACATTATGCCAAATAGTTTGAAAATTTAAATGCATGGACAAAATCCTAGAAAGATACAATTTACAAAAAAGACACGAAGTGAAAATTTTAAACACCTGGATAATCCTATTATTATTGAATAAATTAAATCCATAATTAAAAAAATACTTCCCCTGTATAAAACTATAGGCCCCAAAGCCATCATTGTTAAATTCCATAAAAATTTAAGGGAGAAATAATGCCAATCTTAAACAAACTCTTTTGGAGAATGGAAAATAATAAAAAAGACATGCCTCAATTCATTTTATGATGCTAGTATAACTTGATACCAAGCCTGCATGTGTACACATAAAGTTATGCTAGTATAACTTGACACCAAGACCAGAATAAGAGACAAAAGTAAGTTAATTTTATTCACAATCATACATTAAAAATTCCTTTAAAAAGTTAGCAAACACAATCCAGTCATACACATACACACACACACACATCCATATATATGTATATAAAAAATATATCATAACCAACTTAGATTTAGTCCAGACATGCAAATGCAAGGTTAGTGGAACATTAGTAAACCCATTAATGTGATTTACCACATTAAGAAATAAGAATGGAAAAATTATGTTTTTCAAAACATGCAGACGTATTTGGCAAAATTCAATATTCATTCATAATCTTAAAAATAACAATGAGCTAGGAGGAGAAGGAGAATTCCTTACTCAATTAAAGAGTATCTAATTTTAAAAACCTGCAGAAACATTATAGTTAGTGATGAAATATTAAAGGCTTTTTCTTTGGGACCAGTAACAAGAAATAACTGGTACAGTTATCACGTCTTCTAGGTGACATTTTCCTGGAGGTCCTAAAAAGTTCAGTAAGTCGAGAATAATAAATAAAATACACAGTGATTAGAACGGAAGAAATAAAATTGCCTTTATTGAGATATGCTATGATCATTACACAGAACATTCAAGAGTATTAAAAAATAAATCAGACTTAATAGCAATATTGTAGAATGCAAAATCAATCTACATTTGTATCCATTTCATTTCTATGTGTATTAGCAATAAATAAATTATAAACAAAATACATTGTCTAGATAATAGTATAAAATCCTTTGTAAACTAGAAAGCCTCTCCCATCAAAATTACACATCTGTGTATGTGTATGTGAAAGGCACACCACGTTCAGAGATTAGAAAACTCAATATCATAAAAGATTCTTATCAAATTGATATCTCAAATGAAATATGAATAGCTTTCTGTTTTCTGAAAATTAGTAAGTTCTTTCTAGAATTTATATGGAAGTGCAAAGGGCCCAGAATAACGAAGACATTGTTGAAGAAGAAACATAAAGCAGGATGATTTGCTCTAACAAACAAGAACTATTATAAAGGTCTAATAATTAAGGTCTAGGCTGGGCACAGTGGCTCATGCTCTCAGCACTTTGGGAGGCCAAGGTGGGCGGATCACCTGAGGCCAGGAGTTCAAGACCAGCCTGGCTAACATGATGGGACCCCCATCTCTACTAAAAACACAAAAATTAGCAGAGAGTGGTGGCACAGTCCTATAGTCCCAGCTACTTGGGAGGCTGAGGCACGAGAATCACTTGAACCCAGGAGGTAGAAGTTGTAGTGAGCTGAGATTGTGCCACTCCACTCCAGCCTGGGCAATAGAGTGAGGCTCTGTCTCATACACACACAAAAACGTATAGATAACTAAGGTGAAAATCTAGACAAATACACAGTGATAGAGAACACAGAGCCAAGAAACAAACCTACACAGGTATAGAAACTTAATTTAAATCAAGGCAGTACTAGAGAGGATTAGAAAAAAGACTTTCCAATAAATAGTGCTGAAACAATGGCATATCAATGGGGTATCAACATGAAAAAATTTAACTGAATCCCTACTTCACACTACACAAAACTAAATTCCAGGTGAATTTTAAACATAAATGTGAAAGGCAAAACAACAAATTGTCTAGAAGACAATGTAGGAAAACATCTTCATTATCTTGGATTAAATAAGAAATAAAACCACTGACTATCATAAGGAAATGATTACTCAAAATCAGGCTCAAAATCAGTAACTTCTGTTCACAAAAATAACATTTAAGAGCATAAAAATGCAAGCCGTTGACTGGGAGAAAAATATTTGGAACACAAAATTGACAGAGGACCTGTATCTGGAATGTAAAGTTCTACAAATTCATAAGAAAAAGCATAAAACCCAGTGAAAAAATAGGCAAGGGGTTTAGAACAAATCACTTAGAGAAGAGGATACACAAATGGCCAAAAAAAACCCAAAACAAAACATGAAAAGCTGATTAATTTCTTTGTAATGAGGGCAGTATAAATTGTAACCACCACATTGAGATACCAATAGATGTTCCTGATGAGGGAATCCAAGGGTCACTGATGTTAAAAGGAAATTTACTTTTTATCATTTACTGTTTTGCGTTGAATTTATTTTACGTCATCCTTGTATTGCTTTACATTTAAAGAAGAAAATTGAATTACATGTACATTAAAGAAGGAAAACAATGAAGCTAAGAACAGAAGTGACTGGACAGGCCCTATCTCCTTGCTTGTGGATTAGTGACAGCCATTAGCTGATTGATGTTCTCAAGCTCTGACAACTCCACAAAGATAAATCAATGGCTGAGAATCAATTGATGGAGCAGCCCAACAGGTAATTCAGGCTCTAGACAACTTTTTCTTTTTTAATAGCAGAGTGGTTTAGTAAGACAATCTGGTTTTCTTTAGCTTGTAGGGGCTAAAGATTGGGCTAAGATGACACCCCACTGACTTGAAATAAAACCCCTATGAATATACCTATGTTTTAACTAAAGTATTTATGCAGGGGCTAATTTTTCTATTTTGATGGTCCATTTACTCACTAATATTATCTGAATGCCTATCATATACCAGACATTGCTCTAGATAATCGGGATACAGCAGTGAACAAAATAAACAAATTCTCTGCCCTCTTAAGCTTATATCTTAGAGATACAGAAAATAAGTAAATAAATATGCAGAATGATACGAAGAGTAACATGTGTTCTGAAGAAAATTCAGGCAGAGTTAGGGTTGCGGGTGGTGCTATTTCAGTTGGGATGGCCATATATGGCCTCTCTGAGGGATTAGTATTTCAGAAGTGAGGGAGGGGACCACACACATATCTGCAGAAAGAGTCCTAAGCAGAGGGAACAGCAAGTGCAAGAGGCCTGAGGTGGGCCTGTGTATCCCTGGGCTCTACTTGAGTTATTGTTGTTTTACAGGATGGAATGTTTTTGCTGTGCTATCTCCTTTAAAGCGGTAAAGCCACAAGTGGGTTTAGTGCCTATTGTTTGTCTGGATACACCCTCCAGACAGGCCTGTGCATGATAGGTCAGTAGCAGATGGTGTCAGCAACTTGCTATGAAATAACAGATTGTCTCCCCTGTTGTCCTGGTTATGCCACTCATATCCCCAGAAGGGCTAATAAGTTGTCTTCTTCTGGTGTAAAAGGTAGTATCTGGGGATTTCCACACTAATTCTGTAATGTCACCAAAGTAAAGAAGGCATCACTAATCCTATCACATACTAGGGGTCTTGGGCCCCCCACCAACCTCACCTCTAGGTGTTCAGATGGCATGTCTCGAGCTTCCAGGCCCTACCCCAGATCCTATTTGCTTGCTTCTATTCCCACAGTCTTCCTTCCGGTTCTGACACACAAAAGCTCTATTTTACTCTTTCACAATTAATTGGCTCGTTAAAACCCAGAGCTCCCATATTTAGCAATCATGAAAACTGGCTCCCCTTTCCTTGAGGGCAAGATGAGCTTACTCTTTAAATTCTGCGAGCAAGTGGTGAGACATAGGTACGTACCACCCTGGTGGGTGGTAAGTGCCCTCCACTCCCAAAGTCGATAGTGCCCGGCTAATGAGACAGAAAAAAAAAAAAAAAAAAAAAAAAAAGGAGGAAAAACAGCTGTCAGCATGTACAACCAGGTTGAATAGTCCATTCCCGCTGCACTTTCTCCTGCCAGCGATCCTTTGCGCATCCCTGTGTCCTCAGGGGAGCAACTTCCTCTCATTGGGTGGACACACCACCCACCACTAAGGGAGTGACTGTCACTCCTGGCTTCCTTGAGTGTGTGTGTTAGCAGGGCCCCTGGGTGAATTGCTCACCTCCTTTGTGCTTTTTCTCCCAGGGTGTGATTTCCTAATGATTCTATCTCTTGTCCACCTCTGGACAAGAGGTGTGTGTAGTTAGGCTCCAACATCATCATGCAAGTGTTCACTGAAGCTATGGAAATGTGTTTGCCTCCCTGGCCCGCCGGGACCACCGTCTCTTGTGGCTGCCTCTGTTTTCCTCAATTAAGGCTCTACTTTCTTGCCACAACCCAAGGGCATCCACCATCAGACCCACCTTTCCAGAAAGCTCCCTTTCCTGTCCCTTATCAAGTGACCCCACCTACACTTGACATTTGCACACATGAGGACAATTTTCTTATTATCCTGCTTAGGAGAAATAACCAGTTGTTTCTAACCTGAACAACCTTAGTGTGCTCTCCTCCACTCTCCTACATATTTTGTTGAAGAATCAAATCTTACACTGGGAAGCTTTAGTATTGATCATTTTGTTCCTCCTATGCTATCCTTAGTTTTGTTCCTCAGTTGGCCCCCTTCTTGAAGCCCCTGATATCTTAGGGTAGCAACATAATATAATCAGGTCCTTGCTGTGGCAAACAATAGTGGTGGCTAACTGGTACTCTTACCATGTTTTGGCTCTGAGGCCACCTGTGCTCTTGATCCTGTGGCTCACTTTCTTTGCTTATCTTCAGCAGAGATGGTTGGCAACCAAGGTTCCCAACCAAACCTAATGGCATTTTTCTCGGTAGTAGTAGGCATGTATTAAATAGTAAAAGCACCACACAGAGTCTCTATGTCCCTTTCACTCAGGGGGCAGTGATCCTACCTGTGTGCAGGGTGAGAGGAAAGTGAGCAGGCAATGCAAAGAATGACCTCCATCCAGAAGGCAGGCGAACATGTAATGTCCTACAATCCTCCTGATGTAGTATGGCCAGGGCAGTAGATTCCAAGATAGAGTGTGTATCATATTCCCTTAGCGATCCTGTGAAAATGCAGATTTCGGAGATCCACTGACAGATATGGAAACTGAGGCATAGAGATTAAGTAACTTGCCCAAAATTTTACAGTGAAGTAAATTCTATATTATGATTTATTTTTATATTCTGAATTTGATACTCTTATTGTCTGAAGTTCTTAAAAGTCTAAATTTGCTGTTAATTGATTCTCCTATGGCTCATGGCATTTTATTCCAGGATATGTTTCATAATTTGAAATTGTGAGCTCATATTTCATAGGCTTTATTTGTGAATGTCCTGTGTAGCGTAGGGAGGAAGCATCCTACATTCTTCCCAAACGGTTTTAGTTTTGCTTCCTTCCAGATGCTCCAGAGATGTCGCTTGCTGAGAATCACTTTTTATTAATTTCTAGGTTTGGGGTCTCTTGCGATACATTTGCAAATTTTGTAGGTAGACTCATTTTCATTAAAAAGAGTGTTTAAGAGAGATTCAAGCTTGTTGGCCATCTTCTTTTGAGGGCAAGTAGACTTTCTCTAGTTCCCTGTGTATGTTAGTCAGCATCCTCCAGGGAAACACAATCAATAGGGTATGTGTTTATGTGTCTGTGTGTGTGGGAAGGGAGAGAGAAAGAGAGAGATTTATTTTAAGGAATTGGCTTATGTGATAGTGGAGGATTGGCAAGTCCAAAGTCAGCAGGATAGGCAGCAGGCTGAGACTCAAGGAAGAGTTGCAGCTGGAGTCCAAAGGTGGTCTGCTGGCAAAATTTCCTCTTCTCCCTGTCAGGTCAGTCTTTTCCTAATTAAGGCCTTCAACTGATTAGATGAAGCCCATTCACCTTATGGAGGGTAATCTGCTTTACTCAGAGTCCACTGGTTTAAATATTAATCTCATTTAAAAACTCTCCACAGAAACATACAGAATAATGTTTGACCAAATATCTGGACACCATAGCCCAGTCAAGTTGATGGGCAAGATTAATCATCACATTGTGTCAGAGACTGTGGGACATTTGACGATTCTGGATTTATACAAAGATTCCAGTTCTAACTTTCTGCCTCATATAGGTACAAATGCTTCATCTCTTGCCCTGCATGGAATTAGTCTATTTTTAGGCCCAGGTTTCTGAGTTCCACTTAGGATGACCTAATTCTCAGAACCTGAATTTTTATTTGGAAGTCTGTTATTGCTCTCATTAAATTACTTCCCTCACCTGATGTTCTTGAGAAAACGAGCTCTTTAATGATGTGTAGAGATTGTGACGGTGTATTCCCTTGGCCCACAGATCTCAAATCAAG
Organism: Macaca thibetana thibetana; assembly: GCF_024542745.1. NCBI lineage: Eukaryota > Metazoa > Chordata > Mammalia > Primates > Cercopithecidae > Macaca > Macaca thibetana. The sequence continues at coordinate 95,022,594 of NC_065579.1, read as the reverse complement.
TGATCTGGTAATAAATTTTAGCACCTGTAATTCATACAGTATTCACTTGGTATATGAAAGGAAATTCAAGTTTAAATGTTGTCACCTCAGCGAGCAAGTATGATCTGAGCCCAGCTGATTTAGGTGTCATGTGAGATCTGGCTTTATAAACTAGGCCATAGATTAATCTGGAACCTACTGCAGAGTGTGTATACCACAGTCATTGAAAAGGACCCAATACGTGAATCTTGTAGTGCTATTAACATTGATGATGATGACAAGGCCACTCTTTTGAAGCACTTATTATATATGCTGCATGCTATATTTAGTATCTTACGTATGGTATTTCCTTTGAAACTCATGGAACCAGGAGCTGCAAGAAGTGTGTACTGCAAATGGAAAACAACCAAAGTTTGGAGCAGTTACCTTATTAGGCAGGTTTTTAAAATTGTAGTGTTATTGTATAACAACCCCCAAATCCTAGTGGTCATTGAAGCTCTCTCCGGAGAGATGGGGAAAACATTCAGAATAAAACATATGGCTGGGATGACTTGTGTGCAGCCTTGCCTAAAGGTGGAGGTGGCTTTACATTGCGTGGTCTCTCCTTGAAGATTTGAAACAGTTAAATACGATCTATTACTAAGAGAAATCTTTTTTCCTTATCACACAGTGAAAAAACAAGTTCTATGGGTTATTCCTGGGATATTTATTTGCATCTATTTCTCTCCACTCCTATTAAGAAACCTTAGTCTGGATCTACATTCTTGGATTGCCATGTCAGTTTCTTCATCATTTCCCACTTCCAACTTCTCCTGCTTCCATCTAGCCTCTGTTCAAGAGGCTAGAACCTCTGTAGCTCCTAGCCTGATCAAAACACTAGTGTCATCACACCTCTTCTAAAATTCTCCAGTTGAAAATCTGTCTGCCACTTAACATTGTCTATGGTTTGGCCCACTGTGCCTTCACCGTTTCCCACCACCTTCCAACCCCTTCCATCCTCTCCTCCATTGCTGTTCTCTACAGTGGTTCCTGCTCATGTCCATTGGTGTCTTTGCACCATCATTAGCCCAGGCCTTTGGGGCCTGGACATACAGTTCTAACAGGTCTTTTAGCCGGTTTCCACTTCTGTAAAGTAGGAAACATTTTTTAGCTTGTGGGTGGATATCTAAGTGAAAAACTGTATTTGTCATGTAATTCTGTACCTAGCACAGAATTTTTCACATGGGATGTTCAATTAGTCTTTAGTCTTCTCATATCTCTCATCACATTTTCTCCCACAGAAAGCACTGCTCTCTCCCCTTGGAGTGAACTTTAAGTGTCTGTGCTAGTTATGCCTCTGCAGAACTTCCTGAACTGCTCCAGCACCAATTCTATTTTCTTATCCCCCATCTGACACACAAGGCCTCTAACGAACTAGCAAGCAATGCCGCTTTAACGTATGTTCTAACTATCACTACGTGTGTGCCTTCTACCCACCCTGCAGTGTTATGCCATTCATCAATGGTGCAGGTCCCTCCTTGCCTGGTGTGACTGTCTCAAGTGTTAGAACCTATTCTTGATCTGAACTAAACCAGCTCAAATTGATGTCTTGACCTGGAACAAGCATTAATACCACCCCCACCCCCCGTTATTCTCCCAAGGAAAGAATTTGCACCCTCCTCTGAATTTGTGCAAATTTGGAATATCAAACTATGCTGGCTGAATACAGATTTCAAAACCATTTTCCTTTTATTTTAGATCCAGCCCTCAAAGTCTGGTTGAAAAGTCTGGCTGACATGGTTTGCTTTTCATAACAAAAGGGTGTCTTAGGAAAGGTTTGCCTATTGGGGAGAAAAGCTCTGAAAAGTCCAAGAGTTAAATTCTGCCGGTGTGCCACAGCTCCTCCAATCCTGTATTCCATTATTTTCCTCTGCCCTTGAACAGTTGATAATATTGGGGGTGGGGAAGAGAGGAAGAGAATACAAGCCACCTTTTTAAAGTCAGCCTGCTTTGGCTCTGAGAACTGAAGACTATGAAGATCAGAGCAAGTCCATATTCCAAGTCTTCAATGGACCGTGTCCTTTGAACATGAAAGCCCTAACTTAGGCTCCCCAAGGCATGGAATTACTTAAGTGATGGTCACCCTGGGCCTACGTCCAGCTGAGAATAAAGCCAAAGATTTCAAGGCTAAAATTTTTATGAGAATGGGACATTTACCTACACCATATATTTCCAAAAATATACTGAGGACCGGAAGTGGGAGGAGACCCAGTGGCTTTGGCTTTCCTCCGGATGCCATCCAGGGCCACGTCTAGAGAGCTCTGCTCTCCCATCCTGGTTATCTACTGTAGGACTATCTGAGCAATGCCACCTCAATAAAAAAGGGCTCTACCCCTTAGATCTTTCTGTCACTATTTCTCAATTTAAAAAAAGACTGTGTTATGGAAGCAAATGTTTTAGAAATATTTATGTATCAACTCAGCTGCCTTTTGTCTCCTTCCCTTTATCTCTAGATGAAATAGGTTCTGGGTGCAGTGCATAGGAGAATAGGATCCATCTGCTTTCTCATCTGCTGCAGTCCTCTAGCCTCTATGACTGGAGACACTCTCACTAGTCTCTTCGACTCTTTCTGGATCCTAAGGTAGTTAATGGGGTTCTAGGCCAGGCATTCTGTTCTACCCACACAAGACTTGTGTTGGTCTTGTGTTGCATGCTTTGTACCAGGGGCATCATCCCGTTGGGGTTTTATGCTTGATTTATTTTCATTTTTTGGAAGCGAGCTGCTGTTTTACACTCTACTTCCGGAAGGTTGGTTTTGGTTTTCTTTCTCCACCTGCCTTAGTTCCTACAGGAACTTTTTCGCTCTTACCCATTCTGTGTCACCTCCCTGACACTCCCTGTCTTTCCCTCTCTCTCCCATTCTGCCTCCTGCCAAGACATCTTGCTATTAATTCACCTCTACCAGGACACTCTGTCCTTCTACCTACTGTCCAGATGACATCTTACATCCTTCCAGACCTTTCTGGGTCACTTGCAGCCTTGTGATGTATTTTCAGTGCCTGAGAGGCCTCAATAGTCTGCCCTGCCAGACCGTGGTATCTGGCTATATAAGAGGCTATGATTAAGCATCAAGGAATTAGCCATAGCTTGGTGCATAGCTTGGTGCCCTGCATGGAGAACTGAAAATGTGGGCCTAGAACTTTGACTACTTTTTACTGAAGTTATAGCCCTGCATTTATTAGAAATATAAAGGTTATAGAGGACCTGGGTTTTCGTCTTAGCCCTACCTTTTATCTACTTTGTCACTCTGGCCAAATCCTTTCTCTTGGTGGGACTCATTTTGCTTATTTGTGAAATGAGCGTTGGAGTTGGAAGCATCCTGAAACATGCTTCCAACTCCAAAGTGCCTTGACTTCTATCCACTTTGATCTGAGGTAGTTCTGCTTTCAAAGATGCAGGAAGACCTTGTGAAACTCCTCAGTTTAGGTGGACAGAGCTGATCATTCTCTACTTGGTCTTTGTCTACAAACTTTGTCACTTAACTAGGATAATCCTTCCCCAATGACATTTTACTTTATATTGCTTTAATTAGCATCTCATTAAACCAATTCAACATGTATCTATTTTGTATTGATGTCAAGGTAGAATGACTTTGAGAATGAGTTGAGAAACTGGCACATGAGTGCCTCCCTCCTTATGGAGATGAAACCACCAAAACTGTCATCTGGGAACCACCCCAAAGTGGTTAAAGCTCCCAGATGCTCCTACCCTGCCCTGCCTTTCATAGACCTGCAACTGGGAATTCTATAAGCTTTCCTAGATTTGCATTTCCTCTTCTTGTTCTTTTTTTTTTTTTTTTTTTTTTTTGAGATGGAGTCTCACTCTGTCGCCCAGGCTGGAGTGCAGTGGTGTGATCTTGGTTCACTGCAACCTCCACCTCTCAGGTTCAAGTGATTCTCTTGCCTCAGCCTCCCGAGCAGCGGGATTACAGCCATCCACCACCATACCTGGCTAAGTTTTGGGATTTTCAGTAGAGATGAGGTTTCACCATGTTGGCCAGGCTGGTTTCAAACTCCTAACCTCAAATGATCTGCCTGCCTTGGCCTCCCAAGGTGCTGGGATTACAGGCGTGAGCCACCACACCTGGCTGCATTTCCTCTTCTTACAGAGGAAGAAAATGAAATCGACCTATACCTTGGGAAGGATCATAACAACAAGGGTCCTTAAAAGAGTAACTCCGAGCTGATGCAATCAAGGCAGGCTCTTCTCCATGTTTGCCCTGAGAATTCTCCTTGCAATATGGCTGGGCCAAATAATAGCACCTCATATTTCTATAGTGATTAAAAACCCACATTATTTTTGCTACCTTATTTGAGCCCCCAAATAACCCTGTGAGACACGCAAGGCAAATATCTAGCTGTGTACCTGGTGAGATAGCTATTCTTATTCCCATTTTTTAGATGAGAAAACTGAGTCTCAGGAAGATTGCATGACTTGCCAAAGTCATTTTCCAACCCAGAATCCCATATCTGAGACTTTTCTCTTCCATACTTTACCATTTTTATCTGAGAGTGTGTGCCTCCCTGTTCAGCCATGAGCCTGAGCCTTGCTCTGCAGTGATGAGCAAAGAACCTCTTCAGACAGATTCACAGATCGTTTTAATGTAGCTGTGGAGAGGACAATAAACATGATCTTATAGCTCAGTGTGCAGAGGAGCAAGCAAGATTTAATATTATATATGGTCATGGAGCCCGGAGCCCCAGATCCAATCCTTCTGGTGGTGTGACAGATGACTTCAAGCTCCAAAAATATTGTTAGTCAGTTTCTCATAAGCTCCAGTTGTCTAAAGCTTTTGGAAGCATTTATGAATGAGATGGGGAGAGGGGTGGCAGGAGTGGTGCTTATTGCTGCTTTGCTTTAAACAAAATTACAAAATGAGGCTCTTAATTTGCCTGCTTCTCCAGCAGCTCTACCAGCAGATATGCGTGGGTTTATGAGGTCTTTCTTTCCTCCCCTCTGCTTTTTAATAGGAGAGTCGTTCTTGGGGTAAACCAGATGCTGCAATTACTTGGCAACAAAAGAAGGAAACAGCCATGTGTCTAATTACTAAGGCAACCCCACATGTGTGTCTGCTTCCCTCTTATTATGTAAATAGGCAGATAGTCCTATGTGTGGAGAGCAAAACCCACATAAGCGCAGAGATTCATCCATGCATTGCCCCTCCAAGAATGACCCTAGAAGGGCTCCCCACATGGGCATGGCAGGGCTGAGCCTTTGAGAGTGGGAAGGAAAGGCTTGCCCTTCTGAGCATGGCAGCTGCTAATGGGGAAAGACTGTCTGGTCTTACAATGTCAGAGGTGGGAAGGCCCCTCCAGACTCCCTGCTGCAGCCTCCTAGTTGGATCTAGCTACAAGGAGGAGTAGGGGACCCCCCACAGCCTGTGGGTGGCTGGTCACGCTTCCTCTCCCAAGGCAATCCCAGAGGGAACAGTGATAGTCAGTAGCCACCGACTTCCAGAGCCTCAGCACCTGCTGTGGGCCTGGGTAAGGGGGAGCATTCCAAAGATGCCTGCATCCCTTGTGTGCTAGGGATGAAGGCAGAAGGAAACAGAATGCAGGAACAGACTGGGCAGACTGCACGTGTCTCTAGTGCAGCCTACAGGGAACACAGACAATGCTCAGCTGGTCCTGCGGCCTCTATTCTGATAGAGAAGACAGACAGAGCAAGTGAGTGAGCTAGAGAGAGAGAGCTATCCAGACTCACTCCTAAGTAACTAGGAAATCCAAAGGAAGCTAGAACAGTGCTTGGCTTGCTGATAAAGGTCTACACTGTGAGGCTTATCAGGTGTGTTTGTGTGTGTGTGTATGTGTGTGTATGTGTGTGTGTGTGTGTGTGTTTTCACAAAGATAGACAAACTGTCCCAGGATTCAGCTACTGAGCTAGGCTTCCTCTAAGTAGATAGAAACTACAAGGCTGCAGAAGTTCTGGTGGACTCTAGAATCTTTGCTAATGTACCTTGGAGACATAAAACACGCAGGGCAATTTTTAGAGATTGATTTAACTTCTCAAGACATTTTAAAATTCCTTAGAGACTCACTATAACAACTAGCAGTCTCTGCTATAGGTATTTGATGCAGAGGAATGAACTGGGTATCATTCTGTGTGAGCATGAGGACCCCGTTGTGAGGATTAGCCCCACTATCTGATATCAAGACCTTCCACGGAGCAGCAACCCTCCCAATGCTTGGTTTTCTCAGAAGGCTGCAGTCAAGAGTTCTTTCTGTTTTACTTTGCTTTCCCACACAGGTTTGTATTTTAATTCATTCCCATTGTTGCTGTTTTTCCTCTGTTTTTACCCCCAGGTTGGCTTTTTGTTATGGCAAAATTAGTGCATTGAGAAATAAAGCTTAAAACCTGAAAACTTCCTTATCTCCAACAGTAAAAATCTCAAATCTCAATCTTATACAACTGGTATAAGCCCAGGCTTTTGGTTTGGTTAACTCAGAAAGACTGCAGACTTTGGAGAGGGATAGACTTGAAGTCAAATCCCATTTTTGCTATTTACTTCTAGGTTACTTTGGGCAAGTTCCTTAACTTCTCTGTGTCTCATTTTTTTCATCTACTAAGCAGAGATAATTATGCTGCCCTTATTAGGTTGCCTAAGGATTAATCAGTCAGTCATGTACAGATAGCAGCACATGGCAGCTATTCAACAAATGCCACTTCTTTTCCCAGCTGTCCTCTTGTCCTCTTGTTCCTGTCAGCAGCTGTCATTCCCAGACATGGTTCACACGGCCACCATCTATCTTTGTAAAAAGTCTGACATAGGGAACCATGAAGGAAAGGGGTAGTCAGGAGCCATTAGCATCTATTAATCCAAGCATTCTAACATATTTCCTTTGAACAAAGGGCACCACTATTATATTCCATGTACATGGGAGTCCTGATTCCCTGTGGAGAAGTATTTTGGTTAAGTGAGAAGACTGAAATCAGGCAGCCTGGGATCATGTGTCAGCTCAGCCATTTATTAGCAGTGTGACATCCGGCAGATCATGTAATTCGTAAAACCTCAGTTTCCTCATTTCTGAAATGTGGGGAGTAGCTCATACCTAACAGGGTTGATTGTTATATTTATTAATTTAAATAATACTTATTAAGCACTGTTTCAGTTATCTGCTACTATACAACAAATCATTCTGAAACTTAGTGACTTAAAACAATAGTTATGATTTCTCATAATTCTGCCATCTAGGCTGGGCTCAACTGGGTGGTTCTTCTCCTCTGTGCGGTGGCTGTTGGGGCTGAAACATCTAAGATAGTGCACTCTCTCTCTCTGTGTGTGTGTGTGTGTGTGTGTGTGTGTGTGTGTGTGACCTCTCCATCTGGCAATTGGGCTTTCTTTTTTTTCTTGTTCATGTTTACTGAGACAGAGTTTTGCTCTGTCACCTAGGCTGGAGTACAGTGGTATGATCATGGCTCACTGCAGCCTCAAGCTCCTGGGATCAAGCAATCCTCCCACCTCAGTCCCATAAGTAGCTGGAACTACAAGTGCACACCACATCTGGCTGATTTTTTTATTTTTATTTTTTTATGGAGATAGGGTCTCACTGTGTTGCCTGGGCTGGTCTTGAATTCCTGGGCTCAAGCAATCCTCCTGTCTTGGCCTCCCAAAGTGCTGGGATTACAGGCACAAGTCACCACACCCAGCCTTAATTGTGCTTTCATACAGCATGGTAGTATCAGAGTATTTGGTCACACTACTTGGCAGCTGGCTCCCAAGAGAGAGGAAGCAGAAACTACCAGTCTTCCTAAAGGTTAGACCTAGAACCAGCACAGTGCCATTTCCACCAATATTTATTGGTCAAAGAAACTCAAAGGGCCAGCCTAGATTCAAGAGAAGGAGAAATAAGCGTCATCTTTTCAAATGAGGAACCATGTGCATCCAGGAGGGGAAGGAATTGACGGTGGCCATGTTTGGAGAAGTGTTACTGTAAGCACTTAGTCTGGTGCCTGACTAAGGACTAAGTAGGACTAAATAGGAGTCATTTACAAAAAATGCATGGTCGAGATCAGATTGAGAGCTCTAGACACTTTAGGATAGGAAATAAAACATGGAATTTTCACCCAAAATTTCAGGAGATCTTGGGTCCTTCAGACTGATGAACCAGAAATAATTCCTAGCAAGCATTCCCAATAGAAGCACGAAGAATGCCACATTTATCCACATCCATTAAATCTATGCCTCATGTAAACGTAAAGGCTTATGTAAATGGCCTCTTGGAGTTTTGTAAGCAGTGCAGAGGTCCTGCTTTCCATGGAGGTTAATGCAAATAAATCCAAAGAAACCTGGAAACATGTGGTTCTTGCAATGCAGAGCAGAATGTGGAACCCATTTTACAGGAGCCTGTTGGCCAGAGTTGAGTCAGAGTAACTAGCAGAAAACCGTTTGGGTGAGAGATTTCTACTACAATAAGGAATGATTTTGTGTGTCTATCATTCTGTCAGGCATGAGACAGTGATGGATGTGGAAGAGGATATTGCTGCAGCTAGCCGGAGGTGGAGAGAACACGGATATTTTCATTCATTGGGCCTCAGTGCAGTCAGGGCTTCATAAAATGCCAGGACCAATCTGCTCTCATAAAAGAATCAGTTGTTTTTCCATCACGCTCCCAGATTGGCAAAGTTGTATAATGTTCTTCTGAAATAAGAATGGAATAAAGGATAAAGCAAGGCAAGGAGTGGTTGGTGTGTATGCTCAAAGCCCAAAGATGATGATCAAGAAAAATTTCATTAAAATGTTTGAGAAAATACACATATCTGCTGGACTAAATTTCCAGCTTTTCCTTTCACAGCTTATACCAGTATATTTCATTGCAGGAGGAAATAAAGCATCCCAATGATATAAAATCCTGCCTTTTGAGGTTACAAAATATTCAGTTTACAGAGTTAAAGAAAAAGATTTTATCTGTTACATGCTCTGTATTTGGACTGGACAAATTTAAATGTGTTTTGGGCACACAGCTTGTGGTCACAGTAAAATTGTGAAGCAATCAACTTTTTCTTAGGCCTGTTCTCTACCTTTATTCCACAGTTTTACCTTTGATTTGGCCTTCCTTTCACCCTGTCCTTGAGTGCCAGTGCTCAGGTGATTCAAGACCCATAGTGCAGCAATTTATACTAGAAGAATAAGTGTATTCTTTATTTAATACTGGTAAAAGAATTTCTTTTAGAGAGGAAATTGTCTTTGTTTAGGGGAATACCTTGATAAATTACTGGAGGGTAGAAGGGAGCAGCGCCCTGAGGGCATGATCTGAAAGGAGGCAGAGAAACCGAGAAGATGACTAAAGGGTTCTGCATGGGAAGCAAATAGCAGCTGGGAAATAGAAACACAGCCAAGAAAGACAATAAACGCCTAGCCCCTTAGCCAGGAGCTGACACCTAAGATGGTAGAAATGACCCAGTGACTTTTTTTCAACAGTATTAATTACTGTAACAGCGGTTCCCAAACTTTCTTGGTTCACAGGTCCCTTGATGCCTCCGGCATTTTTTCATAGTCTCCCCTGGGCCACAAGAAAGAACAGTTCCTTTATTAAGTAGCAAACCCAACCAGCTTCATATGTCCTAACAACTTAATTGTAGTTTGAAATAATAATGTAAATTTAAATAAAAAGAGTGTTATTTTATTATTAAATAGCTAAAATGATTTATTAATCAGGTGTGTGTACCTTGGATGTGCACACCTCTCAAACCTTGGCCTAAGGTTGGACACCTCCACCCTCATTTCCTGTTCCATGTTGATTTTCACTCAGTGCTTGCTTTTTGTCTCAGTAACCCAGAACATCCTGATTCACAAAGATATCATTGAAAGGATGTGGCGCAATCTACTGTTGAAACAGTGAACTACTTTGAGCCAATAACTTCCGCTGCAGTACCTGACGGATACTGAATATCACTTTGTTTACCTTGAAAATGTAAAATACCTCATAGCATTTTTTTTCTTTTTTCTTTTTCTTTTTTTTTTTTTTTTTGAGACAAAGTCTGGCTCTGTTGCCCAGGCTAGAGTGCAGTGGTGCGATCTCAGTTCACTGTAACTTCCACCTGCTGGGCTCAAGCCATCCTCCTACTTCATGCTCCCGAGTAGCTAGGGCTACAGGTGCATACTACCGCACCCAGCTAATTTCTGTATCTTTTGGAGATGGGGCTTCGCCATGTTGCCCAGGCTCATCTCAAGCTCCTCGGCAGATTGCTTGAGCTCAGGAGTTCGAGACCAGCCTGGGCAACATGGCGAAAAAAATCCAAAGTGCTGGGATTTAAAAAGGCGTGAGCCACCACGCCCGGCTCCCTCGTAGCATTTCCGTAAGTTGGCTACAGCATCACAAGGTGTCTCCGCACACAGTTTGGGAACCATGGTACTGTAGTGTTTACTTGTAAGTTGCCGATGTTGGCTGACGCGTCGAGTTCTTCTGTCTTTCCTAACTTTCAGCATATTCTCATAAACCTGAGACAGCCTTCTGTGAGTCTAAGAGTGGATGAGTGTCAGAGATGGTTCAAGGAGGCAGGCTGGGAACAACACACACGGGTGGGAAGAGAAGCCCAGAACATAACTAGTTCAGCAGAGACAGGAGCTCGGTGTGAGTGACCCTCTAGACATAACTTCCAGAGTCCTGGTAGAATATCAGGGCGGCATTTCACTTTCTACAGGATTCAGAATGGAATTTGAGCCAATCTTCAGACGCAATGACTCCAGTTGGCATTGTTTAAAAGAACTGAACACCTATTATCTTGGTTGTTGGCAAGGTTTGTAGAATATTGAATGTAAATTACCATCATTGCTAAGCCTAAAATTAGAGATGTGTGTCATGGGGACCAAAAAAAGAATCCTTATATAGTATGTGTATATATATGTATTTTGAGATGGAGTCTCGCTCTTGTTACCCAGGCTGGAGTGCAGTGGCATAATCTCAGCTCACTGCAACCTTCACCTCCTGGATTCAAGCAGTTCTCCTGACTCTGCCTCCTGAGTAGCTGGGGTTACAGCCATGCACAATCATGCCCGGCTAGTTTTTGTATTTTTGGTAGAGACAAGGTTTCACCATGTTGGCCAGGCTGGTCTCGAACTCTTGACCTCAAGTAATCCACCTGCCTCGGCCTTCCAAATTGCTGGGATCATAGGCATGAGCCACAGAATCTGGCCTATAGAATATATTTTGATGACAGAGGTCAAGGTGGAAGCTAGTTTTAAGGGCTGTCATTTTACATTAATAGAGCAATAGTGCCACACTTAACTAGCAATTTGCCCTTCTTTTGCTGAATCCATTACTGTGCCTCATTCTCCTTGTCCTGTATGAACCATCCTGATAATGTTGTCCCATGAAAGACAATGCCCATATTTAGTGACCCTCTGAGTTCATACTCCCAATTCCCAGGTCAAGGTCAGGTCCAGGTCAGGAGCAGGAACTGGCAAATTTTTTTTTATAAAGAGCCAGACAGTAAATATTTTAGGCTTTGCAGACAGTACCACCTCTGCCACAATTGCTCAGCTCTGCTGTTGTAGCATGAAAGCAGCCACAGACAATACATAAAGGAATGAGCATAGCTCATTCTAATAAAACTTTATTTGTAAAAATAGACAGTGGGCCATATTTTGCCTATGGGCTGTAATTTGCAAACTTCTGATCCAGGAAGTGACAATTTGTGATAGAATGCATATGATATAGTTCAGTAGCCACTGTAATGAAATACACAGCTGCAATGAGTTTGCCAAACTCACAGTTAAGGGCACAGTCTTCCAACACAACTATCGCATCTGCTCAAAATTCAGATACCAGCTGAAAGTTTAGAGATCTTCAGGGCCACCCTCACTTCTGACCAACTGGCTACAAATTCAAGGGTCCCCACCCACAGACTTTCTCAGGCATGACCATTTGCTAGAACTACCCACAGAACTTAGGAAAGAGCTATGTTTCTAATTATGGTTTTATTATAGCAAAAGGATACAAGTCAGAACAAGCCAAAGAAAGAGATACATAGGGCCAAGATCTGGTAGGGTGCCAAACAGAAAACTGTCAGTCATCTCCTGTGGAGTCCTTGATCATGTTACCTCCTCCCAACTACAATTAGTAATAATACTCAAGAGTACTGCCAACTAGGGAAGCTGAACTGAGTTCCACTGTCCAGTGTTTTTATCAGGGCTTGATCTCAGACTGCCCATGTTAGCTGATCTTTAGTTCCTCTGCCTCTCCTGGAGATTGGGGCTAAAAGTTTTGGTTTCCAGTTCTTAAACTGAAACTGGGAAAAGATCAGAACTGATATGGCATGTGCCATAAGTCCCCATCATATTGCATTTTTAGGCTGTCCAGTGGCTAAAAACCCTTGGAAAACAAGAATACTTCTACCAAACAAGACATTCAAGGGACCTAGAGATCAGCTTCTAGCAGCTGAGGACAAAGGACAGAACTTGCTTTGGGTAAAGTTAATTCTTCACTACACAATAATATATAACAGCTTCAAAATTCCCTAATTTTATGGTTTCCATTTATTTACCTGTTTCTTCATTCGTTTCTGTATTAAAGCAACATTTTTACCATTCTAACAGTCTCCTAAATGGTCTTCCAGCTTCCACCCTTTCCCTTGTTTAGAGCCATCCCCTGTAAACCTAAGTCAGATGATGTCACCCCTCGGCTAAGGACTCCAATGGCTCCCATCTCAGACAAAAAGCCAGAGTCCTTACAATGGTGTACAGGGCCCTTCATGACCTGGCTCCCATCACCTGACTACCCTCATCTCCCTCTGCCCTCCTCTCACTCCTCTCCAATCGTATCAGCTTCCTGACCATTCTTCACACATACGAAGCCAAGGCCTCTCCTTTGCATTGTCTGTTCTCTCTGCCTGGAATGTAAATATCCTCCAGATAGCCATGTGGCCATCCCCTCCTTCCTTCAAATCTTCACTGAAACGTTACTTTCACAATGAGACCTCTCCTAACCACTCCATTAAAATTGAGACCTCTCTGAGCCCCCTGCCCTCAGCACACCGGTCCTACTCTCTATTTTTCAAATATTTTTAAATTGTGGTAAAAAGTGCTTAATATAAAATGTACCATCTTAAACCATTTCTAAGTGTATAGTTCAGTAGTGTTAAGTAGCTCACATTGTTTTTACTAATATTCAGAACTTTTTCATTTTGCAAAACTGAAACTCTGTGCCTATTAAACAACAACTTCCCTTTTCCTCCCCCTCCAGCCCCTGACAACTATCATTCTACTTTCTCTTTCTATGAATTTGACTACTCCAGGTATTTTATGAGTGGAATCATATAGTACCATTCTTTTGTGTCTGACTTATTCCACTTAGTATATTTTTCTCAAAGTTTATCCATGTTGTAGTGTGTGTCAGAATTTCCTTCCTTTTCAAGGTTCAATAATATCCCATTGTACTATGGTCTGAATGTTGATGTCCCCCTGAAATTCATATGTTTAAACCTAATATCCAGTGTGAGAGTATTAAGAGATGGGTCCTTTGGAGAAGTGATTAAATCATGAAGGCTCCACCCTCACGAATGGGATTTGTGTCCTTATAAGAGAGGTTGAAGGGAGCTGCCTTGCCCTTAGGCTATGAGAGGACACAGTCAGAAGGCCAGATCCATTAAGCAGAGTGAAGCCTTACCAGACACTAAATCTTCTGGCACCTTGATCGTGGAATTTCCAGCCTCTAGAGTTGTGAGCAATAAGTTCACGTTGTTTGTAAATTACTCAATCTAAAGTATTTTGTTATAGTAGCCTGAAGAAAGACAGAAATTGGTACTGAGAAGTGGGGTGCTATTATAACAGACAGCTAAAAATGTAAAAATGTAGAAATGGCTTTGGAACTGGGTAATGGGTAGAGACTGAGAGTCTGGGGGTGCATGCTGAAAAAAGCTTACATTGCTGTGAACAGAGCATTAAGGGTGATTAGTGTGAGGGCTCAAAAAAAGAAAAGAACTGTAGGGAATGCCTCAATCTTCTTAGAGATTACCTAAGAGGTCATGATTAGAATATTGGTAGAAATATGGATGATAAAAACTGTTCTCATGAAGTCTCAGACAGAAATTGAAACATGTTATTAAAAACTGGAGGAACAGTGATCCTTGTTATAAAGGATCAGTGATCACTTGGCTAAATTGTATTCATGTCCTAGTGTTTTGTGGAAGGCAAAGCTTGAGTGCTGAAATAGAATAGTTGGTGGAAGAAATCTCCAAGTAAAGTGTTGGGGGTGTGGCATGGCTGCTCTTGACTACTTATAGTAAAATGGAGGAAGAAACAAAAAAAATTAAAGATGGAATTTATAATCGAAAGCAAAACTTAAAGATTTGGAAAATTCTCAGCCTGGCCATACTGTAAAGAATTGAAAGGCATGTTTGGGAGATAATGCCAAGGGCATGGCCAAGTGACCATTTGATAAAGAGATTAATGTGGGTAGGCAGAAGCCTAGTGCTATTCTTTACGACAATGCATGAATGTTTTGGAGATCTTTGAGGGGTGCCCTACCCATCACAGGCCCAGAATGTCAGGGCTTTGAGAGCAGAATGAGTTCACGGCTCCACTCCCCTGACTACAGTGCAGCACTCCTTGGCCACTCCACTTGTGACTCAAGCAGGTGCAGCTTGTCCACCCCTTCCAGAAAGCACAGGTGGTAAACCTTGGCAGCATCTACGAGGTGCCATCTCCACCAGGGTGCAGGGGTGGATGAACTGTGAAGGGATGGCTACCTTCACCTCGATTTGGAAGGATGCCCCAAAGAGCCTCAAGGCCCAGGAAGAGAACCACGGCAAGGGTGGAACCACTATAATGAGCTCCAACTAGGGCAATACCCAGTGGAACCCTGAGGGTGGGACCACCTCAGAAAGTCCCCACTAAGGCAATGCCTGGTGAAGCCATGGGAGTCAGGGCTATTCCCAATACCCCAGAAATATAGAGCCCGTATTGTGCAACCCCAGCCTGGAAGAACTGCAGGTACAAAACTCCAATCTGTGAGAGCTGCCACACTCAGGAACCCATAGTGGCAGGGTCACCCAGAGCCTTGGGAGACCAAACCCTACCCATGTGTCCAGAAAGTGGGACATGGAGTCAAATAAGATTATTATGGAACATTGAGATTTAATGTTTGCCCTGTTGGGTTTTAAATTTGGTTGGGACCTGTTATCCCTCCATTCTTTCCTGTTTCTCCTTTTTAGGATGCAAATGCCTGCCATATGTCTATCCCACCATTGTAGTTTGGAAGCACAGAACTTGTTAGATTTCATGGACTGATAGTTGGAGTGGAATTTGCCTCAGGATAAATCACATCTTTGAGTCTTACTCAAATGTGATTTAGATGATATTTGGATGAGACTGTACTTTAGACTTTTGCACTGATGTTGAAACAAAGACTTTTGGGGTTATTGGAATGGAATAAATGTATTTTGCATGTGAAAAGGACTAAACTCAGGGAGCTGGAATGCTTTGATCTGCTTGTTGGTATTTCCCCCATATAATTTCCCCCAAAATTTATATGTTGAAATGTAATATCCAATATGATAGTATTAAGAAGTGGAGGCTTTTGGAAAATGATTCTCATGAGGGCCCTGCCCTCATAGATAAGATTAATACCCTTATAAAAGAGATTGCAGGGAGCTGTCTGCCCTTCCACCATATGAGAACACAGTGTTTGCCCCTTCTGCCATGTGAGGACATAGCTGAAAGGCACCATCTTTGAAGCAGAGAGCAAACCTTCACTAGGCACTGAATGTGTTGGCACCTTGATCTTGGAATTCTCAGCCTCCAGACCTAAGAGCAATAAATTTGTTGTTTATAAATAACCCAGTCTAAGGTATTTTGTTATAGCAGCAGGAACAGACTAAGACACATTGTACATATATATATGTGTCTATCTATCTATCTACTCACATTTTGTTTATCCATTTATCCATCAGTGAACACTTAGGTTGCTTTCATCTCTTAGTTATTGTGAATAATGTTACAATGAACATGAGTGTGTACTCACCTCTATTTTTTTCATGGCATTTATCACTTTATAACATTATATAATTTACTTTATTTATCACATATATTGTTTAGTATCTATTTCACCTCACAAAAATGGAAGCTCCATGAGGGATTTTTGTCTTGTTTGTTCCCTGATGTATTCCAAGCATTCTAAGCATGATGACATGCAATAGATAGTCACTAAATAGTGCTATTAAGTAAATTAGTAACCAACTTTTATCATATACTAGGTCCTCCGCTAGACCTTGTGGAGGCACCAGCAAATAAAATACGGAATTTACAGCTTATTTATCTTTAACCCTTGGGATAGTTAAAGAAAATTAATTGGCAGGCCCAAAATTGGCAAAACAAGCTTACTTGCAAGAATGCTGTTAGTTCCTCAGCTTACCTACTTTGCTTCATGTGGGTCCCTTCCTGGATTTCACAGGCTTACAGCTGGAGGAGAATCACCACCTGTGTTACCTAACGACCAGAATAAGCTGTTCCTAGCTCTTCAATTAAAGTATACATGATGTGAAGAGATTTGAATAATTGATTTGTAATTGAATAATGATTCCATTTTTATGTTACCTCTTCTGGAATAATTCCACCCACGGATCTGGCTTACTGGACAAGTATATTTCAGGATTCTTATAATTCTTCATTTAAGATTACCATCCATACGTAGAAAGGTTTCAAATATTTTTCTCATCACACGTCTGTAGAATTACTTTGATTTCCAAAGTTTAGGTGATAGCCATTTTTAAAATCAGCAATTTTACTTGAACAAAATTCCAGTTTCCCTGAAATAACTAAGCACCCTCATGGGGTGTACTATACTGGGAGTTTACCTGTGGAGATCTCAGGAGCTCTGTTCCACTTTTTGGGAGTATGCAATCAATGCAGTGGATTCTCTTTTCTGCTTCTGCTTGGTCTGATATTGAAATTGTTATTTTTACTCCCTCTTTTCAGCAAATAGAAAAGTTCCTTTGCTCATTTTTTCCTGTTAAAAATGTAGTTCACGATTATTCCAGAAAATACAAAATAACAGAAAAAAACAAAAAAGGACACTAATTATTCCAATTGATTTTAACAGCTTGGTGAATATAATTCTAGATCTGCACTCTCCAAATTAATTACCACTAGTCCCACATGGCTATTAAGCACTTGAAATGTGGCTAGTCTGAATTGAGATGTGTTGTAAGAGGAAAATACACATCAGAAGACTTAATATGGAAAAATGGTGTGAAATATCTCATTAATAATTTTAGGATTCATTACATGTTGAAAGTAAAATATTGTTAATATATTAGGTTAAATAAAACATATTATTTGTTATATTAGTTTATTTTTACCTTTTTTAATGTGGCCACTAGAAAACAAAACTATATTGGTGGTTTGCATTATATTTCTGTTGGACAGTGTTGCTCAGAAGGTAATTTTCTGTGTATCTCTGCACATAAATACATATTGTAAGGG
Organism: Macaca thibetana thibetana; assembly: GCF_024542745.1. Taxonomy (NCBI): domain Eukaryota; kingdom Metazoa; phylum Chordata; class Mammalia; order Primates; family Cercopithecidae; genus Macaca; species Macaca thibetana. The sequence goes on along the minus strand of NC_065579.1, from coordinate 95,005,157 downwards.
AAGGATCATGGTACTTCTATTTCATGACCCCCATTCTTCACTTAGTAATGTATTTCAACATATTTCCATGCCTTTGGACATATTTCTTTAAAATTTTGTAATAGCCACAGCATTTCATTGTAAAAGTGGGCCATAATTTCTTCAATCAACATGCTTTTAGTAAACAGTGGAATGTTCCCATTTTTCACTAAACAAAGTGCATTATAATAAATATCCTTGAACCTACATTTTTGTCTGTGTGACTATTTTATTATACTAAATTTCCAAACATGGAACTGCTAAATCAAAAAACACACATTTTTAAGGTTTTTGATACTTTATAGTTTTATAAGCTAAAAACTACCATGGCAGTCTAAAAAATATGGTGCCAATTTAAACTCCATCAGTAGACTATACCCTGGTTCATTTCCTTACAGCTTTCTTTTATTGACTGTTGTAATTTTAAAGAAAAATCTCATTGTTTTCATTTTCTTCTGTTGTAAGTAAGTTGGAAGGTTTTTATATTTTTATTAGTTTTTATTAGTACTTTGTAACTCATCTTTTGTAAACTAACTGTTCATGTCTGTAGCCCATGTTTCTTTTGGAGAATTCATCTTTTGTTATTGATTTATAAGGATGTTTTTATAGATTAATTATATTAATCCTTGGCCACACATGTTTCATATGTTTTTTAGTTTATTTGCTTTCTAATCTTTTATGTTTCTTTTTGATGTTGAGGTTTTTAATCCCTACATAATTTTCTTTTAAGATAACTGCCCTTGAGCTTATGTTAAGAAATTCCTTTCATACTTTAAAAATTATATTGTTATTCAAGTATAACATTTTCTAGTATGTTCTTGGTAAAACTTTTTACATTTATTATCTTACACCATATGGAATCTATTTTTGTGTAGAAATTGCAAGGCTTATCTTTTCTAAATATTTAGCTAGATATCCCAACTCCATTTATCAACCATCTGGCCTTTGCTCATTGGTTTAAAAGTCAACGAACGTGAAAGGATCAAGTACATACTAGGTCAAGTCCATGGAAACTGGTAGAAGCAGAAAGAAAGAGGTATGTGTTTGTGTCCAGGATACAGGTGGGCAGGAATCACAGGGATCAGGGTAGGCTGATCAGCAAGAAGGCGATAGGGTGCCAGCCTTCTGTCATGTCCCAGAAAAATGTACAAATACATCCAGCTTTGTATGTAATTGCATGAGATTGGCAGATCTCCTGAGTCTGTCCAGTGGAGTTATTGGGATACTGACTCAAACATGAAGATCTCTAATCTGAAGAGTTGTGGGAAGCAAATTAAAGACCTAGAGAGGAAAGCCATACTCCAGGTAAAGATAGGCACAAAGATGCTACTCTACTTTTTATGTAGTCACATTGGGATATTCAGCAGCCCCCAAACTCAGACTACACTGCTCAGTCTCAGCCATCTCTTTCTACTGATGCCTTGTCTAATCTGCGATTTTCTGCTGCAGTAAATATTGCTGGTTGCCTCTCCTGCACCCACTCTCCACCCTATCAGTGTCCACAGTCTTGTTTAGTTATCCACCCTCCCACTCTAGGAAGCTGATTCCACTCCATTCAGCACCAGGGGCAGACCCTGGTTGACTCAGAACAATCGGAATGTTATACCCTTTGACCCCAGTCATTGGTCCAGGAGTGGACATGTGATGTAAGACATCATCCCATTGGGAATTAAGGTCTCTTGCTTGGAACACTGGGGCGGAAGCATTGCCTCTCACCCACTGGACACAAAAGGGGAAACAAAGGCACCACCTGCTTCTGTCAACCATCAACCAACCAGCCTTAGAACAAAGTCAGCACTGTGCAAGGGAGTGAGAATAGAAGAGAGGAAATTCCTCAATGAGACAGCTAAGTCACTGAATCTACCAACCCCGAAGGCCGTCTTAACTCAGGGCTTCTGTTACTTGAGTCAATAAATTTTTGTGTGATATTTTCTGTTGTATGTAACCTAAGATTCCTAATTGATACACCCTGGCCTAGGAATTCTTGGCTTAAACACTACCTTCTCCATGGCTTCCATAGTCAAGCCAGCTATAAGGGATCCCTCCCTCAGATGACCCTCGCTCTGAGCATATGTTATGTCGAAATTCGGTCCTAGGAGAAGGATTCAAAATCAATGAACAACATGCCTACCTGTATATCTGATGGAGAGGCTGAACCTTTGGGCTGGACTCTTTTTCGTCTTGACATTTCAGGGGACATTAAGTGCTCATCTGATCTGCTGGGCCCCTTAAGGTGAAGGTCTCTGGTTTATCCATCTGGTCCACTCATAGGCAGCCTGTGATAAAAATGAACATTTAAAAAGGTACAGAAAGGCCAGGTGTGGTGGCTCATGCCTATAATCCCAGCAGTTTGGGAGGCTGAGGCAGGTGGATCACTTGAGCCCAGGAGTTCAAGACCATCCTGGACTACATGGAGAGACCCCATATCTACAAAAAAATACAAAAATTAGATAGGCATGGTAGCATGTGCCTGTAGTTCCCAGCTGCTTGGGAGGCTGATGCAAGAGGATTGCTTGAGGCTGGGAGGTTGAGGCTACAATGAGCTGTGATCAAGCCACTGCACCACAGCCTGGGCTACAGAGTGAGACCCTGTCTCATAAAATAAAATAAAACAAAATAAAATAAAATAGTAGAGAAAACTCCAGCCACTTACCCATGGTAATTGCTATAGTTATTCCTTCATAAATATGACAGGACTACCAAGATTCACCACCTGTTGAAACAAACAAGTGAAACGAAGGAGATGGGCCAATATGATCAAATAGAACAAGTGACCCCAGGAAAGCAGAATTAACTTTTGGAGAAGAAAACCTCAAAGAAATCTCATTACCTCCCAGAAAAAGTTGAGTGGCTACTGCATCCATTTACACAAGGGCACACAGCTATATAAAGGAGCAATAAGAGAATAAGAAATAGTGTACAAAAGTTCATAAATACAATTATGAAAATTAAAAATATGATCACTACATTAAACATTGAATGCAGGGGCTGTAATTTAAAATGTCCTAGGATGTAAAGCAAGAGAGGGATGGAGCAGAGGAGAGAGAAGGCGGATGAGAAAGCAATTGTTGGCAGGGCTGGAAATGGCAGAAAGGTCTAACCAGGAGGGGGAACATCCATCAAGTAAAACACTACAAAGAGAAAACAGAAAATATAGGGGAGAAAATATTTTAAAAACAATAGAAGACATTTTCCAGAGCTAGAGAAAGACACAAGACTTCAGATATAGAAGGTCCAGAAATTATATATATATTTTTTATTTTTATAATTTTATACATTATACTTTTATGTTTGTAATAACAACATGTATACATGTACATATATAATTTAGACTCTGTTTGCCCTACTAGAATGTAAGCTCTGAGAGTGCAGGGACTATTTTTTTTTAGTTGCTGTGTTCCTACTGCCTAGGATCTGACACAAATAAATAAAATAAAAATAAAAATATAACTAATCCAAATCAAAAGGAATAAAAGAGGATGAAAGGGGTAGTATAAATAACCTAAAATGCTTGCTTTCCAAAGTAGAGTACCAATATTTCTTGACATTGACAAAACAAGAAAAAATACTATAGGACTTCCAGATCAAGATGATAGATTGAGCACATGGATATATTTTTACTCTGTCTTGAAATCCCAACAAAACAACAGTAAAGGGGCTTTTTACAAGCCAAAAAAAGAAAAAAAAACCCATAGGAACAAAAGGAAAGAGTAAAATGTACCATCAGAAAAATGTTGGAAGCTGGGAAGCAAATGGATTGGGACTAACTCTCAACTAACCTGGGACAGCTGAATCCCAGGCTGGTAGTAGAGAAAGTTCTAAGACAGCTTCACTGACAGGAATGGGGTGCAAAGGGTGTGTGGTTTGATGAGGGCAGACATGAGGTAAAAGAGGTCTGGGGTCTCATTTTCTGAAGAAAAACAATAGATACTGAAAAGTTAAGAAGTGAAAACAGAAAAAAGAATTCTTAGTAATATGGAGGTAACTACCAAAAGAATCAGCCAGAAGAATTGAAAGTGTTTGCCTCTGAGGGGAACAAAATGAGAAGGAAGCTTCTGTTGTTTGTAACAAACTTTATTGAAGAATTTGACTCTGTAAGTTTACTCATATAACTGTAATATTTTTTCAAATTATTAAATAACAGTAAAAAAGTTATACACCACTAGCTAAAAACATAGGTAAAAGCAGGATCCTTTGGAGAGTAGGATTATGAGGAAGGGGGCTAGATGAAGTGCACACGTATTTCCATACCCTTAAATACTGTTCGAGCTTTTATCTCCATGCATGTTAAGCAAGTATCTATATTTACTTAGAGATGTATATTGGTTACAAAAATGGTCATAATAATTGTCTTCCCTGTATACCTGCCCTTGTGTGGTACCCTTACGTTGTCTCCAGGCTCGGTCACTTGACTTGCTATGGTCAGTGGGACAATAGCAAATGTGATACATGTAGATACTTGAAAATTGCTTATGTATTGGAACTTGCCCTCTTTGCTGCTGGGACCCCTGATTACCACTACCATGTAAAAAACCTGGGCTAAACTGCTAGAAGGTGAGAGACCAAATGGAGCAAATGTCAATGTTTCAACTGAGGCCCTCATAAACCAGCTGGTCCCCAGTCAACCTGGCAGCCAACCATGGATGCATGAGCCCGGCAAGACCAGCACAAGAGCCAACCAGCTGAGGATAGCTCCAACACCCTAGTCACAGAATTGTGAGCTAAAAAAGGTGTATATTAAACTTTTGAGGACAACTGATTATGTATCAAGTACTAATTGATAGAGATACATGCAGATATGGAAGTAGAAAATAAAATAGAAACAAAGATGTATAACAGAATTTTTGGATCCCAACTCAGATTTGTAAGATCATGCCAGAGAGTAAATCCTGAGAATTTATTGTTTGAAAATTTCCACAGTGATTCTAATACAACCTGGACAAACATTTGAGAACCATTGGTATAGAACAAAGACCAAAGAGTTTGGAGATCTAGGTTCCAAACCAACTTCTTCTCCTTACTAATAGTGTAATCTTGGGCAAGCTGTTTAACTACTCTGAGCTTCAGTTCTTTTTCCCAGTAAAATAGAGGAAAGTTGTTATGAGGATTAAATGGTCTTGTATATAAAAAGTGTCCAGCATTGTACACAAAATTTCTTCCCCTTCCTCCCCCACGAACCCTGGTGGACCCTCACCGAAGCAGCCTATTTAATGTGTAATTCCAGAAAGCCTGCGGAGTAGTATAATATGAGATTTTTCTTGTCTTTTCTATCTTTAATAAAGCACAGAAGAGAAAGAAAGTTTGGTGGAAAGCAACCCTCAGAAGGATTTTATTTCCCCATTTGTCAGTGTGACTTTAATAAAAATGTGATGGTGTGAAACGAGAAACTTCCAGGGAAGAATGGAACAGGCCATAAGGGGAAAACAGGGTTTTTATCACACTCACGATTTTGAACAAATAATTTGGAAAATCTCAAATACAAGACCAGAAGTTTCTAGTAAAGGTGCAAGAAATCGTAGAAGAAGGACCAATAGCACGACATCAACTTCAGAGTGTAAAATCTCCTTCATGATTTGCTGGAGTCTGTAGAGTGAATGTGGACGACCAGGGGGAAGCTCCATGGCTTCATGGAAGTCATGTCACCAGTCTGGGCCCCAGTTTTCCTATTTGTAAAGTAAGAGGCTTGTATTCATTGATTTCTGTGGTTCTTTGGAATGCTATCATTCTATCAATTTATAACTAGACCTTTTTTTCCTCCTTATCTAACTGTATCATACTTCAGCCCTCCATTTTGAAAGGAAACTGGGCAACCGTTAAAAACAAACAACTGTCTCTTGGTGTTGACCCGATCCCTGATTTTTATTTGTTTTCATTCAGAGAGAAAGATAACTATGTTTGTGGCCCGTCATCTATGTCTGTGTTTCTTATAATTTTTTTTTCAAATTTGCAGCACCATACTATCAGAAGAAGAACTACAAGCATTGCCTCAGTTTCCCCCAGGTGATCAGCATTTGGGAGGACAAAAATAAAATGGCTTGGTGACATCAAAAAATAAAACAAGTGAACAAATATAATTATTGGCCACTCTTGTGTATAAATGCCTTATCACTCCCACATCAGCCAGAAACAGATACACACTCAGGACATTCACCTTAGCTGTATTACAAACTGCATCATCAGTTCATATCAGAAAAAGAAAGATACTCTGGGCTCCTGGTGACCAGAGCCCCAGGCTTTAACGACTTTAACCCATGTTTCTGTTATCTGGGTATCTGTCCCCAAGCTTGGGGCCCCTTCCTGACATGATGGTATGCACAGCCTCTGATGAAAGAGGAATTAAAATGTGAGAAAGTTGTGATTGAATGTAATTAGACAAGCTTTACCAGGCCTGGTAAAGAACTCAGAGAACCATCCATCTGGCCTAAGCAATCTGTTATAATAATGCTTGAAATGTGAAACTATTTAAAATCTAATTTTAAAATCCTATAGAAGGCAATGATGGCATTTTTTAAAGTCAAAGTGAACATTTTAATATTGACATTTGTGGATCTTTCCTAGTGTGGTCACAAAACCACACCGGAAAAGACAGACACAGAGCTAACAGAGAATCAAGTAATTCCAGCAGGTATGTGATCCGTGTCAGGCCACTGTGGTTCTTAAAGTAGACCTGTAATATACATACTCCATTAACTGAGTTCACTGGCTGCATATCTTAAATTATAGCATAGGTTGGGGGGCTCTCTACCCTTGGAAGAACCAATACATTATTGGGCAGGCCAGCACTCGCCCCACTAAGTAGAGAAAATGGAATGGACTTACCCCATGTTGGTGATTAGAACCTTGGTTCAACTGTAGTCTGTGAACCAGTTGCATCAGCATCACCTGAGAGGTTGTTAGAAATACCTTCAGTCCCACACCAGACTGAATGAATCAGAACCTGCATTGTTACAAGTTCCTAAGGTGATTCATATACATGTTAAAGTTGAAAGACCACTGGGGTGAAGCCTCTTCTTTGTCCAGGTAAGATTATTTTCTCCTTGTGAAAGACTGCAAAAAATGGTCACAGATTTCTCCCACTTCTCTTTTCACGTGCCTTTGCTTCCCCCATTAAGTGGTAGAGTCTATTTCTCTACCCCCTTGAATAGGGGTGCTTAATGTCCTGCTTTGAACAATGAATTGCAGTAGAAGTGATGGTGTTAGAGTGCCAAGTCTGGACCTCAAGCGGCCTGGCAGCTTCTGCTCTTGCTCTCTTGAGACCCTGAGAACACTGTGTGAAGAAACCCAGTCCAGCTGGCTGGAGGATGAGAAAGCTTGTGGAGAGTAAGGCCCAGAGAAGAGCTGTCACCCATAGCCAGGGATGTAAGTGAGTCATGTTGGATCACCCAGCCCCAGTGGAACTGCCTGATGATAACAGTCACATGAGTGTCCTCAGGAAAACCAACAGAGGAACAGCCCAGCTGATCCCAGCCCAAACTGCTGACCCACAGAATTATGAGGAAAAACTCGTTGTATTAAACCATCAAATTGTATAGGTGCTTTTTATGCATCAATAGATAAATAATGCATTTCTGAACTCTTCAACCAGGGCTGTATGGATTTCCTGAGAACAAACAAGTCCATCTTGGTGAAAGAATCTGCCTTCACTGATGTGAAACTAAAGCTTGGGCAAGTTTACTTCTGGAGAAGAAACGCTGTTGATAGGCTTACACGTGACGATGGAGCAATGGAAATATTAATGCTGGATGATTAACACAGACTCTACAACCAGTGAGTTCTCTTCAGAACCTCTGGATGACTGTTGCAAAGAAATAAAAGCCATGATCAAAATTTTCTGATATCTGATGTCTAGATTTATGCAGAGACCTCTGGCCTGGCTCTGCCTACTCTCACCCCCGTGCCTTGACCTAGACTCCTAATAGTTTCTGCTCAGATCCAACACCAACCGAAGAAGTGATCCAGGAGTCTTCAATGAGCAGTGCAGAACTGGAAAGCGTCTAAGCTTTGGAGTCACCCTGAACCGAGTTTCAATCCTGACCCCACCACTCATTAGCTAGGTGATTGGACAAATAGATTACCTAACTTCTCTGAGACTCAGTCTTCTGATTTGCCAATTGGGATTAAGGATCCTTATCTATCAAGATTGTTGAGATTATTTATCAGAAAGATGATAGCATCTAATGACTGCCCTATAAGTGTGTTCTGCATAAATGAGGCTGGGATGTGAAAGCTATAAAGTCCCTGACAAGTGTAAATTTTGAAAAGAGACAAACCCATCAGTTCCCCTCCACCAACCCCTTTCCACACTTTGAGAGTTCCTAACTTCTAAGTGTCAGGATGTTCTGACTACAGTCTGGCTGTGTTTTTCTGCTGCCTGATTGGCAGCCATTCTGCTTAGAGCCACTTGGAAGGAGGAGGGGGACAGGGTAATCAGCATTCATCTCTGGGCCAGCAGGTCAAATGGGTACTAATCAGGAAAAATGTTTGGCTATTAAATGCTCCATTGAGTCCTTTAAATATCACCTGATGTGTCATAAATTTGGATTAGCCGTAGAAAATCAATCTTCACCATATGCAAATTAACGATGAAATGAGATTCTCCTTGTGAGCCATTGCTGTCCCTCAGCATACCAGTCACTTCAACTTTATTTAACTGGCCTGAATTTCTCTTCCATTTTGCTTCACTTTGTGACTTGAAGCTCATTATCCCTTTGACAGCTTATGGTCAGAGAGCTCTGGGCCTTCAGAGGGACTCAGCTAGTGCTTTCTTGGGTTAGTTTTCTCATTCTCCCTAGTGCAGACTCAGGCTGCCACCCGGAATGAACCTGGATGTGCTGGCCTTGTCCCTGACGATTTCCCTAAAATTGGATGTTGAACCTGGTAATGATGCATATGATGTGTGTGTGTGGAGTGTGTGTGTGTGTGTGTGTTTGTACCTATGACTATAAATATGGATTCTAGGAACACATTCAGGGAGTTACCTTTTTCCATTACAAAATAAAATGCTATATTTATTAGTTACTCTTCATGATTCCACAAAACAGTGAAGCTTTGGGATCAAACTTCTTGGAGCTGGGCTGAATATGGAATGGCAAAAAATGGGCAAGCTTTTTACCACGCCTTATACTGCTCTGTTTTAGCCCATGCATTTCCCATATAGTTATATGTGTTATATACAAAGCATATAACTACAGGTAGGGAAATGGAGCAAACAGCACTGGTGACTTTTCAAGAGAATAAAATGCTAGTATCTGGTTCCAGCAGCCACTGGCTACCCAGGAATTTATTAATAGTCTGCCTTTGTGTTCAGCAAGCTTGCAATAGGATGCAGCTAATTAGCCTGCCTGGGAACCAACTGGCATGGATTAGAATGGGGTGGAATGGAATGCCTAATGATAATAAACTGTATACTACTTTATAATTTGCTAAAAAACTGACAATAAATTATCTCACTAGATCCTTTCAACAGTCATGTGAGGTTTGCATCAATATTATCCCATTTTACAATATGGAAACTGAGATACAGAGAGGGTAAATTAACGTGAAAAATCTTTAAAATGTTCATGCCGTATGACTAGTAACTACATTTCTAGAAATTTAGCTTGACAAAATAAAAAATCCAAAGATAGATTTATTGATAGATATATACAAAGAAGTTACCTATAATAGTGAACATTAAAAATAACCTATATGTCCAAAAAGAAGAAATCACTTAGGTAAATTATAGTAATTCAACATAAACATACACTTGATAATCTCTAAAAATAAGGTTTCTGAATATCATTTAAAGATGTGAAAATAAATTTACTACATAATCTTTAATTTTTAAAAGGAGATAAAACTTTTTATGCTGGGTAATCCCAATTTTGCTATATCCCTGTATATACCTGAAAAATAACATGAAAGAGATACCTTACAATGTTAGTTATGGTTATATCTGTTTCATGAGGTTGATATTGACTTTCCATCTCTTTCTACTTTTCTCTATTTTCCTAATTCTCTATAATATACAAGTATCATAATTTAAAAAGTGACAAACAATAAATAAAATAATAGTAATATACAAAATTATTTTTAATGTTACTTGAGCAGGAAGAGCTAGTGAAAAAACAGAATATTAAAATGTGAAACACTTGGAGTGGTTTTGAAGGTCAGAGTAAACATATGCCAAATACAGTTATTTTGTCAAAACCATTTTGTTCATTTCTAACTAATTTATCTTTAATAAGATAAACAAGGTTTCAGGAGGCTCTGGCAATGATCCATCTACAAAATCACTGGGTGTTTGGTTCATCCTCGCAATTTTCTATACTTATTTATCCTTCACAAAGCACTGTCAGTGTTTGGGAAAATGATTTTGTGAAACTTGGTAAATGGCTAGGTAAAATATTTCCTTGGATAATGGTGTGCCTGACACTTTAAACATCTGAAAACTCTCAGAGTTATTAGATCTCAGGTAGAGGAGGTCAGATAATGTCTCTGGAGATGGCTCCTATTAGTAGAGCTTTGGATGATGTAAAATACAAGGCAGAGGGTGGAGAGAAAATGGTGGGCTGCAAAAGCAGAATTCTAAATAGATACTTAGAAGGAATTTCCAAACAAGAAGCATAGTTCCTACTTCTATCAGAGTAGAGGGAAGAAAATTGATTCTGCAAGGGAGAAGTCCAGCCATCGTGAGGAGACTTCTAATGACACCCAAATTCCTTTCCTCAAAAAAAATTCTTTTTGCTTGAATTGCACTTAAAGCTATAACTTTAGGACTTTTGATTTGGGTACATTTAAATGTTAATGTATGGGGTTTAAAAAAATTTTTAAACTCATTTGGAATGTAGTGATAGTTTTTTACATTTAATTATTTAATTCTCCTGGAATGTATTTCCTTTTTTTAATGTAAAATCTTTAATACATCTAGAGTGAATATTAATGATTTTATTAATAATCATATCCACTACCACTTATCAGTACTTGCTACATGCCTGGAATTGTGCTAAATCTTTTTACACACATTAGCATACATCATTTGCTTTAAACCTCACAACACTATGCAGATCTGGGGACTGAGCCTCAGAAAGGTCAAGCAGGGACACAGCCAGCAACACACACTTTGATTCCCAACAGGCCATTCCCTTAAACACCTTACTATGATGCCACTTGCATCACAGACCAACTTGTTACGTCAAGCATGGTTCCTTTCTGAAATTTTTGTTTGGTTCCATTGATCTGTTAGTACAGGCTTGCATCTTATTATTTAAACAGCTGATAGGACAAACGCCTCTGATGATTCTACATAATCAAAATTAATCTTGACTATTGTTACCCATACATTCTTCTAGAAGATTTTTTTTTTTTTTTTGACGGAGTTTCGCTCTTGTTGCCCAGGCTGGAGTGCAAATGGCTCAATCTCGGCTCAACGCAATCTCTGCCTTCTTGGTTCAAGTGATTCTCCTGCCTCAGTCTTCCAAGTAGCTGGGATTACAGGCATGGGCCACCATGCCTGGCTAATTTTGTATTTTTAGTAGAGATTGGGTTTCTCCATGTTGGTCAGGCTGGTCTCAAACTCCCGACCTCAGGTGATCTGCCCGCCTCAGCCTCCCAAAGTGCTGGGATTACAGGTGTGAGCCACCGCACCCAGCTCATCTTCTAGAAGATTTTTAAAATAATGTTTATGTTTTAATTATCCAAGTAATACATACTTCTTATTGGCTACTTAGGAAATGTACACAAGTAAGAATAGGAAAAATTAAAATCCCTTGTGAACTTACCCAACCAAAAATGATCACTGTGGTAGCATTTTTGTGAGAATATCATTTACGTATTATCTGTCTCCATTAGAATGTAATCTCCATAAAGCAAGAGTTTATATCTTTTTATCACTGTTGCATCCCAGTATCGCTAATGGATGGCAAGATTCACTCTCCAGACACATGCTCAGGACCAAGGTTCTTATTACCAAACCTGCTCCCAGGGCTGGCTCGTATATGAATTCTTCTCTCAGAAGAGCCTTCAGCCAAGGGAGCTGCTCTGCCAAAGTTACATCTCCTCCAGAGGTAGCCCACATCCAATGAGCTATGGGTTTGGAGGTACCTAAAGGCCCAGGCCCCTCACCACAACTTGGAACAACTCCAAAGGGCCATTCCAAATCTAAAGCTTTCTGTGGAATTGGCTGGGGCCTATAATGTCCTCCTTCCCTAACTCCCCTACTGATGTTATTCTGAAATTACTCCCCAGTAAACCTCCTGCAGGCTAACTTCTGCCACACAGCTTGTTTCCAGGGAGCATAATCTAAGATAATGTAGAACTGTGCTTGACAAGTGGTTAGCTCAATAATATTTGTTGAATGAATACATGCAGAACTCCCTAGGGGCTCTTTCTTCATTCTTGCTGCTTTAACTCTTCAGCAATGAAACAGAAACTCCACTGGGTCCCCGGGAAGTCAGGAGTCAGTCATTCATGTGCAACCATCAACACTATTGCAACGTCTTCCCGTCATTGTCTCCTCTATTCTTGATGAAGCCAGGAGCCTCATCCAGTTCTTGTTAACAGCCTAACATAACAGTGGCCAGAGACAAGATCCCAACTTGGCCACCATTTCTGAGTGTCTCTGGATCCTACCTCCACTAGTCTTTACAAATCTTGAGGCTTATTATCACTGCTTACTGAACCCAAGGAATCTATAGAGATAGAAATCCTGCTCATCCTGCATTTCCTAGTCTCTGTCCAAGCTGCATGGGTCCTAGAGTGGTGGTGAGGATGCTCCCACCTCAGTGTGTTGTATAGATAAGGGCACTTCATGATTGGAAGTGCATGGTCATTCAACCTTCTGATCTTAGTTTCATCCACATGTCTACTTTTTGAGAGCATCATTTGCAAACAGAACGACTGTTGGGACAGGACTAGGACAGCCAACAGAGCCAACATGCCTCTGTTCTTGGTCAAGTCTTCACCTACTCTCCTATTGAAATCATTCTTTGTTCTATCTGAAGCCAGATAGAAACAGAGCTTGAAATTGGAGATTTATGATAAGTTAATTTATTGAAGATGATTCTCAGGGGAAAGGAATAAGGGAAGCAGGGCAGGGGAGGAGAAGGAGCTAAGCAAGGATGTGGTCTCAGCATGAGTCAATTGCACCACAGAGTTGTCCCACCTAGAGGTTCAAGGATCCAGCCTTTTATACCTCATGCAAGCTAGCCATTGGCTATGGACTATCCCCAGAGGAGGAGTGGGAAGCATAACCTTCCAGGCAAGGCAGCTTCCAGTCAGTCAAGGGCAATTCTCTCAAGAAGGGGGTAACTGTGAGCCATTAGCAGCCCAATACTCTCAGCAGGTGGATATGGGTGTTCTAACAATATTCACTACAGGGGTCTTTCTCCCTCTCCTAACAGGTGGCTTCCATCACAATGATCCCTGTGTTTCAAACATAGTTTAGTAACTTTGCCTAAAAAGGGAAAATGTTATACCTCCTTCACATTTCCCCAGAGAGTTCCTCCATTCTTGTATACATTTAGGATCCCAGAAAAATAAGCAAATGGAGGCTCTATGCCTACCCACCCTCTTATCTCCTCTCATCAGCAGTATCCAAGTTCCAAATGCTCATGGTACATTTGCTTACAAAGCCCAGCTTCATAAGAAGGGAGAGCTGATAAATATTTAACAACTGGCTCTCCAAAGAGAAAAACCTTAAGTTGTAAGCATTTGTCACTTTCTGTGGTGTAAATACTCCCATGTGATCAATTTTAAGCTAACATAGTGAAGTCACTGAACAAAGTGTTGGAAATAAAAATGCCGTAGCACACAATCATGCAGCATGTTCACCATAAGTTCACATAAATCACCTCAAAAGCATAGAAATAGTAAAACATAATAAGTAATTAATTTTGAGTATATATTACATTTTTCCTTTTTTATTATTTTTTTAAATATTATATACCCTATAATCAACAGCTTAATAAACTTTAACACATGTATAAATATGTGTAACCATCATCACAATCAAGATTCAGGATACTTGGTAGAAGACAGCTCTAGTATGCCCCAATCCTTGAAAATTTTCCATTAACATGTACATACGTATGTGTATATTTTCTCAAAACATTCTAATTCATGTATTCAAGAAGATACTGCATGCTAGGTTACAATAATAAGCAAAAAGACTAATGTCTGCCTTTACAGAAACAGGCATTAATCATATGATCATACAAAAAAAAATACAACTGAAAACTTATTTTTAAAAATCTGAGGAAAATGCTATGAAGGAAAGTCACAAGAACAAATTCCTAGAAGTGAAATTACTGAGTCAAAGAGTAGCGTATTTGCAAGGCGTTTGGCATATGTTGCCAAATTGCCCTCCAGGAAAATCATTCCAATTTACATTTCTACAAACATTGTATAAGCAATGTATATTTCCTCCTACCCTTGCCAATACTACAGAGTATCTTTTTTTCAGCTATTTTTATTCTGATATGTTAATTTTTTTTAATTTTGCATTTTTAATTACATTTTTGTCTTCCTTTTTGATCCAGTCTTTTCATTTTTTAGAAATTTTCTATTGGAGTATTCACCTTTATTTTATAGAAATGCGAAAGCTTTGTATAATTTGAGGCAGAGACCTATTTTCAATTATCAGAGTAATATGTTTTACAGGAAGTTAGACATACTTCTTTCAAAGAGGAACAGGTTAGGAAAACAAAAGTGCATGACCTGTAAGGTCTGTAGGACCTGGCCCAAGTACACGTGTGCAGCCTATGCCCTCCATGTTCTCCATCTCACTCCACCCACATTGGCTGCCTTTTGGTTCCCCAAAGTTTCAGTTTTCTAATTTTTGTGCATCAGTAATTTAGTTTTATCTCATTTTAAGCTAGTTTCATACTTAAGCTCTTACTTTTTCATCTCCTCTTGTTTGGTTGAACTAATAGTTTCTACAAGAAGACTACATGGATTAGAGATATTTTGAAGAGTTTATCTGATAAAGTCATGTGCCTTTGCACATGGAAGACACTTTATTGGGTATGAAATTCACGATCTTTTTCCAAAGTCTCTAGGTAAGATGATCCAGAAGTTTCTGACATTTAGCATTGAAGAGATGAGTCCTGTTAGGGTAATTTGTTGTTATTGTTCTGCATGACCCCTTATGAATTTTTTCTCTTACAATTAAAAAATGACAATTTAGATACTGTCTTTATCTAGCTGGTACAGTTCTGTTTTATTGGTTTTGCCTGACAGGGAAAGCTTACTTTCAAGCTGCATGCAGAAGTCTTTCCTTAACTCACTAATGTTTTATTCTGTTATGTTGTTAATTATTGTTCTGCATTCTTCTGTAATGCTTACCAAAATCTGCAAGTACATATTTATTTGTGTATTTGCTTCTGTACTATCTAATTAGATAGAAACTTAATTGAAGGAAGTAATCATATTTAATACGCTCATTGCAGCCTATGCAGCACATAGCACAGTGCACAGCACATGGTAGATAGCTCAATAAATACATGTTGAATATATGGGTGAACTAGTATTTTTTTGTTTCATTATGTCTTGCCTTCTTCAAGCAATCCAATTATCTTTGTATTCATTGTTCTATATTTATGATTTTTTTTTTCCTTCAGTGTCACTTTTTAGCATATTTCTTTGCATTCTGGGAGAGTATCTTTACTTTAACATGTTACTATTTATATTTCCCTTGACATAACTTCCCTATACCAACAATATAAAGAAGTATAGAATATCTTTATAGAAGTATATAACAATATAAAACAATACATAACTTCCAATTTCAATGGAGATATTGGTTTTGTTGCTGAGATTTTCATTTCCATGCAATACTTCCTTCTCATTCATTTCTTTTATTTCACTTTCTTTTCTTCTCTTTTTGTTGCCTTATCACCTTAGCCTGCTCTCTATGACTTTATGCTATTGATTCCTAGAGACTCTGTGTTAGTCCTTTCTTACACTGCTACAAAGAAATCCCTTAGGCTGAGTAATTTATAAGGAAAAGAGGTTTAATAGGCTCACAGTTCTGCAAGCTATACAAGCATGGCACCACTATTTGTTTGGCTTCCGATAAGAGTGTCAGGAAGCTTACAATCATGGTGGAAGGTGAAGTGGGAGCAGGCACATCACATAGCAAGGCCGGAGCAAGTCAGAGAAAAGAGAGGTCCCAGACTCTTTTAAATAGCCAGATCTCGCATGAACTAACTGAGCAAGAGCAAGCTTCTCATGAAGGGGATGGTGCTAAAGCATACAGGAGGGATCTATCCCCATGATTCAGTCACCTCTCAGCAGGCCCCACCTCCAACATCGGTAATCATCCTTCAACATGAGATTTGAAGGAGGCAAACATCCAAATCATATCAGACTCCATACTTAGCACTCTATTAAGAATGCTGACTAATTTCTCAGATTTTTCCCCTCTGGGTCCTATAACAGATCATTTTCAGAAGGGTGCTCATCCCTTGAATCTTCTAGATGTAATTCCATTTCCTTTTCCTTCAGTATTTTTTGAAAAACCCACAAGTTGGTATTTTTCTCTCTATCCTCAAACAGGGTAGATCCATAAATATGAGGGTGAATAGATTTCCTTGGTTTCTATCAATTTTTTTTTCAAATCTCTGTCTGAAGGACGTGTTAATGTCAGCAACAGCCAGTGCCAGTTTTAGGAAGCCTTTTGTGAAACACTCTACCTGCCTAGTTATCTGTGTTCTAAATCATGTATCACATGAAAACAATAATTCTATAGGTAGACTTTTATTAGGTTTATTTTCTGTTCTCTGTACAGCCAGTGGTGTTTCTCTGGTGGTTACACCTCTAAGAATTGGTTACCTCATTTCCGTTATAAATTTCATCACTACCATCATAAGCAACCATCAATGTTTCAGGTGTAGTTAGTGTCTGGGATTCGCAGTCTCTGCCTAGAAGTGGATAGACAAGGTAACAGAAGCAAGGTGGGGACAGAGGAGAGGGATGGAAATACGAAGTTACAAAAAGAAGATAATTGTTCTTGTTTCGTGGAGAAGCCCTTAAGAAGGCCAGTGGGCAATGGCTCTGGAACTCTGGCATATTCATTAAGTGTATGCTTACGCACTACTTCTCAGGCTATCTCTGTTTTATGAGAGACGTGGAGAAGTTCTTTAGGCACTGGAGTCAGACAGGATTTCTTGACCAAGACCTCCCACAAAGTACAAATTAGGAAAAAGTGATGAATGTTATTATCACATAGAAAGTCAAACTTCTGTTTAATTATAATCTCCCTAATTAAAGTAAAAAGACAAACCAGAGAGTGGGAAAAGATATTTGCAATATGCATGCCTGACATACATAAAGAACTTCTGCATATCATTTAGAAAGAGATCATCAACCCAATAGAAAAATGGGCAAAAAATATGAGCAGGCAATGAACGCAGGAGAAAACCAATGGGTCAAAAAAACCTAGGATAAGGTGCTTAACTTCACCAGTTATCAAAGAAATGCAAACAAAAGCAATGAAGCACTATTTTGCACCTATCACTTTGACATTTTAAATCTTATAATACCAAGTGTTTGCAAGACTACAGCTTACCAAAAATCTTATTAACTGCTTATCAAAGTATAAATTGGCATAGACTTTAGTAAGGTCATTGGCAATGTCCTATAAAAAGTGAGTTGCACTTAACCCTGCAATTAACAATTCTACTTCTAGGTTTACACTCTAGAGCTGCGCTTTGCAAACTAGAGCATGCATAAGAATCACCTGAAGGGCCTGTTAAAACACAGAGTCCTGGGACCTAACCCTAGAGTTTCTGATTCAGTATGTCTGGGGTGGGGCCTGAGAATTTGCATTGCTAACCAGTTCCCAGATGATGCTACTGGTCCAGGAACCACACTTTGAAAATCAATGCCCTTGCAGAACTCTTACGCATATGCACAAGGTTTATGTACAACCATGTCCATTGTAGTAGCATTTGTTGCAGCAAAAAGAACCCAGAAAACAATGTAAATATTCATTGACAGAGCAGATAAGTATACTGTGATATAGTCACATGCTGGGAAAGAATTCTGCAATTTAAATGAACAAACTAGATTTCCACGCAGATTGAGAGTCACAGCCTTTCTAACAAGTTTTAGAATCAAATTGTTACAAGCCATTTTGGTTGCATCACTTATTCATTCACAATTTCATTGATTTGTGTTTTCTATCTTTTGTTTTGTTAAACTGGTCAGAATATTTTCTGTTTTATTGTTTTGCCTTTTTCAGAGAACCAGCTTTTAAAGGTATTTATCAGTTCTTCTGCTTTTCTGCTTTCTAATTAATTAATGTCTGCATTTTATCATCATTAATTTCTTTTCTTTATTTGATGTTCTTTTTAGAGCTTATTGAATGGAATCAGGAGCTCATTTATTTTCATTCTGTCTGTTTATTAATGGCAGCATTTAGGGCTACTGATTTCCCATTTGGTAATGCTTTGGGGCCCATTCCACAAATGTTGCTATGTTATTAATTATTCCTATTATTCTAATTATAGTTTGAATTTTCTCTTTGACCCAAGAGTTTTAAAGGATAGCATTTTTAAAATTTCCATGTATTTAGAGGTTTTTGTTATTACTTTAAATCTGTGGCATTATGAACAAAGAGTGTGGAATAGTGTGTGTGTGTCTCTGTGTCTGTGGGTATTCTATATGCAATAAAAAACAATATATGTTCTCTATTTAGAGAACACAAAGATCCATGGACACTTATTTAATAATTTGTATTGATTTATTATTCAAATCCTCTATCATAATTAATGGTTTGCATAATCTTTCAAAGACTCAGATAGAGCCTGTATAATTAAACAGGAGAGTGTAACCACTGATATTTCTTCAGCTGATCTCCTTTCTTCTTTGATCTCATTTCTATTTTCTGCTTTATGGGCTCTGCCTGCCTATGGGTGCCAATGAGGGCCATTGTTATGGACTGAATTGTGTTACCCCAAATTTATATACTGAGGCCTTAAAACTCCATGTGACTATAATTTGGAGATAAGGCCTGTAAGGAAGTAATAAGGTAAATGAAGTCATAAGGATAGGCCTCTAATCCAGTAGGACTATGGCTTTATAAGAAAAGGAAGAGACACCAGTGCTCTCTCTTCACGTGTGTACAGAGGAAAAACCATGTGAGGACACAGTGAGGAGGTGGCCATTTGCAAGTCAAAGAGAGAAGCCTCTGGAGAAACCAACCCTTCTGGCACCTTAGTCTTGAACTTCCAGCTTCCAGAATTGTGAGAAAATGAATTTCTGTCATTTAAGCCTTCTGGCCTACAATATTTTGTTATTGCAGCCCAAGCTATCTAATACAGTTACATTAACATTAATAACCTAAATTTATCAGCACTTGACCACACATATTTGTGGAAGACCTTAGTTTCCTCTCCAAAGGCCACCTACCCACCCAGTATTTCTGAGAGTCACAGGGAGTATCACATGGGCTTGTTTCCTGTAGGTACTGTACAGCCTTCAAATCTCTCCCTGGGCACAACAGTTTCCCACTAACTTCTGCTGCTGTCTGAGCCTCTAGATGGACACTGCAGGCTCTTGGCACAGATTGGCAGGGTTCCTCTCTCTGTTTCACTAAGAACCCTGGGGCACCCGAGCCCCTAAAATGACCAGGATTTTTTGTAGCTTGTGGATAGTATCCACTTTGTAGAGAACCAACTCAGAACACAGTCATGTGAAATAAAATAATAACAATAATGTATGTAATCATCATACACGTTTTACTATTTTAATATAAAATATGAACAATATTTACGTGAAACTGATATTATTTTGTATTATTTACTTTTCTACAACAAAAGGCTATTGTTTAAACAAAACAACAGCAGGACTAGCTAACAGCAGCATTGAGCAAATAATCGTAGGACCAATAAAATAAATATGTAATAAAATATAACATTTTTATAATTTTTTTCTATCTTCTGATAGGGCAACTTATTTAAACTCTTTTTTTAAAAAAGCTTTGAAATCAATATTCAAATTTTATAGGCTATATTGTGTATTCTTAACATACATAAATGTAGGACTCCTGAAAAGAAACAGATAATACAATGATAGTTATTAAAGAGACATTATCTGTATTTAATAAAAAATAACAATGAAATTTTTCTTTTTGTTCCATGATACAATAGGGTATTTTTATCCTTGATTTTTCTTTGCCAATAATACTTTTCTGAACTCCTTGGAACCTTTAGGATATTTTTTCTTTTCTTTTATGTAGGGGTAAAACTGAATATAGTCAAACATAAGAGTTACTTTGACTTGTAGTTCTGTTCTTATCAAATGTATGCTATACGGATTCTGATATAGGTTCAATGTGATGACATCAAGCTAAATATACTTTCAAGTCTCAGTGAAAGTGTTTGGCATGGGTTACTTAATATAATAAAAATATTTTGCTTACTAGCAGCAGCAGGTTTTTAGATTGATAGGAATTAGTTTCTAGCTCTTCAAAACAAGCCCGTATTTACCAAATGGATGGACATTTGTGGAGATCTGGAAACTAATTCCTACAAGCTGTTGCTGGTTTTCAGGATAAGATGCATTTTTTGATACAAATGCATTTTTGATAGAAAGTATGACCATTGGTAAGAGCTGAAAAAAATCTGTGCTACACTGTAATGTGTCAACACCAACATCTATTATCAAAATTTTCCATTTGGTTTACTCACAGGACATTATAATTGTGTTTAATTGCTATTTTAATCAAGAAAGGAAATTTCACTCAATTTCAGGTAACAGAGGAATTACATGATAATGCATGTTTGTGTGGTTATCTCGAGTTAATTCAGCAGGTGCTGTTTTCAGCTAAGCTTTATTGTATTGTTTAGAGATGAAAAACTATTTGATTGATTTAGAAGTATGTATCTGTCTCTTTCTGGACTTGAGGGATTCAGTGTCCATCTGTTTTCATATCTCGTTCCCCATCAGGCACAATTCAACATTTTTTTTCACATATCACATAGTATGCTATGTTTTGATTCTTTATCTCCTTAATCCAGTTGTATGTGTCCTTACATCTTTCATTAAAATTACACAGTCAATGAGCCTTTTGTTTTCCCAGTGATGTCAAGGTTATGCTGGCATTTGTATTGTAGTTGTTCTCATTTTTATTACATAAACTCTTAGAAAATGTAATCACACTATTCACAATATTAAAAAATTAAATAAGATTGGACATCCAAATTGTTAAAAGAAGGGCCTCCATAAATCTGCTCTTCCAAAAAGAAATAAAACAGTCCCAAAAATGTTTTAATCAAACTTTTCAGAACTCTAAGATTAACCAAAGCCTTGCAACAACATGAAGACCATTCATTTGATGAAAACTGATTACCCTCAGTAAGAACGACAGGGTTCATGGCACTTTAATTTGACCTACTCTCATTCCCATCTTTCTAACTCTACAGTAGCCTTGAAAATCAGCAGCCATTTAGTCAACATGTACTGCATTTGGAGCTTCTCAAAAAGCCCCACCCTAGGGTGTTGTCACTATGCGATCTACCTCATAGTTCCCTGGAGAAACCCCATGTGCAACATGCTGTCGTTACTTAACTCAGAGCTCACCCTAGAGGAAAAGCCCTTACTCCAGAAGATTTGTCAAAATAATCAGTGGCAATAGTAACAATAATACATAGTTTCAAATAGCTAGAAGGATAATATTGAATGATCCCAAAAAAATGATAAATGCTTGAGATGAATATGCTAATTATCCTGATTCAAATATTCTTCATTATACAGATGAAAGCATTGCTATGTACCCTATGAATATGTACAGTTATTTTTAGTCAGTTAAAAAGTTTTTAATGAAAAAGTTTTTTAAAAAATCAGTGTCGATTATTTAACATCACAGCTTCCCAAACCTGTAATACCAGTTGAGGTAAACAAGAACCTGACCAATAATTAAAAGGGAGATCTAGGGAGCAATATGCCATAAAGGACCTTGAAAATCTCTAACATATTCCTGGGGACCTAGAAGGATGCATGCCATGCAATGCTATATGCATTGAAGAAAAGACCTGAGAATACCCCAATCACTCCTCACTGGCTCACCTTGAGGCCCTGAGCTATTAGAAAGTAAAGTCTAAGGTAAAGGTGTAAACTGTCTAAGTGTTGAAAGACATGATTTTAAACAGAGTCCCTCAGCAAAAACTGGAATATGTATTGGCTCAAAGCATTAAAAAAAAAACTCTGACTGGCCAGGCACAGTGGCTCACGCCTGTAATCCCAGCACTTTGGGAGGCTGAGGAGAGCAGATCACAAGGTCAGGAGTTCAAGACCAGCCTGGCCAACATAGTGAAATCCCATCTCTACCAAAAATACAAAAATTAGCCCAGTGTGGTGGCGGGCACCTGTAATCCCAGCTACTCGGGAGGCTGAGGCAAGAGAATCGCTTGAACCCAGGAGGTGGAGGTTGCAGTGAGCCAAAATCATGGCATTGCACTCTAGCCTGGGCGACAAGAGCAAGACTCCGTCTCGGAAAAAAAAAAAAAAAAAAAAAATCTCTGACCAAACATCATCTAATCACTAAACTGACTGAGCAGAAGCTTCACAAACCACAAAGAATACAGACAATAGCAACAAAAGTATGAACAACAACAAACCCTCAGGAAAGGAAGAAAATTATTCCCAAAATTACCACATAATATTATCTAAAGTACCCAATTTTCAATGAAAATTGTGAAACACACAGAGAAATAGGAAGGTGTGACCTATACAAAGAAAAGAAAGCAGTTAATGAAAATTATCCCTGAAGGGGGACTAGATGTTGAAATTACCAGACTAAGATGTTAAATTTTATCAATATATTCAAAGAACTAAAGGGATTACAGCCAAACAATTAAATAAAGTATGACAGCAGTGACTCATTATGTAGAAAATATCAAGACATGAATAGAAATTATTTTTAATAAAGAGCCGAAATACAATTATTTGAACAAAAAAATACTATCAGGTTTCAACAGCAGACTTGAGTGGGCAGAAGAAGCAACAAACTTGAAAATCATTCAACAAAGATTATCTAGTCTGAAGAATAGTAAGAAAAAGATGGAAGAAAATGAACAGAGCCTTAGAGACTTGCAAGACACTGTCCAACACATTAAGATGTGTACAATGGGAATTTCAGAAAGAGAGGAGAAACAAAAATCTTTAATCAACACATTCAAGAAGCTGAACAAACACTAAGTAATGTAATCTCAAGGAGATACTATAATCAAACTGTTGGAAGCCAAAGTCAAATACAGAATCTTGAAAATAGCAAGAGAAAAACAATCCATTACATAAAAGAAATCCTTTATAAGATTAGTAGCTGACTTCTCAACAGAATTCATGGAGGCCAAAAGATAGTGGAATGACATACTTAAAGTACTAGAGGGTGAGGGGAGGAGAATGTCTGTTAACCAAGTATTCTGCATACAGCAAAATTACCCTTAGAAAGGAATTTAAAACATTCTCAGACAACCTGAAAGAGAGAAAATTTATCAATAGTATATCTGCTTTACAAGAAATAACAAAGGAGTTCTTCAGGCTGAAATGAAAGGATATTAGATGGTAACTCTAATTCACACAAAGAAATAACGAGCACCAGTAAAGGTAATTACATAGACAAATGTAAATCACAGTATAAATGTACTTTTTGTAATATTTTCTTCTGCTATCTGATTTAAAAGTGAGTTTCACAAAGCAATTATAAAATGGTATGAGTGGGCTTATAACATATCAAGATTTAATTTGTGATTAAAACACAAAAGAATACAGATGGAATCAAGCAATACTGATACTAAGCTTCTAGATATTAATAAAATTAATATTAATCCAAAGTAGGATTTTTTTAGAACAAAAAGAAAACTGTTTTATTACAAAATCAAACTTGAATGTGACATGCATCATAGTCAATCTGCTTAAGAGACTGCAGAGACAGAAAGATGGTCACCAAAATTAGTCCACAAGTGGAAGAATTTACAGCACCATGTCATACATAATTCATCCTAAATTCACATGGAGATTGAAGAGGCTATCTGTGTATGCTAATTGTTTATATTCAATGACAAAAAATCTTTTCACATCTGCATAACAGGAGATAGTTTAGCAGCTTGAAGCCAGGTACTTGCTGAAGGTAGGCTTTCATTCTGCTACAAAAATGGTTGAAAAGAGTTCTATCCTTTTGGCTACTTACATTTTAGAGCAGTGGCTCTGCGCTCTATGGCATTGGCTACAGCACTCCTGCTTGCTTTTCCTGGTTGCCGGTGTCCAAAGTAGGATGTTTTAAGATGCTAATTATAATTCTCAGTGCAACCGCTAAGAAAATAACTCAAAAAATATGGTTAAAATGGAATTATAATTATATATTAGAAAATATCCTTTTAAAACAAAAGAAGGCAATAATGGAAGAATAGAGGAACAAAAAGTCATAAGGCATATAGAAAACAAATAGCAAAATGACAGCCATAAATCCTATTTTAACAATTATATTAAATGTAAATGGATTAAACCCTCCAATTAAAAGTCAGAGGTTGGAAAAATGGATTTTAAACAAATATGATTCATCAGTCTGTTGGCTATAAGGTTCCACTGTAGATTCAAAACACAAATAGGTTAGAAGTAAAAAAAAAAAAGAAAAAAATGCATCATGCACATAATGGCAAAAAGAAAGCAGACACGTTTGCATTAATATGAGACAAAATCCATTTTAAAACAAAAATTTTTACCAGAAACAAAGCAGGAAATTTTATAATGATAAATTTTCAATATATCTGGTAGACATAACAATTATAAACATATGTGCACCTAACAACAGAGCCCAAAAATATATGAAAGAAAAACTGACAGAATAAAAAGGAGAAATAGACAATTCTACTGTAACAGAGATTTCAATACCCCATCTTCAATAATGGATGCAACAATAGACAGCAGTTCAATAAAAAAATAGAAGACATGAACAAACTATAAACCAACTAGATCTAAGAGATGTATATAGAAAGTAATCCACCCGACAACAGCAGAATACACATTCTTCTCAAGCACACATGGAACATTTTCCAGAATAAACAATAAACATAAAGCAAACCTCAATAAATTTTCAAGAAATCATACAAGGTATATTATCTAACCACAATAAAATAAAATTGGAAATCGTAACAGAAGGAAACTTGAAAATGTACTAATATGTGAAAATTAAACATGCTTCAAAATAACCAATGGATCAAAAAGTAAATAACAGGAAAATTAGCAAATACTTTGACATACATGTAACTAAACACAACAAATGAAAACGTTTGTAATGCAGCAAAAGCAGTGCTCAGAGGGAAATCTACAGCTATGAACAGCTACATTAAAAAAGAAGAAGAATCTCAAATCAATAACCTTACCTTCCACCTTAAGAAATGGAAAAGGAAAGAGCAAACTTAACTGAAAGCAAGAAAATATTGAAGCAGAAATAAATGAAATAGACAATAGAAAAACAACAGAGAGAATCAATGAAACAAAAAGTTGGCTTTTTGAAAAAGTCAATAAAATAGACAAATCTTTAACTAGCTTGACCAAGAAAAAATAGAGGAAACTCAAATTACCAAAATCAGGAATAAGAAAGGCTGAGGTGGGAGGATAGCTTGAGCCCAGGAGTTTGAGACTGCAGTAAGCTATGATTGTGCCATTGCACTACAGCCTGGCAACAGAGAGAAGCTCTGTCTCTAAAAAAATGAGAGAGAGGATATTACTACTGACCTTAGAGTAATATAAAGAATTATAAGGAAATATTATGTACCATTGTATACTAACAAATTAGATAGCCTGGATAAAATGAACAAATTTATAGAAAGACACAAAACACCAAAACTGACTCAAGAAGAAATAGAAAATCTGAATAGCCCTATAACAAAAAACAAGATGGATTTACCAGTTTAAAAATTATCCCCAAAGTGAAGTCAAGACCCAAATGGCTTCATTAGTGAATTCTAACACACATTTGAAGAAGAAATAATACTAATTTTTTACAAACTCTACCAAAAAGAGGAGGGAACACTTGCTAAAGCATTCTATGGGGCAATATTTCACTGATACCAAAACAAAATAGGTATCACAAGAAAATAACACTACAGACCAATATTCTTCATAAATATAGATACAAAATTTCTTAACAAAATATTAGCAGGCAGAATCCTGCAACATGTAAAAGTGCCCAAGTGGAATTTATCTCAGGAATATAAAGTTGTTTTGACATCCAAAACTCTATCAGTGTAATCAATTAATATGTACATTATAGAATGAAGGACCAAAAACCCTCCTACTTGATCTTCTTAATAAATGCAGAGAAAGTATCTGACAAAATCCAATACCATTTGATGATTAAGTAGATAACAACATCTATGAATAAAAGGGAACTTCCTCAACCTGATAAAGATTACCTATGAAAAACCCACAGTTAACATCATACTTAATGGTAAAAGACTAAATTATTTCCACCTAAGATCAAGAACAAGACCATGATATCCACTGTCATTACTTTTCAATCAACATTGTACTAAAAGTTCCAGCCAGGGCAATTAGGCAAAAAAATGAAATTAAATTAAACTAGAACTGGATAAGTCTAGTTCTTATCCAGACTAGAAAGGAAGAACCTAAACTATGTCTATCTGTAGATGACATTATCTTTTATATAGAAAATGCCAAGGAATCCACAAAACACTACTAGAGCGAATAAATAAGTTCAGCAAGATTGGAGGATACAAGAATAATGTACAAAAGCCAATTTTTTAAAAAATCTGAAAATGAAATTAAGAAAACAATTCTATTTACAATAGCATCAAAAAGAATAAAAAACTTAGAATTAAATTTAAAAAGTGCAAGACTTGTCCAGTGAAAACTGTGAAATACTGTTGAAATAAATCTATAAAGGACTAAGTACGTGGAAATGCATTCAAGTTATGTGGCAGAAGACTTAACATTGTTAGTCAGGCAATACTTGCCAAATTGATCTACAGATTTAGGGTAACCCCTATTAAAATCCCAGTGACTTTTTTTGCAGAAATTTGCAAGCTGATTCAAAAATTCACAGGAAAATATGATGTATCCATAATAGCCAAAACAATCTTGAAAAGGAAAAACAAAGTTGAAGACTTCACATTTTTATTTCAAAACTTACTATAAAGCTACAGTAATTAAGACAGATTGGTAGTGGTATAACAATAGACATACAGATCAATGGAACAGAATTGAGAGTCTATAAAGAAATTCTGACATTTACAATCAATTTTAAACAAGGGTGCCAAGACATTTCAATAAGGAAAGAAAATCTTTTCAACAAATAATACTGTAACAATTGGTTATTCACATTTGAAAAATGATATTGAGTTTCTACCTCATAGCATACACAAAAGTTAACTCAAAATGGATCACAAACGTAAATGTAAGAGTTAAAACTATAAAATTCTTACAAGAAAAATAGAAGTAAATCTTTGTGTCCTGAGTTAAACAAAGGTTTCTTAGATATGACACCAAAAGCACAAACAACAAAAAAAGATAAATTGGGCTTCCTCAAAATTAAATACTTTTTACAAAGAATATCATCAAGAAAGTAAAACAAGGCAATCTATAAATTAAGACAACATTTTTGCAACTCACACATCTAAGTTCCTAAGTTACTTGTATCCAAAACATATAAAGAACCTTCATTATTCAGTAATAAAAAGACAAATAACCCAATTTAAAAAGGGACAAAGGATCTAGATAAACATCTACCTAACAAAAATATACAAAAAATAGCCAATAAGCATATGAAAAGATGCTCAGAACCATTATCCTTCAAAGAAATGTGAATCAAACTATAATGAGATACTATTTTACACTCACTAGGACAGCTACAATTTAAAAAATCAGGT
The DNA here is from genome assembly GCF_024542745.1 of Macaca thibetana thibetana. Classification (NCBI taxonomy): domain Eukaryota; kingdom Metazoa; phylum Chordata; class Mammalia; order Primates; family Cercopithecidae; genus Macaca; species Macaca thibetana. Next base: position 94,977,270 of record NC_065579.1, on the reverse strand, counting down.
CTACCCTCTTTGGGTCCCCTCCCTTTGTATGGGAGCTCTGTCTTCACTCTGTTAAATCTTGCAACTGCACTCTCTCTTGGTTCAGCTCCAGCTGAGTTGCAGCTCAAGCTGAGCTTTCACTCGCCGTCCACCACTGCTGTTTGCTGCCATCGCAGACCTCCCACTGACTTCCATCCCTCCAGATCTGGCAGGGTGTCTGCTGTGCTCCTGATCCAGCGAGGCGCCCATTGCTGTTCCCGATCGGGCTAAAGGCTTGCCATTGTTCCTGCACAGCTAAGGGCCTGGGTTCATCCTAATTGAGCTGAACACTAGTCACTGGGTTCCAAGGTTTTCTTCCATGACCCACAGCTTCTAATAGAGCTATAACACTCACCACATGGCCCAAGATTCCATTCCTTGGAATCCATGAGGCCAAGAACCCCAGGTCAGAGAACACGAGGCTTGCCACCATCTTGGAAGTGGCCCGCTGCCATTTTGGAAGCAGCCCGCCACCATCTTGGGAGTTCTGGGAGCAAGGAACCCCCCGGTCATATTTTGGTGACACAAAGGGACCTCCAAAGTGGTGAGTAATATTGGACCACTTTCACTTGCTATTCTGTCCTATCCTTCCTTAGAATTGGAGGAAAATACCAGGCACCTGTTGGCCAGTTAAAAACGATTAGCATTGTCACTGGACTTAAGACTCAGGTGTGAGGCTATCTGGGGAAGGGCTTTCTAACAACCCCCAATCCTTCTGAGTTGGGAATGTTGGTCTGCCTGGAGCCAGCTTCCACTTTCAATTTTCTTGGGGAAGCCAAGGGCCGACTAGAGACAGAAAGCTGTTGTTCTGAACTCCCGGCATTAGCCAGTTGAGATCATGGCACAGCCAGAAGTCTCTACTCAACAGTCGCCCATGCGTGCACCCCTACCTTTCCTTCTGACCCATACCTTTCTTGAAAATGTAGCCCCAAAATTCTCCTTACCTCTGAATCTACTTCCTCTGATTCCTGCCTCCTAGGTACTAATGGTTCAGACTTCCATTTCCTCTAGCAAGTTGTATCTCCAAAGGGATCTAAGGAAGCTCTACGCTGCATCCTTAGGCATCTAGGCTATAAACCCAGGGAGTCTTATCCCTGGTGTCCCTCCCAATTTAGGTATACAGCTCTTGACATGGGCAGTTGTGTGAGACCTGTTCCCCAACACCTTTGCTAGGGCCCCAAGTTTGTAATGGTTAAGAGAGAGAGAGAGAGAGAGAGAGAGAGATGGAGAGAGAGAGAGAGAGACAGAGAGAGAGAGAGAGACAGATGCAGAAAGAGAGAGACAGAGAGAGACATGGGGAGAGAGAGATGGAGAGAGAGAGAGATGGAGAGAGAGACAAAGAGGGAGTCAAAGAGAAAAAGAAAGAGAAAGATAGAAATAGAAAACACACACACACACACACACACACACAGTGTGCCCTATTCCTTTAAAAGCCAGGGTAAATTTAAAACCTATAATTGATAATTGAAGGTCTTCTCTGTGACCATATAACACTCCAATCCTACCTTGTTGTCAGTGTAAACAAAGGCGTAGACTGAAAACACTGAGACCACTGACAACCTATAGATTTCCTATCAAAAATCCTTAACCCAGTAACCCGCGGATGCATTCAATCTGTAGCGGCAACTGCTTTGCTAAAGAAGAAAGTAGAAAAGTAACTTTTAGAGGAAACTTCATTGTGAGCACACCTCACCAGTTCAAAATTATTCTAAGTCAAAAAAACAAAAAGGTAACTTACTAATTCAAAAATCTTAAAGTATGGGGTTATTCTGTTAAAAAAAAAAAAAAGGTAATTTAACACTAACCACTGATAATTCCCTTAGCCCAGCAGATTTCCTTACAGGGAATTTAAATCTTAATTACCATACAAAGGTCCAACCAGACCTAGGAGGAACTCCCTTCAGGACAGGAGGATGGATGGTTCCTCCTAGGTGATTGAGGAAAAAACCACAATGGGTATTCAGTAATTGATAGGGAGACTCTTGTGGAAGCAGAGTTAGAAAAATTGCCTAGTAATTGGTCTCCTCAAACATGTGAGCTCTTTGCACTCAGCCAAGTCTTAAAGTACTTACAGAATCAAAAAAGGACTACCTCAATCCTGACTCAAAAGGTTACCTACACCCTCTCTGAAATGAATTTGCATAAAAAACTATTGTTATGGGAATGCATCTTGATGAGGCAGCTGGGTTGTTATGAAATACTCAGGAACCCAGCCCAGTTCTAGGACTCACCCCTGAGCACAAAGGCAATGTTGGGCATGCTGGTAAAGAACCACTAGAATCCAGCAGCCCGGATGCCTTTCTTTGTGGTTAAGAAAGGTGGGAGAAGGGGTGCAGGACTGCGACATCGGTGAGCGTAACTAATCCGATAAGCAGAGGTCCATGGGTGGTTACGCACCCTGGAAAGGAATAAGTATTAGGACCATAGAGTATGCTCTAGGACTAATGCCCATCAGAAAATGACTAGAGGTGCTGGCATCCCTAAGTTCTTTTTTCAGATGGAAAACATTCCCTCCCGAAGGCAAAAACGCCCCTAAGATGCATTCTAGAGAATTGGGACCAATTTGACCCTCAGACACTAAGAAAGAAATGACTTACATTCTTCTGCAGTACCGCCTGGCCACGATATCCTCTTCAAGGGGGAGAAACCTGGCCTCCTGAGGGAAGTATAAATTATAACACCACCTTACAGCTAGACCTCTTTTGTAGAAAAGAGGCAAATGGAGTGAAGTGCGATATGTACAAACTTTCCTTTCATTAAGAGACAACTCACAATTATGTAAAAAGTGTGATTTATGCCCTACAGGAAGCCCTCAGAGTCTACTTCCCTACTCCAGCGTCCCCCTGACTCCTCCAACTAATAAGGACCCCCCTTCGACCAAAACGGTCCAAAAGGAGGTAGACAAAGGGGTAAACAATGAACCAAAGAGTGCCAGCATTCCCCGATTATGCCCCATCCAAGCAGTAGGAGGAGAATTCAGCCCAGCCAGAGTGCATGTACCTTTTTCTTTCTCAGACTTAAAGCAAATTAAAATAGACCTAGGTAAATTCTAAGATAACCCTGATGGCTATATTGATGTTTTACAAGGGTTAGGACAATCCTTTGATCTGACATGGAGAGATATAATGTTGCTGCTAAATCAGACACTAACCCCAAATGAGAGAAGTGCCGCCATAACTGCAGCCCAGGAGTTTGGCGATCTCTGGTATCTCAGTCAGGTCAATGATAGGATGACAACAGAGGGAAGAGAACGATTCCCCACAGGCCGGCAGGCAGTTCCCACTGTAGACTCTCATTGGGACACAGAATCAGAACATGGAGATTGGTGCCGCAGACATTTGCTAACTTGCGTGCTAGAAGGACTAAAGAAAACTAGGAAGAAGCCTATGAATTATTCAGTGATGTCCAATATAACACAGGGAAAGGAAGAAAATCCCACTGCCTTTCCGGAGAGACTAAGGGAGGCATTGAGGAAGCATACCTCCCTGTCACCTGACTCTATTGAAGGCCAACTAATCTTAAAGGATAGGTTTATCACTCAGTCAGCTGCAGACATTAGAAAAAAACTTCAAAAGTCTGCCTTAGGCCCAGAGCAAAACTTAGAAACCCTATTGAACTTGGCAACCTTGGTTTTTTATAATAGAGATCAGGAGGAGCAGGCAGAATGGGACAAATGGGATAAAAAAAGGCCACCGCTTTAGTCATGGCCCTCAGGCAAGCAGACTCTGGAGGCTCTGGAAAAGGGAAAAACTGGGCAAATCAAACACCTAATAGGGCTTGCTTCCAGTGCAGTCTACAAGGAGACTTTAAAAAAAATTGTCCAAGTAGAAATAAGCTGCCCCCTCATCCATGCCCCTTATGTCAAGGGAATCACTGGAAGGCCCACTGCCCCAGGGGATGAAGGTCCTCTGAGTCAGAAGCCACTAACCAGATGATCTGGCAGCAGGACTGAGGGTGCCTGGGGCAAGCGCCAGCCCATGCTATCACCCTCAGAGCCCCAGGTATGCTTGACCATTGAGGTCCAGGAGGTTAACTGTCTCCCGGACACTGGCACGGCCTTCTGAGTCTTACTCCTCTGTCCTGGACAACTGTCCTCCAGATTTGTTACTATCCGAGGGGTCCTAGGACAGCCAGTCACTAGATGCTTCTCCCAGCCACTAAGTTGTGACTGTGGAACTTTACTCTTTCACATGCTTTTCTAATTATGCCTGAAAGCCCCACTCCCTTGTTAGGGAGAGACATTCTAGCAAAAGCGGGGGCCATTATACACCTGAACATAGGAGAAGGAACACCCGTTTGTTGTCCCCTGCTTGAGGAAGGAATTAATCCTGAAGTCTGGGCAAGAGAAGGACAATATGGACGAGCAAAGAATGCCCATCCTGTCCAAGTTAAACTAAAGGATTCTGCCTCCTTTCCCCACTAAAGCAGTACCCCCTTAGAACCGAGGCCCAACAAGGACTCCAAAAGATTGTTAAGGACTTAAAAGTCCAAGGCTTAGTAAAACCATGCAATAGCCCCTGCAATACTCCAATTGGATAGCTACTAGTTAGGAGTACAGAAACCCGACAGACAGTGGAGGTTAGTGCAGGATCTCAGGATTATCAATGAGGCCATTGTCCCCCTATACCCAGCTGTACCTAACCCTTACACTCTGCTTTCCCAAATACCAGAGGAAGCAGAGTGGTTTACAGTCCTGGACCTTAAGGATGCCTTTTTCTGCATCCCTGTACATCCTGACTCTCAATTCTTGTTTGCCTTTGAAGATCCTTCGAACCCAATATCCCAACTCACCTGGACTGTTTTACCCCAAGGGTTCAGGGATAGCTCCCATCTATTTGGCCAGGCATTAGCCCAAGACTTGAGCCAGTTCTCATACCTGGACGCTCTTGTCCTTCAGCACATGGATGATTTACTTTTAGCTGCCCGTTCAGAAACCTTGTGCCATCAAGCCACCCAAGCACTCTTAAATTTCCTCGCTACCTGTGGCTACAAGGTTTCCAAGCCAAAGGCTTAGCTCTGCTCACAGCACGTTAAATACTTAGGGCTAGAATTATCCAAAGGCACCAGGGCCCTCAATGAGAAATGTATCCAGCCTATACTGGCTTATCCTCATCCCCAAACCCTAAAGCAACTAAGAGGGTTCCTTGGCATAACAAGTTTCTGCCAAATATGGATTCCCAGGTACGGTGAAATAGCCAGACCATTATATACACTAATTAAGGAAACTCAGAAAACCAAAACCCATTTAGTAAGATGGACACCTGAAGCAGAAGCAGCTTTCCAGGCCCTAAAGAAGGCACTACCCAAGCCCCAGTGTTAAGCTTGCCAACGGGGCAAGATTTTTCTTAATACGTCACAGAAAAAAACAGGAATAGCTGTAGGAGTCCTTACACAGGTCCGAGGGACCAGCTTGCATCAGGTGGCATACCTGAGTAAGGAAATTGATGTAGTGGCAAAGGGTTGGCCTCATTGTTTACGAGTAGTGGCGGCAGTAGCAGTCTTAGTATCTGAAGCAGTTAAAATAATATAAGGAAGAGATCTTACTGTGTGGACATCTGATGATGTGAACAGCGTACTCACTGCTAAAGGAGACTTGTGGCTGTTAGACAACCATTTACTTAAATATCAGGCTCTATTACTTGAAGGGCCAGGGCTGCGACTGCACACTTTTGCAAATCTTAATCCAGTCACATTTCTTCCAGACAATGAAGAAAAGATAGAACATAACCGTCAACAGGTGATTGCTCAAACTTATGCTGCTTGAGGAGACCTTTTAGAGGTTCCCTTGACTGATCCCGACCTCAACTTGTATACTGATGGAAGTTCCTTTGCAGAAAAAGGACTTCGAAAAGTGGGGTATGCAGTGGTCAGTGATAATGGACTACTTAAAAGTAATCCCCTCACTCCAGGAACTAGTGCTCAGCTGGCAGAACTAATAGCCCTCACTTGGGCACTGGAATTAGGAGAAGGAAAAAAGGTAAATCTATATACAGACTGTAAGTATGCTTACCTCGTCCTCCATGCCCATGCGGCAATATGGAGAGAAAGGGAATTCGTAACTTCTGAGGGAACACCTATCAAACATCAGGAAGCCATTAGGAGATTATTATTGACTGTACAGAAACCTAAAGAGGTGGCAGTCTTCCACTGCCGGGGTCATCAGAAAGGAAAGAAAAAGGAAATAGAAGGGAACCACCAAGCAGATATTGAAGCCAAAAGAGGCGCATGCGGGACCCTCCATTAGAAATGCTTATAGAAGGACCCCTAGTATGGGGTAATCCCCTCTGGAAAACCAAGCCCCAGTACTCAACAGGAGAAATAGAATAGGGAACTTCACAAGGACATAGTTTCCTTCCCTCAGGATGGCTAGCCACAGAAGAAGGAAAAATACTTTTGCCTGCAACTAGCCAATGGAAATTACTTAAAACTCTTCACCAAACCTTTCACTTAGGCGTTGATAGCACCCATCAGATGGCCAAATTATTATTTACCAGACCAGGCCTTTTCAAAACTATCAAGCAGATAATCAGGGCTTGTGAAGTGTGCCAAAGAAATAATCCCCTGCCTTATTGCCAAACTCCTTCAGGAGAACAAAGAACAGGCCATTACCCAGAAGACTGGCAACAAGATTTTACCCACATGCCCAAATCTCAGGGATTTCAGTATCTACTAGTTTGGGTAGATACTTTCACTGGTTGGACAGAGGTTTTTCCCTGTAGGACAGCAAAGGCCCAAGAGGTAATGAAGGTACTAGTTCATGAAATAATTCCCAGATTCGGACTTCCCCGAGGCTTACAGAGTGACAATGGCCCTGCTTTCAAGGCTACAGTAACCCAGGGAGTATCCTAGGGTTAGGTATACAATATCACTTATGCTGCATATGGAGGCCACAGTCCACAGGGAAGGTCGAGAAAATGAACGAAACACTCAAATGACATCTAAAAAAGCTAACCCAGGAAACCCACCTCTCATGGCCTGCTCTGTTGCCTATAGCCTTACTAAGAATCCGAAACTCTCCCCAAAAAGAAGGACTTAGCCCATATGAAATGCTGTATGGATGGCCCTTCCTAGCCAATGACCTTGCACTTGACTGAGAGATGGCCAACTTAGTTGCAGACATCATCTCCTTAGCCAAATATCAACAAGTTCTTAAAACATTACAAGGAACCTGTCCCCAAGAAGAGGAAAAGGAACTATTCCACCCTGGTGACATGGTATTAGTCAAGTCCCTTCCCTCTAATTCCCCATCCTTAGACACATCCTGGGAAGGACACTACCCAGTCATTTTATCTACCCCAATCGCAGTTACAGTGACTGAAGTGGAGTCTTGGATACATCACACTCGAGTCAAACCCTGGATACTGCCAAAGGAACCCAAAAATCCAGGAGACAATGCTAGCTATTCCTGTGAACCTGTAGAGGATCTGTGCCTGCTCTTCAAACAACAACCAGGAGGAAAGTAACAAAATCGTAAATCCCCATGGCCCTCCCTTATCATATATTTCTCTTTACTGTTCTCTTACCCCCTTTCACTCTCACTGAACCCCCTCCATGCCGCTGTACGATCAGTAGCTCCCCTTACCAAGAGTTTCTGTGGAGAATGTGGCATCCCGGAAATATTGATGCCCCATCATATAGGAGTTTATCTAAGGGAACCCCCACCTTCACTGCCCACACCCATATACCCAGAAACTGCTATAACTGCCACTCTTTGCATGCATGCAAATAATCATTATTGGACAGGGAAAATGATTAATCCTAGTTGTCCTGGAGGACTTGGAGCCACTGTCTGTTGGACTTACTTCACCCATACTGGTATGTCTGATGAGGGTGGAGTTCAAGATCAGGCAAGAGAAAAACACGTAAAGGAAGTAATCTCCCAACTGACCCAGGTACATAGCACCCCTAGCCCCTACAAAGGACTAGATCTCTCAAAACTACATGAAACCCTCTATACCCATACTCACCTGGGAAGCCTATTTAATACCACCCTCACTGGGATCCATGAGGTCTCAGCCCAAAACGCTACTAACTGTTGGATGTGCCTCCCCCTGCACTTCAGGCCATATATTTCAATCCCTGTACCTGAACAATGGAACAACTTCAGCACAGAAATAAACACCACTTCCGTTTTAGTAGGACCTCTTGTTTCCAATCTGGAAATAACCCATACCTCAAACCTCACCTATGTAAAATTTAGCAATACTATAGATACAACCAACTCCCAATGCATCAGGTGGGTAACTTCTCCCACACAAACAGTCTGCCTACTCTCAGGAATATTTTTTGTCTGTGGTACCTCAGCCTATCGTTGTTTGAATGGCTCTTCAGAATCTATGTGCTTCCTCTCATTCTTAATGCCCCTATGACCATCTACACTGAACAAGATTTATGCAATCATGTTGTACCTAAGCCCTGCAACAAAAGAGCACCCTTTCTTCCTTTTGTTATTGGAGTAGGAGTGCTAGGCAGACTAGGTACTGGCATTGGTGGTATCACAACCTCTACTCAGTTCTACTACAAACTATCTCAAGAACTAAATGGTGACATGGAATGAGTCGCTGACTCTCTAATCACCTTGCAAGATCAACTTAATTCCCTAGCAACAGTAGTCCTTTAAAATCAAAGAGCTTTAGACTTGCTAACCTCTGAAAGAGGGGGAACCTGTTCATTTTTAGGGGAAGAATGCTGTTATTATGCTAATCAATCTGGAATCGTCACCAAGAAAGTTAAAGAAGTTTGAGATCGAATACAACGTAGAGCAGAGGAGCTTCAAAACACTAGACCCTGGGGCCTCCTCAGCCAATGGATGTCCTGGATTCTCCTCTTCTTAGGACCTCTAGCAGCTATAATATTTCTACTCCTCTTTGGACCCTGTATCTTTAACCTTGTTAAGTTTGTCTCCTCCAGAATGAAAGCTGTAAAGCTACAAATGATTCTTCAAATGGAGCCCCAGATGCAGTCCATGACTAAGAGCTACCACGAACCCCTGGATCGGCCTGCTAGCCCATGCTCCAATGTTAATGACATCAAAGGCACCCCTTCCGAGAAAATCTCAACTGCACAACCCCTACTATCCCCAAATTCAGCAGGAAGCAGTTAGAGCGGTCGTCGGCCAACCTCCCCAACAGCACTTGGGTTTTCCTGTTGAGAGGGGGACTGAGAGACAGGACTAGCTGGATTTCCTAGGCCAACTAAGAATCCCTAAGCCTAGCTAGGAAGGTGACTGCTTCCACCTTTAAACACGGGGCTTGCAACTTAGCTCACACCCGACTAATCAGATAGTAAAGAGAGCTCACTAAAATGCGAATTGGGCAAAAACAGGAGGTAAAGAAATAGTCAATCATCTATCGCCTGAGAGCACAGTGGGAGGAACAATGATCAGGATATAAACCCAGGCATTCAAGCCAACAACAGCTATCCTCTTTGGGTCCCCTACCTTTGTATGGGAGCTCTGTCTTCACTCTATTAAATCTTGCAACTGCAAAATAAATAAATAAATTAATTAATTTAATTAAATAAAAATCAGAAAATAGCAAATGTTGGCAAAAATGTAGAAGAATCAGGATACTCATACAATGCTGGTGGGAATATGAAATATTGCATCTGCTTTGAAAAATGGTCTGGCATTCCCTTAAAAGTTTAAATACAATGTTGCCAAATGACCAGGCAGTTTCACTCATAGGTATATACCCAAGAGAATTAAAGCATATTTCTACACACAAATTTGTACACAAATAGAAATATTCATAGCAGCCTTGGTCATAATAGACAAAAAGTGGAAACAACCCAAAAGTCCAACAACTGATAAATGGGTAAATAAAATATGGTATATTCATACAATGGAATATCGTTCAACACTAAAAGAAATAAAGTATTGATAGGTGCTACAGCATGGATGAACCTTGAAAATATGATGCTAAAAGAAAGAAGCCAGTCAAAAAAGTCATATATTGTATAATTCAATTTATACAAAATGTCCAGAATTGGCAAATCTACAGAGATAGAAAGTACATTAGTGATTGCCTAGGGTATGTGGGAATGGGATGGAGAAAGTGACTTCTAATGAGTATAGGTTTTCTTTTGGGGTGATGAAAGTGTTCCAAAATTAGATACTTATTCTACTAATATATAGTTGACTCTTGAACAATATTAACTGATTTTCCATGCAATTGAATATCTGCTTATAACTCTTTACTACCCCAAAACTTAACTACAAATAGACTTCTATTGATCAGAAGCCTTACTGATTACATAAACAGTTGATTAACGTGTATTTTGTATGTTATACGTATTACATATTGTATTCCCACAATAAAGCTAGAGAAAAAAAAAGTTAAGAAAATAGTAAGAAAGAGAAAATATATTAACTACTCATTAAGTGGAAGTGAATCATCCTAAGGGTCTCCATCCTTGATGTCTTCAGGTTAAACAGACTGAGGAGGAGAAAGAGGAAAGACTGGTCTTGCTGTCTCAGGTGTGGCAGAGGCAGACAAAATGAAGGAGGTGGAAGGGCAAGCAGGAGAGGCAGGCACACTTAGTGTAACTGTGGAAATACATGCTAATTTCTGTCTGACATTTTGCTTTTTCATTTCTCCAAAAATGTTTCCATATGGTACCAATTATTCTTCCACCATTTGCTTTAGCTTCAGTGCCTATATCATAGAAGAACCCATGTCACAAAAGAAGTTGTAAGTACTCTTGAATAATTAAGGCTTTTCTGCCAGATTGTCTAAAGTTTTTGGCACTGGTGCTTCCACATCTTCTTCCTCATCATCTGACACTGGTTCAGATGCACTCATCTTTATAAAGTCATCATCTGTTAATTCCTATGGTGTGGTGTCTACTAGTTCTTGAATTCCTCCAAAATCCATATCTTGAAACCCTTCACCTAGCACTTTGTTTTTGCCATTATCCACAATCTCTTTCATGAATTCCTTGCCTGACTCTGTTGTAAATCCTGTGAAGTCATGCACAACATGTGACCACAGTTCTTTCCAGCAGAAAGTTATTTTATGCTTGATGGCTTTCATGGATTTTTCCTATGACAATGATGGCATTTTCAGTGGTGTAATCCTCCCACACTTTTATGATGTTCTCCCTAATAGGGTTCTCTTCCATAGCATTGACAATTCTTTCCATAAGGTACAATGTGTAATGATTTTGTAAAGGTCCTTATGATGCCCTGATCTGGAGGCTGAATTAGAGACATTGTGTCTGGGGGCAAATAATCCACTTTAATGCCCGTGGTATTGAACTTGTGGAATTCTGGGTGGACAGAGGCATTGTCCAATATTAAAAGAACTTTAAAAGGCAGTCTCTTACTGGCAAGGTATTTCCTTACTTCAGGGACAAAGCATCAGTGGAAGTAATCCAGAAAATGGGTTCTTATTTTTTATGCATTTTTATTGTATAACCGAAAGACAAGCAGCTCATGTTTGTCCCTTCAATTCAAGGCCCAGGGGTTAGCAGCTTTGTAGATAAAGGCAGTCCTGATCATAAACCCGACGGCATTTGTACAACATAGAGTTAGCTTATTTCTTTTGGTCTTAAATCCTGGTGCTTACTTCTCTTCCTTACTCATAAATTTCTTTTGTGGCATTTTCCCCTAGAATAAGGCACTTTCATCTGCATTAAAAATCTGTTCAGGCAAATGTCCTTTCTCCTTGGTGATTTTTTTGAAGGTGTCTGGGAACTTGTCTGCTGCCTTTTGGTTGGCAGAAGCTGCTTCTCCTGTTACCTTGAGATTTTTAAAGTTAGGCCTTTTTCTAAAATTATCAAACCATCCTTTTCTGGCATTAAATTCTCGGGCTTTAGATTCTTTGCCTTCCGTTTGCTTTAGGTTTTCATGTAATAACTTCACTTTTTCTTGAATCATATTAGAGTATAAAGGTATGCCTTTCTTATATCAATCCTGCACCCGCAGAAAAGCCACATTTTCAATGTGAGATAAAAAGTACTTCACAAAAAGTGCAAGGTTTCATGCACTTTTTTTTTTTTTAATGTAGTGATGGCTTCATGAAATTGTCCTTCCTTCCTTCCTTCCTTCCTTCCTTCCTTCCTTCCTTCCTTCCTTCCTTCCTTCCTTCCTTCCTTCTCTCCCTCCCTCCTTCCTTCCCTCCCTCTCTCTTTCTCTCTTTCTTTCCTTCTTTCCTTCTTCTTCCTTTCTCTCTCTCTTTCTCTCTTTCTTTCTTTCCTTCTTCTTCCTTTCTCTCTCTCTCTCTCTCTTTCTTTCTTTCCTTCTTCCTTTCTCTCTCTCTTTCTTCTTTCTTTCTTGCTTTCTTGTTTTCTTCTTTCTATGATCTTTACACTGGTTTCATTTATCTTGAAATGGTGGACAACTGCAACCACTGACCTCAGTTGATGGTGTATATCAAGCAACTCAGTCTTTTCTTGTAATGTCATGACTTTTCTCTGATACTTGGGAGCACTTCAAGTACTGGCAAGTTTGTATGTGTCCCATGATGTTATTCAAGGTTTATGGTATTGCACGATGAAAAATACATGCGAACCACAAGAGATCATTTTTTAATGTGATATGCAATTTACTGGAGAGACAAACTGTTCACAAGGAGATGATTAGCAGCACATGGTGTTTTAAGCAGATACTCCCAACACTTGAGCTGACCCAACAGTAACAAGAGGTAAATACAAAATTATTACAGCAGTACAGTATGTATTATAATTAATGTTATGCAGTTATGATTTAATATTGCATCTTTACATTTCTTTACATTTCTCTCAACTGCAAAAGGCACCATGTATGGCCTGTATGTGTATGCATAAGTTTTGATAAATTTAAACTTTTAATAATAGATGAGTATAATTTATGATAGTAAATGATAAAAATAGACTACCATCTATATATATTTTATGCATTCATTACATACCTAACTGTTTCTTAATTTTTTTTCCATATTTGTAGGCTATATGATTCATCTGCAAGTTTTTTTAAGCTGTTGCAAATCTCTGGGCATCAAAATGGACTGCTTGGATCCCAGTAACTTGCAGAATTTTATTCCCAAGATATCCCATCTTCTTTTTTGCTTTCATGACAGATCTCTTCTTTTTTATCTGTTCAGTCTTTTGCTAATTTTTATTATTAATACATTTTTAACAGCAATATTCATAAATGAGTTTGGTCATCTTCCTTGTACTCTGATTTGAGTGGTGGTGTTAGTTTTGGCTTCCCGTGGAAGCTCTTCCTATCTTGCTGTGCTTTGAGACAATTTAAGTATTGGAATTCTTTGTTCCTTGAACATTTGAAATTATTTACCTGAGAAACTATCTGAGCCTGGTGATTAGGGGGTGTTTTGGTCTCAATTTTTGATTATTAGTCCATTAAGAGTTCTTATTTTCTTTAGGGTGAATTTTGGTAATTTCTATGTTTTCTAAGACACTCAGTTATTTTATCCAAGTTTCAATTTAATTTGTACCCAGGTTTGCCAAACATTCCCTGAAAGGTTTTTGAGTGTCTTCTGTATGTTTCATTAATTCTTCTTTCTAATTTGTTGTTTTTTATTTCTAATATGATTTTTGTCAAGTTTTTAAAATTTGTTTCTTCTTTTTCAGTCTTGTAATTCATTAATTTCTGCTTTTACTTTATTATTTATGCTTTCCATATGTTACTCGTGATTTTTTCCCCTAAATTCGGAGCATGTTTTAAAATTTTTTCATTTGTAGTGTCTAATACATGTGTTTATGGCTTTATTTTCCTGTAAAATCAGCTTTGACCATCTTTCATTAATTTTGACATGCAGTATTTTATTATTACTAAGTCTTAGAGTTTGAAATTTCAGCTTCAATTTTCTCATTGACCCAAAAATTGTCAAAGAGGAAAATTCAGGGTTTTCCATCTATTATTACATTATGAGACAATTTAATTACTCTAATAAATGTGAGAGTGTTTACTGATCTATTATAAATAGTATTCATCATGCTGGATGTATTAGTCAAGATCCTGGCAGTAAGACAATACACCGAAAAATATTTAACTAAAGAGAATTGAACAAAGAAACTAAGCATAGAGATGTGAGCGGGGTTAAGGGAACCACACAAAGATGGTGAGGTGTCCAGGGACTAGCAACAGTGGGAATCTGTGAATACCCGTAAACGTGAAGGAATAAAGGGAGGGAAAATTATCACTGGAGCCTGTGAGAGTCAGAGCCATGCCAGAAGGTCTGCCTAGACGAGCTGTAGTTGAGGAGGAGCACATCCACTGCTGAACACTTCCACTGCTGAAACTGCAGGGGGTGAAAGGGATAGAGGAGACAAACATTCCAAGCATCCTTCCCTTCGCCTTCCTTCCTCTGCCCATACCCAATAGCGGAGCAGAGTCTGAAGACAGAGGATCTGAGAGCCTGAAAGATGCGGTCTGTGGAGGTCAGCCACAGAAGGACACAAAACAGGAATTGAAAAGGGAGGAGAAAAACAAATCTGGAAGCAAAAACTGGGAATAACCAGCACCTCAAGTAAATATCATTCTACTCGTATTTAAACATCAGGAATAGAGGTAGACTGTGTTATGCTCTGTACTCTGTGGTCTATTTACGTGATTAACTCTATTTATAGCTTTCCTGATTTTGAAGCATTCTTGCATTCCTAGTACCCTGAACCCTACTTGCATACCTGCATATTCTTTTCACTATACTTTTGAGTGGTAGCCTCTCTATTTGGAATTTTTATATCTATACTTGTAAATGAGATGATTGGTTCAGCATTTTCTTTTGGGAATGCCAGTTGTCATAGTTTAGTACTAGGGTTAAATTTGCTTTGTGAAATGAATCAGAGGAGCTTTTCATATTTTTATATCCTAAAATAATTTATACGATAAAAAAAAGATTCCTTAAAAGTTTTTTCTAATTACTCAATTATATTCCTACTGGAAACTGGTGACTTTTCTTTCAGTTAATTCTTGGACAATGTTTTTGGGTCCTCCATAATTATTGGTCTGAACAGGTTTTCTAATTTTGAGCCAATTTTGGTCACTTATAATTTTCTAAGGAATGGCTCCTTTCCTGGATATTTATTTTCTCCTGGTAGATCCACATTTTATTTATCCAAACTTGGGGGTTAAATCATCTTTGTAAAAGGTTTTTGCATCTCCCATGGCTGCCCATAGGATTGTTGTAGTTGCTGCACGGAGAGCTCCTCAAAGGCTTGGTTAAAACAGTTTAAACTCTTAAGAGGGGTTTTATCCTGCAGATAGGATTGTTCCAGCTTCTCTGCAGCTGTAGAAAAATGCCACATCCTGTGGAGCTGACCACATGAGAATGTGCTTGAGCTGTCCTTCCAGAATGATTCACCATGTAGTTGCATAATCTCAGCACCTGCCTACCCTGGAAACTGACCTCTGAAAACTGGCTGTGATTTAGCCCTCCTGCTCAGCAAAAGCAACAAGGAAGTGTGTGAGAGGAGGAGAAAGAAAGGGAAGCAGGGAACGCATGCATGAGTAAGCCCTGCTCTAAGAAGGATGTGCCTTCCTTGATGATGCTTTCCTTCTGGCCTTGGCTTTGCCACTTTGGATGTGTCGTTGTGAGTAACCTTGCTGGGCTTTAGTTACCTGACTGTGAAATGAGAGACTCTGAGGGCTTCCTATATTTATGCTTCTATTAACAGATTCCCCCCCAGGATCATACCTCTCTCTCAAGAAACTGATGGAATTGTGTAAGTAACAGTGCCTGAGAGCTGAGATCTTATTCAGGAGGGACCAAAAGACCCTTCTGCTCCCCCTGTATCTCCCCGCCAGCCTGCCTTGAACTCAAAGGGCTCCTATGTGGGGTTCAAAGTATCAACAGCCTGGGCAAGAGTCTTGTCCCGAAGAAACAACCCTTTGAAGTGTTTAACACCTTAATGTGCACTAACCCATCCAACTGGCAAAGTTCTAAGCAGACAGGATGTTTCTGATGAGGAGGGAGAGGTCTAGTGCATGGACCACTGGAGAGAGCCAGCCTGGAATGACCACCAAAGTTGCCAGGGATGGATGGGGAGGTGTGCAGTGGGCAGGCAGGTGACAACATAGTATTTATTGAGTGTGTGGTCAAGGTAGAAGTGAAATACAACATTGTCTTAGCTTGGGCTACTATAACAAATTATCATAGACTGGGTGGCTTAAACAATAGACATTTCATACACTTCTGGAGGCTGGGAAGTCTAAGAAAGTGCTGGTGGATTCAGTTCCTAGTGAGACTTTCTTCCTGACTTATAGACATCCACCTTCTTACTGTGTCATCACATGTTCTTTCCTCCATGTATGAGCATGGAAAGAGAGAAAGATTCTTTCTCTTCTTGCAAGGGCACTAATCCCATCATAAGAGCCCCAGCCTCATGACCTATTCTAACCCTAATTACCTCCCAAAGGACTTACTCCCAAATAGCATTGCACTGGGGATTAGGACTTTAACACATGAATTTTGGGAGGACACAAACCTTCAGACCATAACAAACACAAATTAGTCTGCAAGAGTTTGAGGAATGTTTAGCATCAAAGACTCTGGCAACGTAGCATGAAAAACATGGTCTTTAGAAGCCAGTAGAGCTGGGTTTCTACCCCAGTTTTGCCACTTACTTAGCGAGCTCCTAAATCTCTGTGAGCCTCTTTCCTCACTTGCAAAATGAGAATAATAATGCCTATCATTAGGGCTGATGAGAATTAAGTGAAAAAATGTTTTAAAAGTACTTAAGCACAGTGACTGGTACAAGTGAGAATTTAATCAACTTATCTGTTATTAAAATGAATCCCACTTTTACCACCATCTCTCTCTAGAAGCTATTCTTAATCATTTAATTAATCACAAGAATTTTTGTGTTCCTGTCAGGCTGGTCACTCTAGGGTTACAAGGAAAAATATTCCCTGCACTCAAACAGCCTCTCATCCAGGGGAGTAGAGAGATTTGCACACAACCAAGTAAAACATCAAGCAAAACTAGCATGAGTATCAACTAGAGGTGTCCCAGCACATTGTGGGAAGGCCTAGGAAGGAATGATGAGCTCTCAGAGTGAGAGTAGGGGAGTGGGTCAGGGAGCATGTGAATTAGGTTTTACGATCTGCTAAGGTCATCTAGTCTAACACCTTTGCTTTACAATTAAGGACCCAGACAGGTTAAAAAGGTTTTAAAATTCTCCACTCACATACTGCCATTTTTTTAAGCTTGACTTCGTTTTCTTTTCTTTTTTTTTTTTTTTTTTTGACAGAGTCTCGCTCTGTCACCCAGGCTGAAGTGCAGTGGCCGAATCTCAGCTCACTGCAAGCTCCACCTGCTGGGTTCACGCCATTCTCCTGTCTCAGCCTCCCAAGTAGCTGGGACTACAGGCGCCTGCCACCACGCCCAGCTAATTTTTTGTATTTTTTGTGGAGACGGGGTTTCACTGTGTTAGCCAGGATTGTCTTAATCTCCTGACCTTCTAAGCTTGACTTCTTAAACTTCACAGGAACCCTACAAGATATTCTTGCCATCACCATTTTATGGATGAAGAAACCAAGGTATAGAGAGGTGACATAACTTGTCCAAGGTCATATAGCTCATGGGTGACAGAACAAGAATTTGACTCCCTGTAGTCCTCTCCAGGACCAACACGACTGCCTCTCTTAGCAGCAGAGCTGGAGCCGAAGAGCCCAGCTTGCGACTGAAACCCTATGCTTTCCCATTCTCCTACACAGCCACTTCCAGCAAGTCAAATATTTCAGAAGGCAATTCTGGATGAGCTTTTCCAGGTTGAGGACAGCCCAGAAAATGTATGGAGGACAGCAAGAGAAAAAGCATGGAGACCTAAATGGTCATGTTCTTGGAAGAGTGCAGGGAGTACCACAATTGAAGGGTGGAATGAAGTTAATTAATAACAGTAGTGTAATACTTGCACCATTACAGTCAAACCTCAGATGAAGAAGCAGCAGCAACAGCAACATTTTTATACATTTTAGAAGTAAGAAAAGGCAAAGAGTGATCTCTCAGGCATTAGTGTCTCCCCTGTCATCACAGAAACCATAGAGATATAAAGAAACCCTCAACTCTAAACCTGCTCCTCTCTTGGGTTCTACCATCCACCCTCCTGCTACTCAGAAGCAGGGGAGTGGTAGTATACTCATTTCTCCCTCATTCCTTTGCAAATTCTATTTTTAAAATATTTTTGGCTGGGCACAATGTCTCATGCCTGTAATCCCAACACTTTGGGAGGCCGAGGCAAGAGAATCACTTGAGGACTGGCCAATATGCAAGATTCTGTCACACACAAAAAAATTTTTTGAAATTGCCCTTGTGTTGTTCCAGGTTTGTTAAGAAGCAGACACCAAGGTGAACTTAAACATGCAAGGATTTTTGTTAAGGAAAATATCTATGAGAGAAAATGTGGAGGAAGCCAGTAGAAGTTCATGATGAGTGTGACCTCAAATGAAGGAAAGAGGGAGAGAAGGTTGGGTGGAAGTGTCACACTGTTGTGCAGTGCAAGGAAGGTTCCACAAAGCCACTGGGGAGTTTTAAGCCACAAACACCATTAGGGGAGCTCCGGGTCTCCCAGAAACATCCCTTGTTTGGGAGCAGTTGTATTACTGCCACCCTTGGTAACTGGCTGACATTGGTTCATGGGAAGCATGGCTTCAACACAAACGTGAGGTTGGATTTACATCACAGCAATAGGGCCCGTGGTCCATTATGTGCCCTGTAATTGGGGAGTCTAGACTGATGCCCAGGCACATAGCTCCTCATCAACTCTACAACTCCTGGCCCAGTTCAGACCCTTGCATTCTCTGGAGAACCCCAACTGGTCTCCCTGTTGCTAATGTTTATCTCTCCAAGCCTTTTTCCACACCACAGTCAGAAAGACCTTTCTAAAATACAAATCTAACATGTCAGTCCTCTGCTTAATGCCTTCAATAATGATTTTGCCAATTCCCTTGAAATCCATAAATGGAGCTCTTGCTTTGTATAAGAGATTGATTGAACATTTAATCAAACAAGATGCCCTTGAACTGGTAACACATACTTTATTCCAGCACTCTAGTCTGAGTGAGGTAAGACTCTATAGAGACTGAAAATACAATTTAACTGAGACACTTACACATTACCTTTACTGAGAGTCATTGAACTTCTTGCTGATCTTGTTGAGAAATTAAAATCTTCATAAAATGTGACTTGGTTAAGCTTATCAACAGCTGATTATTAATGACATTACAGCAAAAGCACAATCAGACTCAACATACTACATTATGAGTTATGGATTTGGAATTTTATTGAGCTTGGGACTTTCTCATACTTTATGAACATCCTGCCATCTAGAATCCACCCAGGGGGTGGAGGGTGCTATCTTTTGGGAATGTATTAACTGTCTTTGCCCATTCATGAGGTAAACCAATAATTAGTTCATGGCAAGATGGCAGGAAGTTCCAGTCACAAAATGTAAGAATGACAATGTAGCTCCCATTATTCATTCTTCAGGAATATAGTGTAGACCTTCCTTCTCATCTCAGTAGTTAAAAACGTCTGTAACTCCTGGGACAACCGGAACACTACAGGTGGCACTGATCACAAGTTTTTATCCAAAGAAAATGCCATAGTTTTAATTTTTGCTCTGATCTATGCAATGCTGAAGTCCTTTGACTTAGTGACACACCTAGAGGAGGAATTCCTAATATAAAACTTTGAATGTCACAGCATGTCCCAGATTTAGATATTCTCAGGGTGATCATTTTGCACAGTTAATTCCGTGAAATCCAAAATTGGTTCATAATGTCACTTGAATATTATTTCTAATACAAAGGATTTGAATCGTTCTTAAATACTAGGACCAGTTTATATCTGCCCCCAAAGTATCACATATTCTCCAAAAGGCACTCACCATGTTAGTCTAACCATCATACAAGTGGTCCTTCTAGGAAATGTCCACAAGAAAGTTTGGAGAAACCCTACACTTGATGCCCCATTATTAATCCCAATATTGCAAACACTTACAGGGGATATATCTTATGCCAGTGGACTTATGACACTGGCATCTAATATTTTCTCTTATCAAGAACTCATAACAACCATTTCAGATAAACAGCTTTTTGACCATGGCAGATTCTTATTCAAAATTCCTCTAATTTATTTAAAATTGAGGAAGAGAGGACCAAGACTCCTAATCTCCCACTCCTTTGCCACTTGCTTGCACCTACTTCAGGTTCCTAGAGGAGAGATAAGAAAGAGGCCAGGGTGAGAAAAATGCAAGTTTTCTCTTGCTTTGTTCCCAAAACCATATAGAAAGAGTCCAACCTTGGTGGCTGAGCTGGACCACAAGAGGATGACAAGGACAACCTTTGTGCATCTGACCAAGGCTACATTAAAAGTCAGCTGTGATGGTTTTATGTGTGATATTATTAGGCTTTATGTCCCCACCCAAATCTCATCTTGAATTGTAATCCACAGGTGTTAAGGGAGACACCTGGCAGGAGGTGATTGGATCATGGGGGTGGTTTCCCCATGCAGTTCTCACGATAGTGAGTGAGTTCTCATGAGATTTGATGGTTTTAGATGGCAGTTTTCCCTGCTCTTGCTTGCTCTTTCTCACCTGCCACCATGTAAGATGTGCCCGCTTCCCCTTCTGCCATGATTGTAAGTTTCCTGAGGCCTCCCCAGTCATGTGGAACTGTGAGTCAATGAAGCCTCTTTTCATCTCAAGCAGTTCTTTGTAGCAGTGTGAGAATGGACTAACACAATGTGTCAACTTGGCTTGGCCACAATGCCCAAATATTTAGTAAAGCATTACTTTTTATGTTTCTGTGAAGGTGTTTTTGGATGAGATTAACATTTAAATTGGTGGACTTTGAGTAAAATGGATTGCCCTCCAAATGTGGGTGAACCTCCAAGGAGTTTAAGGGCTCAATAAAACAAAAGACTGACCTCCCCTCAGCAAGAAGAAAGTCTGTCAGCAGACAGGCATCAGTCTTGAACTGAAACATCAGCTCTTCCTGGATCTACAGCCTTCTGGCCCACCCTGCAGGTTTTACATTTGCCAGACTCCAGATACACACACACACACACAGACACACACACACACACAGAGAGAGAGAGAGAGAGAGAGAGAGAGAGACAGAAGGAAAACCCAAGAAACACACACAGACCCATGGAGTGGGACCCTGAGGCTGTCCCAGGGCAAAGGGACTCTTCCCACGCAGGCATTTCACAGTCAAGTGGGTTCTACCCCCAGTGTTATGGCCTAATTATATGCTGGATCCATGTCATCTGGATGTCCAGAGCCCCCAAGATGTCTCATGCTGGAAGTGTTTTATTTGCCTCTTTAGATCCAATATCCACCTGCCTTTACCAGCACTCTGGCCAAGACACTGATCTCTGTGAGCCACATCACAGGGTTTTCTAACTTCCAGCTGGCCACCAGTTGGGTCCAGCCTCTCATGCAGAGGTTGTTGCTCTTCAGGCAGCCATCCCCATGGAGCTTCCCTGTCTTCCAGTTCTGAAAGCCTCTGCCTCTCCTTGCTCCTGTGGGGACAGAAACTGAAGCTGTTGTTTCTAACTCCAGGTACTGCATCATCCCCTGTTTTCCTGGGGCTGACTACACCTTTGTAAATAATCTCTTTTCAAAACCCTCCTTAAACTACCCCGTATAAGTGTTTCATCTGTTTTCCAGCAAGACCCTGATTGACACCCACCCCATTAGGATTGTCAAATTTAGCAAAATCAAAAGACAGGATACCCAGTTATAACTGAATTTCAGATAAACAATAATTTTTTTTAGTATAAAAATTTTCCAATATTCACTGTTTATCTGAAACTCAGATTTAACTGGGCACCTTGTATTTTTGTCTGGCAACCCTAGCCTTGCCATCAACTATGAAAATATTTTGGGAATCTTGGTGAACTTCAGCTTATCCCTGAAATAAATAAAGTTAATGACAGTCACAGAATATTAATACTCATGATGCAGATATGGTCCTAATTTGTAGGACTGTTCTCTGAATTGTTTAACTTCCCCTTTGTCTCTGTGTGTGTGTGTGTGTGTGTGTGCACGTGTGTGTGTGTGTGTGTGTGTGTGTGTGTACGTAAGTAGAGAGAAAAAGAAAGTGTGTGAGAAAAAGTGAGAGCAAGAGAAAATAATGAGAGATAAGCCTGGAAGGGAAGATTGATGCTGGTTCATCAAGAACCTTAAATCCTGGGCAGGCAACAAGAGGCCTCTCTACACTATAAGACGTTCTCAAACTCTTGTATGCATGATAAGAGTTCTGGCCCTCACTGTATTACCCACATTTCCTTACCTATCTTTCATGGTTGATTCTGATGAATTTAGCTCTCCAAGGTGTTTTTGTATTTTTTTAAAAATCTCCTGAAATTTATATCAAAGGATGAAATTGGACCCTGGGAATCTTGCTAGTTCTACTAACTGCAAAACCACATTTGGATACTATGCCACATTATATTTGTAGAACATATTCTTGATAATGAGATAAGGAAGACTTGATTTAATTTCCCTTTTCTTATTTTTTCTTGTAAATACAAGAAAGG
The DNA here is from genome assembly GCF_024542745.1 of Macaca thibetana thibetana. NCBI lineage: Eukaryota > Metazoa > Chordata > Mammalia > Primates > Cercopithecidae > Macaca > Macaca thibetana. Next base: position 94,954,765 of record NC_065579.1, on the reverse strand, counting down.
AAAAGAGAAAAGAAGGAATGAAAGAAAAAAGGAATGAAGGAAGGAAAAGAAGGCATTTATAATAAGTTTTAATAGCTCAAATAAGTGTGCAGAAAAAATCAAGTTTTGGCTCTTGTAATCTATGTTTAAAAATAAAAACATTATGTAATCATGAAAATAAGTGATTAGTTTTTACAGCCTCTAGTTATTATAATTTCACTAGATATTTTTGAGATAGTCCAAGGCTTCCTGCGAGACCTCATGAAGAAAAAAATTGCCCCAAGTCTAGAAGGTGTTTGATGAAGTATTATAGTGACTGTCTTTTCAGTCTTTGACTAGGGAGGCACCTATGTGGGTCTGTGAAAAAGGCTGTCACTTGAGCAATGAGCATAAGCAGCTCTCTGTGCTTTTTGAGATGGATTTGAAATTAAATCACTTAATGTTCCCATTTTCCATGGCTCTCAAACAGACACTTCAGAGATAGTTTCAACAGTGTATTTTAGGCAACAACTTCTGCTTTCAATGACTGGGCAAACATTACATTTTGCCCCTCCTAGGCCAAATCCTAGAAAGGATAGAAAACATAAAAATAATATATTACATATCTACATAAACACATTAAAAAATAAGAAGAGGGGCTTGCAATGGACAAAAAACTATGAGAAACATACCAACAACAGAAAGTACAGGATCACACTGAAAAGGAAGACAGGAGGGTGGGTATGCAAGACAGTGAGGCCGCAGAAAGGGAAGGCGGAATGAGGCCCAACATAGTGGAATCCAGGAGCAAGAAGCGGTACCCTTAGCTGGGATACTGCCATCGAGCTACCACACGGGGTACCCCAGACATTCCTCGCCACCCCCCAGTCTTAAGCAACCCCGTTACAAATGTGAGTGCAGGAGCTCCAAGCAGATGGTCAGACCACCAGACCTTCATGAGACTGGTCACAACACCCTGTCTCTTGTGAGGTTTGTGGTTGTCAGGCCCCCACGGGAAACTACCCCAGAAATGTCCTCAGAAGGCCCTTCAACCTATGCATGAGCACCAGTTTCCTTTTGTCTAAGAAGTCCAGCTTGCAATAATTTTGAATCTTTATCTATCAACATTTCTTCTTTGTGCCTCCTGGCTTTATGAAATGTAGATCAGGGTCATTTACTCAAATGTTACCCACAACTATGCCAAATACAGAGCCAGTTGGCAACTACTACAAACCTTTCTCCAGGTTCATTTGGAGGCAGGAAGCAGTGCTCTTTGAGCCAGGTTGAACTAGCTGTCAGTCCATCTTACTTGTCAACATTTTTGTTTAATCTGCTTACTAGCTGTGTGACTTGAACCAGCCACTTGGTCACTCGGAGCCTCAGTGTCCTCTTCCTACCTCAAGGATTGATATGAGGATAAAATAGGATAATATGCTTTGCACAGTCATTGGAATATAGGAGGAGATCAATAAATGTTCAGTTGTTATTACTATTTTGAGCATTTGGGGTACTCAATGGTTTTCCCGGAAGTTAGTCTTCCTGAAGCCCTCGTGGCCCATGTCTTACTTCTGTCATATACCTTGGCTGTGCCCCTTCTTCTAGCTTTTCCTTATATACTCTAGAGTAGAATTTATCTGAAAGCGTCATGTACAGGCACATTTCTTTCTGGAGGTGACATATGCTTGGATTGTAATAATTTTAGCTTTAAAGTCTCCATGTTTTCTTATGTCATATCATCAGTTAGATTTTCTAGCCACAGGATTGTATCCATTTTTGGGGAATGTTTTGGAAATCTGCCTTCCAAAGTCTAGAACCCATTTTCTTACCACCCTTAAGATTTCGTTTATGAATCCTGGGGTAAAACGGTCACTTTATGCAAAGCTTTTATCGCTTCCATTTTACCAATTAGATTTTTTTTGTTTGTGGTCATAATCAATTCCAGAATAATCTTTCTTCCTTTGTGGCTTCCCCTGCCTGGCTAGGAGTGGAAGTTGTCAGCAGGGCACTGTAGGAATATGCCCTGTTTTCAGCAGAATGAGGCTTGTGCAAAATGCTGGAGAGCTGAGACTCTAGCCCCAGCGCCAGCCCCAGTCCCACTGCTAAAACTCCGAAAACAATTGTTCTTCCCACATTTTAGTCTCACCAGAATAGTCTCCACTGTGTTTCTCCACATGGATCCATGAGTTTCTGGGTCATCTTCTATAGTGTGATTCTGTCTGTCTTTCTTCTGAACACAGCGTCCTTCTAGTTGTATTTCAGTTGATTTATTTACCAGAGCTGAGTGTATTTTATGAGACTCTTGTTCCCTCTTTACATTAAAATTTTAGGTCATCTTGATTTTCCCTGAGTTTTATTCCTCCCTGCCTTGGTCAAGGCACAGTCTAGCTCCCTCTTTAAGCAAGTCCTTATGAAACACTTTTCTCTTTTTCTTCATGAAATGCCCTCCATCCCCAGCCAGGAATCCCTGCTGTGTCGTCAAAGGTCACAGTCCAGGAAAAAAAATAAAATGCCTTCTTCTTGCTGGTGGCTGGAGTCAGCTGTTCACAGCCCACATGATCCAGTTATTCCTTAGGTATGACAGGTGGAAGAAGTGAAAGTGCTGAGTTTTCAAGCCCTTCAGTTCCTTTTTTTTTTTTTTTTTTTTTTTGACGGAGTCTCACTCTGTTGCCAGGCTGGAGTGCAGTGGCACGATCTTAGCTCACTGCAACCTCCACCTCACGGGTTCAAGTGATTCTCCTGCCTCAGCCTCCTGAGTAGCTGGGACTACAGGCTCGTGCCACCACACCCAGCTAATTTTTGTATTTTTAGTAAAGACAGGGTTTCACCATGTTGGCCAGGATGGTCTCAATCTCTTGACCTCTTGATCCGCCCGCCTTGTCCTCCCAAAGTACTAGGATTACAGGCATGAACCATGGCCCCTGGCCAAGCCCTTCAGTTCTTTAACTGAGATTTCAGACCCCAAGGCAACATTCCAAGTCAACTCCGAAAGGATTCACGTGAATCTGCAGAACGAGGAGCAGCTTGTTTTTTCTGGCAAACTCTCAATGAAATCAGCCTCAGCAGACGTTAATGGGCCCACATATTGCCTCAGCATTCAACATTCCCCTGTACACCAATGGCTTCTTAATGTGAGCACCTATAAGTCTTTGCCTGAGAACTTTCATCAGTCCATGTGGGAACAAGCAAGAAGTGTTAGGGACCCCCAAGAGCAGCCGTCAACCAATAACAGATGAAAACTCCAACTTTCCTGCCCTTCAGGTGGCACCTTTCGGCAGCCTATCCCACACTGTTTCCTAAAGACCCTCTGTCAGCCTCACCCCCAATTAACCACAGTGGTAACTTGCTCAACAAGAATAACTTTCCTTGCCTCTCTGTCTTCTTTGCTTCTTTACACTCCCAAATAAACAACTGCATTCACATAAGTTTGAGGGTCTGCTTCTGCAGAACCCAGACAAAGACACAAGCTGACATGTGTTATCTGTTCATGTGTACCTTGGTTCATAGCAAGAAAGTTGGAACCATGGTTGTATACTGTATTAATTTCCTATTGCTGCTGTAACAAATTACCATAAACTAATTGGCTTAAAACAACATAAATTTATTGTTCTGTAGCTCAGAGTTCTCACTGGGCTAAACTCAAAGCATTGGCAGGGCTGTTTTTGTTCCTGGAGGCCTAAGGGAAGAATGCATGTCCTTGCCTTCTCCAGCTTTTAGGGGCCACATGCATTTCTTGGCTTGTGATCCCTTCCCCCTTCTTCAAAGTCAGCAGCATAGCATATTCAAATCTCTCTTTGTTGCTCTTGCCTCCTTCTTATAAGGACTGTTGTGATCATGTTGGGCTCATCCAGATAATCCTGGATAATTTTCCTATTCAGAGATGCTTAAATTAATCATACCTGTAAAGTCCCCTTTGCCATAGAAGATAATATATTCTCAGATTTCAGGAGTTAGGACATGGATTTGGGGGGAGGGGTTGATATTTTGCTATCAACGATATTCAAAGGTCCAAATTACAACTGTGAAACTGGATCTATTGCCAGCATTTACTCTGCATGGTCCATGTGGAATGTGGATTAGTACCCCAGATCCAGGTCTTCTCCCAAATTCCTCTCCACAAGGGGCAAGCGGGCACTGTATTCCAGCTTGCCCGGAATAAGGCTGGCCTAGCTTGCTGAGAGTATGCTGATTACACTTGTCTTCTGAGGGCTGGTTTTCCCACCTATAAAATGAAAATATTTCAATCTATCTTCCAGGGGTGTTAAAAGGTTTAAATGAGATAACAAAGTTAAAATTGCTTATTAAATTATTTTTGTCTCTTGAGGTTATATATTATTTTGACTAAGTCTACACTTCTTATGTAGTGGTAAAAAAAAAATTAAGTATATAATTTAAGGCTCAGTAAATACATCTTTGCCTCAATTAGCCATTTTAGGCATTAGGGATACTGAGATTTCCTGTCTAATTACCACACTCTGTTCTGCAGCTGCCTCTCCAGAGGACCCAAAGACAATTCCCTCTTCCTGATCAGATGACCTCTTGTCTCTCCTTCCAGGGAGGAATTAACTTCATTATCTGAGTGAGGAACTTAAAGCCATGGGGACCTATGTGCAGCTAATCACATGGCATGAAAGAATAGAGATTCAGTCAGGATCGACATGCATGGGAAGGGATGCTACCCAGATTAAATAGATTGTTCCCCTCAGCATTTCAGGGTCTTCTCTAGTGACTGTGTGGCAGAGGACACAGATTTACTCCTCTCTCTGGTCCAGGGCACGGAACTGGTACCAACAAGCGGAAATTGCTGGAAGGTAGCTTTCAGATCATTCCAAGGAAGGATTTTCTGGCATGTAAGGCTGTCTTATAATGAAGTGCTTCCTTTGGAAAGTAGAGCTTGGCCATACACATTGCTCAAGCTGGTGGCTCAGCAGGTATCTTAATCTATTTTGCATCACTATAAAAGAATACCCAAGGCTGCATAATTTATAAAGAAAAGAAGTTTATTTGGCTCAGAGTTCTGCAGGCTGTTACAGGCATGGCACCAACATTTGCTTGGCTTCTGGTGAGGACCTCAGGAACATTACAATCATGGTGGAAGGTGAAGGGGGAGCCAGCGAACCACGTAGCAAGACAGAGGGAGAGTGGGGAGGTGTCGCACCCTTTGTAAACAACTAGATTTTTCAAGAACTCACTCATTACCACAAGGAGGGCACCAAGAAATTCATGAGGGATCTGCCCCCATGACCCAGACACTTCCCACTAGGCCCCACTTCCAACATTGGGGATCATATTTCAACATGACATTTGGAGGGGACAAACATCCAAATCAAACTATATCATTCTTCCCCTGGGGCCCAAAATCTTATATTCTTCTCACTTTGCAAAATACAATCATCCCTTCTCAATAGTTTTCCAAAGACTTTAACTTTTTCCAGCATCAAATGCTGGATGTCTAAGGTCCAAAGTCTCATCTCAGAATCAAGGTAAGTTCCTTCTACCTATGAGCTTGTACAGTAAAAAACAAGCTATTTACTTTCAAGATACAATGGTGGGACAGAAATCGGGTAAATATCCCCATTTTGAATGGGAGAAGTTGGCCAAATAAAAGGGGCAATAAGCCCCATACAAGTCCAAAACTCAGCAGGGCAGAAACTAAACCTTAAAGCTCCAAAATAATCTCCCTTGACTCCATGTCCTGCATCTGGGGCACACTGGTGCAAAAGGCAAGCTCCCAAAGTTTTGGGCAGCCCTGCCTCTGTAGCTGCAGGGTGCAGAGACTGTGGTTGCTCTCACAGGTTGGAGTTGAGTGCCTGTGGCTTTTCTAGGATCAGAATAAAAGCTGCTGGTGGCTCTACCATTTTTGAGTCTGCAGGACAATGGCTCCCTTCCCACAGCTCCACTAGGCAGTGCCCTGGTGAGGATTCTGTGTGGGGGCTCCAACCCTACTGTAGGCTTCTTCCTGGGCAGCCAGGCTTTCTCATACATACTCTGGAATTTACATAAAAACTGCCAACCCTACTTCATTCTTGTATTCTGTGCACCTATAGGCTTACCACCACATGGAATCCACCAAGGATTACTCTCCAAAGTGGCAGCCTCAGCTGTGCCTAAGGCCCTTTGAACTGCAGCTGGAGCAGCAGAGATAGGGAGGGAAGCCTCCTAAAGTGGCTCAGGGCAACGGCACCTAGGGCCTGGCCCTTGGAAGCCATTCAGTCCACCTAAGCCTCTGGGTCTATGATGGGAAGGGCTGCCTCCAAGATTTCTGAAATGCCTTTGAGGCCTTTTCCTCACTGTCTTGGATATTAGCACTTGGCTCCCTTTTAGTTACACTGATCTCTCCAGCAAGTGGTTGCTCCACAGACTGCTTGAATTCCTCTCCTGAAAATGTTTTTTCCTTCTCTATCACATGGCCAGTCTGCAAATTTTCCAAATTTTTATATTCTCCTTCTCTTTTAACTTTAATTTCAACTTTAACTCATTTATTTGCTCCTGTATCTGCTTGTAGGCCATTAGAAGCAGCCAGATCACATCTTGAATCCTTTGCCATTTAGCAATTTCTTCCACCTGATACCCTAGGTCAGGGGTCCCCACCCACAGGCCACAAACCAGTACCAGTCCATGGCCTGTTAGGAACTGAAGGGCAGGAAAGCTGGAGTTTTCATCTGTTATTGGTTGATGGCTGCTCTTGGGGGTCCCTAACACTTCTTTCTTGTTCCCACATGGACTGATCAAAGTCCTCAGGCAAAGAGTTGCAGGTATTGTTCATGTGATTAAGTTGCATTATATGCCATGGTTGACTCTAAGAAAGGAAGATTATTCAAGTGGGCCTGACCTAATCTCATGAATCCTTTAAATCTGGGTCTTGAGATTAGAGACAGGGGATATAAGAGACCCAATATATTAATATAAGAGGGAATCATTGCAAGGGACAGTCTCTACTGCCTACCTGAAGATGAAGGGGTCATATGGCATGCAGTGGGCAGCTGGCCTCTAGGAGCTGAGAACAAGTCCTGGTCAACAGCTAGCAAGAAGATGGAGACCTCAGTCCTGTAACTGAGGAACTAGACTCTGCCAATGAGTTCAATGAGAATGAGCTTGGATTTCTGCCCACCCCTCCCCCCGGCCCCAAAACCTCCAGATAAGAAGGACCCCTTAAATGTGGGACCTGAGCAGGGAACTCTGTCAAGATGGGCCAGGAATTTTGACCTACAGAACCATGAGCTAACAAATGGATATTACTAGGTTGGTACAAATTGATGGCGGTTTTTGCCATTAAAAGTAATGGCAAGAACTGCAATCACTTTTTCACCAACCTAAATATTTTAAATCCTTCAGTTTGTGGTAATTTGTTATGCAGCCATAGAAAACTGATACACTGACCCATAAAGCAATTCTAGACCTGTTTGCGCTTGTTCTCACCAATGGTCACCAATGACTATCATGGAGCAGCCATTACCACTATAAGGAGAACCAAGCAGGAAGAAAAGCCTTGGGTATGAGGCAGGATTAGGGGATTGAAACCAAGAGAAAGGGGAGGCACAGTAAGGCTGCACTGGCTAATTGTATGAAACAGCTGCACGAGCAGAGGAACCACTCGGAACCCAAAGCAGTCATGGGAAACCTTGCAGCAGCCTGGTGGGGTGAGTCAGGAAAGGGGGCTTCTTTCTTAAGAGCAGGAACTATGCTTGAGATCACTGTTTGAAGGAAGAGACGTGAATACAGGCCTTTTATGAGAAAATATACAACTGGGATGACTCAAGGAGCTGAAATTTTTGAGATGAGTATAGCAATAAGAAGGTAATAGCTAACCTAAAGGAGAGAAAGATAAAGAAGGGGAGGAGGAGGAGAAGAAGGAGAGGGAAAGAGGGCTATAAGGAAAACAAAAAAGAAAGAAATATCCACAATAAAAATGCCCATACAGGGCCACGCATGGTGTCTCATGCCTGTAATCCCAGCACTTTGGGAGGTCGAGGCAGGTGGATCACAAGGTCAAGAGATCGAGACCATCCTGGCCAACCAACATGTTGAAACCCCATCTCTACTAAAAATACAAAAATTAGCTGGGCGTAGTGGTACATGCCTGTAGTCTCAGCTACTCGGGAGGCTGAGGCAGGAGAGTCGCTTGAACCCAGCAGGCAGAGGTTGCAGTGAGCCGAGGTCGCACCACTGCACTCCAGCCCGGTTCACAGAGTGAGACTCCATCTTAAAAAATAAATAAATAAATAAAAATAAAAGCCTGTATCGAAGTCTTTAAGCAATTTCTATTAATTTGTGTGTTTGGGAAGCAATTCAAAATAACACAAATACCTTTTGTTAAACCCAATTGCTAGTATACAAATTTTTGTCACAGCATACTAAATTAAAACATCTCTTAACACCACAAAAAAAAGTACCTTTCTGCTTTAAATAAATTACCTTTGTAGAGCAGTGGTTATCTTATTCCGTAACAGTCAACAAATCCACCATGTTGGTGAATTAACACATTTTCCCCTTATTAGAATGAAAGATCCCAAAGACGTGAAAGAAGCAGGTATTAAAAAGGTGGTCTCCTTAGAATCTCTCAAATACAAGTTTTCCCCAGTATTAAACAACAAAACGTCACTTAGGTCAGGATTTCTAGAAATAGAACCTGAGACAGGAATTTCAAGGTACACAATTTATTGAAGGAAGCTCTTCAGGAGAAGGGGAACAGGATGGAATGAGAAAGCAGCTAATCAAGCCTGTGGTCTCAGATGGATACCAGCCTCAGTCTTGTCCCAAAAATGGGCTGGGAGCTAGCCTTTTGTAGCCCTATAGAAGTTAGTTACGCTGCCTTTTGGGACTGCGATGCAAAACCTCAGGTTCAGCCAAAGGCAATTCTCTGGAACCACTCACAGGAGCTGGGGGAGGAGTGCGAAAGCAGGTAAAGGAAATCTGAGTGGGGTCTCACTCCAACTGAGAGCAGAGTTTGAATCTTTTCCAAGGAGGTTCCTCAGCCTCAAGATAAATCAGAGGGTAGAGACAAGGGGGTATCCAATTCCATATGCCAGAAGCATACAGGTATCCAGCCCTAGCAAAACACCTGTGACACCAGTTTTAGACCTGATCTTTGATTGTTCCCCCTTCCTGATGGCCACAGTCATCACAGTTCTGGCCCTGACTTTTATGCATTCCTGTTAACTCCCAGTCCTCTCTTTAACCTTGGCTTAGAGTCTCTTGGCCTCCAGTCTCCTCCATGGCAGGCACTATATCCTGGTGAGTCCTCATCTCTGCTGGGATCTGGTTTCAAGAGACTGTAAGAATCTTTAGGCTTAGGAAAGAAATTACAGAACATTCGAACTTGAGGGACCTTCAGAGTCTCACGTAGTCTAACTTGTTATTCACAGCGGGGAAGGACCTTGCTACATGCTGGTTTAGTCTCTTGCCATAGAGTCCAAGAATTTTGTAAGCGCAGACCAGTTCAGATGTCCACTCCTAGTCTAAGTACTTGTTGTCATAGTTTTAAGGTACATGGAGCAGCCTTGTCCAGGCAGGGACTGTGGGTAGAGCGAACATCCTCCTCTGACCCAAAGGCAGCCTATCCATTGTCAAGCCAAGAGCCAATCAAATTTCCTTCTTCAAAGATATGAACTAAGATATATATAGAGAGATTATGGTTAGCAAAAATGGATACTCCCAGCACTCCAAAGAGATTATGGTGTAGAGAGGGACCAGAGGAGGTCACAGCAATATTTACAAGTAGGGTACATTTATAGCTTAAGGGGTATTCATAGAAAAACATTTATAATTATGGAGGCAATCATGAAAAATTTATGCAAGTTTCTGTTTGCTTTTACTTATCCAGATAGCAGAAAACTGGGTTCCTGGGTCCCCAGACGGGCATTTTGGTTAGGTCTTTTAAATATCCTGCTACTTCCAAATGACAATTAACCAGTTTCTCAATTTCAAAAAATCTAGCCTGCCTGTGAATTGAGTGAGGAATGGTGGAATTTGTCTAAGGAACTCAACGGTTTAATGCATTTTGCCATGGAGATTACAGCTATTGCAGCATGGGGACAGGGCTGGCTTGAAAAAAGATGAGCCCTCATTCAGCATTCTGTTCAGGCAGCTGCCCATTATCCAGGGGGTGGATGATCCAGTTTGGGGATTTTTCATGCCTCTGGCTTCTCCTCCCTTCTACTGTCTGCCCTTTGGCCACATTACAGATCAAATTAGCATGTCTTTGAGAGGATAGAAGGGGAAGGGACAGGTAGAATTCAAATTGGTCAATTTTGTAGCTTGTTCGCTGCTCTAATACATGAGATCAAAACCAAAGGCTAACGTGGGGTTTTGGATTATCAGTGGATTATATTTAATCTATACCAGACCTCCCCTCCATTACTAGAGAAATTGAAGTCTGATGGGGACTCTCTGTATTTCATATGGATGCCAGAGCTCAGCACATAGAGGCTTGTCCAGAATCTCAAACACATACATGTTAGAAGTTTGGAGCTGTAAGGGGACTTAGAGATGATCCAGCCTTGGAAAATCGAAGCTCGGAAATCTGAAGCAATGTGCTCAAGTCATACCATGAGATGGTTGCCAGTAGTTAGTGAACAACTTGAGAGGAGACCTGAAACCAGTCAATTTTAAAGTGACATAACTGACAGGTTGATATGTGAGATATTAATTAAATGTGCTCCTTCATGACCCCTGGTGGCTTCTTGTTGGGACTCTCCATCAAATGGAAACTAAAATCAGGATCATCCATTGCTGCAGACATCCCCCCAGCACTGAGAGCAGAGACTCCTAACCCTAAAGTTGCTGAAGAACACAGCTCTGAGTTTGAGACTAGACAGACTTGATGCAAAGAGGTAGCAAGAGACAGGTTTTCCCTCTGCCTGAGGAGAGAAGAGTTTAAAGATCAAGAATGAGGAGTGATACATTCCATCATACACACACAGAGGTTGTCATCATCATCATCATCATCATTATCATCATCATCATCAAAGGAAGGAGCAAGAAATGGGAGAGGGCTCCTCATGAGGGTTGGGGACAGCTGAGAGAGAAGAGGAAGGCCTTTGCTTCTCTTCCAGAGGTTTCTGACAGTGGCAATCTCATGGAACTACCTCATTGGAGCCAGCAGAGTGTTAGAGAGCTGCTACAGGAGAGGTACAGGAGGCAGGCATCAGGCTGTCTTCAGCCCCCAAGTGGTGTGGAGGAGACTCTGCAGGTCCCACATAGCCAGCAGAAAGAGTCAGCATGCTCTTGAAAGTTGCCAGATGAGTGAGGTAAATTCAGGAAGACAAACACCAAAAAAGGGTGCAGCTTATATGGTGGTTGGGATAGGCAGAGGAAGGGAAGCATGGCTGATTTGATTCTAAGAGAACTTTTTGGAAACCAGACCACCCACTTGCCACACCCAGAATGTGAATTACATGAGCAACACTCCTCAGCAGACTGCCCACGTCCAGTCCACCCGCACGGAGAAGGTGGTTACCACCCTGCATGCAGACACCCAAAGTAGAAGAGGTCAAGGTGGCTGCTCCCTCCCACACATCCAATCACGAAGACCTCCAGTCCCTCCCACACATCCAGTCACGAAGACCTCCAGTCGCCACCTGCTCCTCAGAGACTAAGTCAGGACAAAACAGGGGGAGAGGCAAGAAATCCCACAGTCATTTTGGGCTAGACTGCGACCAAATTGCAAATTGCAGATCCTAAGTTAACCCTAACAATGACTGGAGTCATTACACAAACTGGATGATGTTTCCTGCCACCCAGTAGAACTGGGGCTTATATTCCATGGGGAGAAAGAAAACGAGTTTCGTCACTGTACTTGGTGTCTGGGGGGCTGCTTTAACTGCGAAATTCCATATCCAAGACAGTCCTTTATGGGGTAGCAGTCCTCTATTTCCTGAAAATCAAGTAAGACAGGCAGAACCCCACACTCAACCTCCAGGGACAAACCGGTAGGAGGAAACGAATATTCAGTAAGCACCTGTTATGTCCCCGCCCTGTAGTAAACACCTTCGCCATCCTTTGCGTCGTTTCTATCTGTAATGTCTCTGCAAAGAGGAAGCGCTCATCTTTGTTTTAGGGAAATGCAGCTAGGACCTAAGAGCTACATTTACATCGGTCTCAGTGATGCCAAAGCCCTTTCCTCTTCCGCCAAGCTGCCTCGGGGCAGAACTTAGGCTGAGAAACATCCTCAACCCCAGCCTCATTCCTCCCTCCGCACACTCCCGCCCTGAGTGCTTTAAGAGTAGGACAGTCAGCAGCTGAGCACACAAATGCAGCCCTGTCTGGGAACAGGGAGTCCAAGGGGATGCAGCGGTGGCCTTTGGAGGGGTCAGTGACAGCTGTGTAATCGGGGAAGCACCTTGTCCAATTGGAAGCCCACCCTCCCTTTGAACTATGCGCAGTCCCCCCCAGCTGCCTGCCTCATGCTCCCTCCTCCCAGGCTCTGGGTTGAGTTTTTTCCTTGGCAAATCACACCATTCCGTTGGGAGGGCGGCTTGCTGAGTTTGGCAGTGTTGACACAGCAGTCTCTGGACACGTTCCGGGAAAGCAGGCTACAGCATGTGAGATGAATTTTCTCCTGAACTGTGTGGTTTCCAATGTGTTAGAAAAACAAACTTGGAGAAGTCTGTTTGGCGTGTGTGCATGTGTAGACCCCACTTCCGGAGTCGAAAATGCTGTTGGCCTTCGCCCTTGTTACTTAAAAAAAAGAAAAAGAAAAAGAAAAAAGAAAAAAAAGTCCGTCCTCCCAGCGTCTGGTTCCCTGAAACCTGAGGCAGCGTGGACAATGGGAGCTCTTTCAAGTCGCAGCCCCAGGGGCCACGTGACTGCGCCTTTGTCCCGGGAGTGGAGGCAAGTGGAAGCTGCCTGGGTGTCTGGACATTGGAGCCCTTTCAGTGTTGCTGAGCTGCTGGGCCTCACCTCTCCACCGCCTGCCTCCAGGCCCTTGGCTACCCCTCTTCCTCCCAAACATCCAGTTCCTGTTCCCAAAATAACTGCCCACAGGAAACTGCCTCGAGGTGGAGCCTCTGCAGTGGGTGAATTCTTAGCGCCTCTGCAGGGATCTCGGGACCTGGTAGGGCCAGTGAAGAGAGCAGACTGCCTATCATTGCTACAGTTCACAAGCTGTGATGCCAGGAGGGCCGGCAACACCCACTCTTCATGCTCCTCCCATCCCATAACTTCTGTTTTTCCCATAAAAGCACGGCCAGGTAGCAGCCAAGTCTGACTCCTTTCACTGCTTTTCCATCCTTCAGGAAAGGTGTTCAAGTACTTTTGACCTTCTGATGCACTGGCCAGTAATGCCTTCTTTCTCCACAGGGCCTGTGGCTACCTGGCCACAGGGCAGTGAAAGCACTCCGGCTGGAAACTACTGCTCCCTCACCTCCCATCTTCCCATGAAACAAGCCAAAGAAGCCCCCTTTGTTGCAGAAGAGAGAGGTCCCCGCTCCTCCTTGCCAGGGAGAGAGGAGGCAGAGCTGACTCTGGAATCAGAGTCCTGGAGGGGAGTCATCCTCGGCACTCTAAGTGATAGGATGCGCACGAGGGGGTCGCTCATCTAGATTTCATCAGTGTAGTTAAAGTAGGTGTTATCCAATTCTCTAAGCCAGTGATTCTCAACCCCAGCAGCAGCACACCGGGATCACTGGGGACCTTTCACTACTTCTTTACCCAAGCAACCTCCAAACCGAGAAAATAAGAACCTCCAGGGGGTAGTACCAGGCACTTGTATTTTAAAAAACCCCCTAGATGGTTCCAGCATGCAGCCAAGTTTGAGAACCACTGGCTTAACAGTCCTTCTCAAACTCATATATATGTGAACCACCTGGGATCTTGTTAAAAAAATAAGTTCTGATTCAGCCTGAGATTCTGGAGGCCTAACAAGGAGTGCTGACTCCGCTGGTCTATAGACCACACTTCAAGTAGCCAAGCCTAAGAGTCTGTAATGATACCCTGTACCTCTCCCTGGTTGAATGGGCAGAAACAACAAGGAGATAGGATGGGAGGGTCTATAGAGGACTTGTGGACTTCTAGGTCTTGAAGGGATTGCTGAGATAGAAGTCACATCCATGCATTTGGGAAATCTCTTCAATGGTGGTCAGTGGGATTGTGTCTGAATTCAGGATAGAGTAAAATATAAACTTCACCCTTCAAAGCTTGGATGAGAGAAATGACATGGGAGGAAATCACCTCCTGTCTTCCAGCTCTTGGCCTGACGCTAAGGATAGTGACGGTCTTACGCTGACACACAGAGTGACATAAAGCCCTATTTGGGATTGTCAAAAACCATGTGGCCTGAAGAGGGCCATGGGATCTCAGGGAGCTCAGGCAATGAGGGGGACGAGGCAAATGTGGTTCCTCCTCTCAGGGTGTCTCGGTGTTTCACATACAGCTGACGTGCTCTGCCTACAACAGGGAAATCCTTTTTGTTGCCTATTTCCTTTCTGATTCAGAGCTAGTCAGTGCCTTCAAAAATACAAATAACATCAGAGCCTCATAACAGGTTTCTCAGAGTTACACAGCCACAACATCCAGAGCCTTTGAGCCACAGTAACAGACCCTCTGGTCTAAAGGACCAAAGCAATAAGGCACTGACACAGGTGGGATTTGAGACTCATAGTTCTCCCCAAGCCTCATTTTCTCATTGGTAAGATGGGCGTAACAAAAGTATATACCTTTTCAGATTATATGAAAATTAAATAGTGTGTGTAAAGCACATTGCACAACAGTTGGTAAATAGTAAATGCTCAATAAATGCTAGCTGCTATAATTATTATTATTAAAAGAATATTCATCTCATAGAATGTGAAAGCTAGCATAATGCTTAGCACATAGAAGATGTGCAATAAACACTTGCAAAATCTAAGCCAAAGATAAGTTTTTCTTTTATGCTCCCTTTTGCTTTCTTAGGGTATCTATCAGCCTTTAGTTGGTTTCCATCTTCCTGCCCCTTCTTTAATCATCCTGCAAATGCAGAGAAGGTTTAGAATGCAAATTCTCCCTGGAAGAAGTGTGACAACTGCCTGCTTTACAGAAAAGAGCTCTTCCTGGTGGGGGCGGGGGGAGGAGGAAAGGATAGGACTTGGGAAAGGAGCTCTTATTTACAGAGACCCTGTAAGTGAAGAGCGCAATACCAGGTGCTTTATAGACATTACCTCAGTCAATGCCAGAGTCCTTTCCTCCTTACATACAAAGGAAGGGGCAGCATCTTCTTAAGCGGAAATACCTCCCTTTGCATGGTAACACTCTGCACACATCCATGCTCTCAGAGTATGGTTTGAGGAATCATTTCTTCATCACTGAAAGTTTCTGCCTTTGTTGGAAAACACATCTTTCCCTCTTAAGTCTTGGAGGATTAAGTCTCGAGGAGTAAGTCCAGTAGGCTCAGAGTGTCTCTCTGAATTTAAATACAAAGGAAGACGTCTATGGAAAGGTTGGAGCTAGGCAGGAGCCATGGCTCTGGAATGTGACAGCACAGGGCACAAGGAATTGCAGTGTTCCCTCTTGGAGTTCTCCTTCCTGATAACCGTGTGTAGGAGGGATCTGCTTTCTGCCAAGCGTGGTCTCTGCATGTCTGGAGACATTTGGGGATGGGAAGTAGTGGGGCAGGCCTTCTGAAGACCACAGAACCACATGGGAGGAAAGCATCTGTGATGGCTCATTTTATCTCAATCTGACTTGGTTAAGGAATGCCCAGATAGCTGGAAGAACATCACTTTGGGGTTTGCCTGTGAGTGTTTTAGGAAGAAATGAGCATTTTTATCAGTAGACTGAGTAAAGAAGATTCCCCTCACCAATGTGCCATCATCCAGTCCATCGAGGGCCCTGCTAGGACAGAAAGGCAGAGGAAGTCTGAATTTGCTCTTCGCTTAGGCTGAGACTTCCATCTTCTCCTTCCCTCAGACATCAGTGCCCTAGTTTTTGAGTCTTCTCACTCAGATTGGGATGTATGCCACTGGCTCTCTTGGTTCTCAGGCCTTTGAGTCTGGACTGGACCTATGTGACCTGGGCTTCTAGTTTGCAAATAGCAGATTGTGGAACTCCTCAGCCTTCATAATGGCATGAGACAATCCTTCCTAATATGTCTTTTTCTGTGTATCTAGATATAGTCTATTGGTCTATTGGTCCTAGTTCTCTAGAGAACCCTGACTACTACTCCATCTGCATGGTGGGTAATGCTTGGCCTTGATTATTAGAAGCAGAATGATGTGGAGTGATTATTAGAAGCAGAGTGAAGTACAGTGTAGTGGCTGACCCTGGGTCTGGCCCCACCCAGCCCCATGGATTCATGTGATCGCTGGAAGAAAGAGTGCTATGTGGGAAAATGGAAAGGGCTGTCGAATGAAGAGTGACGAAGTGCTGGAGCACGAGCAGCCCAGCTCTGGCTGTCCTTGGTCTCCATGTGAGGCAGAGTGGAGAGGTGCCTTCATCTTCTCCATGTTGCCATAGGCCATTATGCATTTTGTCATATGGAAGGCTCTAGCACTTTCTCTGGCTAGGGTGGCAGCTATCAGCGTGGGGCAGAAGCAAAACCTGGAAGAGGTGGCCATGCCCAGCAAGCATGGCAGTGCACAGGACAGGCTGCAGTGCCCAGTAGGAGGGAAGGAAGAAGGTGCCCACTATGCAGAGAAGGACCCACTGGAAATGAGAGTGGTGACCAGGAAAACCGCAGTGACCAGTGAGAGGAAAGAAGAGCAGTGCCCTGCAGAGGCCCAGCCTGGACCATAAGCCAGAGAAAGAGACAAAGGAGCCTGGGGGAACGTTGTGTGGCAGCTGAATGGACTTGGGCTCGAGCTCCCAAAAGACACCAATAAATATAATATGGGGAGGCTTTGACAGGAGCTGAACTCCTGTCATGGCTGGTGGTAGGTGGAGTGATTTCTGCTGAAGTCTCATTTTTAACCCTGGGGTTCCTGGAATGCCGAAATATTTGTCACTACCCTAATATCATTGGGATGAAGCCTCTTTTCTGTACATGGCTGTGAGCACAGCACTCACGCCTTCATCCTCCCCACCCCCTCCCTCCCTCTCTCCTTTATCTCTTTGGATTTTTGTCTGCCTCTGTCACCATCCCTCCATCTCCGTTGTCTGTCCCTCTCATCCCTGCCTCTATCCCGTTCACCCTATTTCCCATTCCCTACACTATTGCCTGACTCATGGTAGGCATTTAACAATTTTTTAAACTTCATATTATGGAAAATTTCAAACATACACAAAAGTTATGGAATAATATAAGGAACCACCATGTTCCCATCACCGAGTTTTAATAATCTTTCATTGACATCCTCACCCACCCCTCCCTGCATGTTATTTTGAACCAGGCTCAGGCATTGTATCATTTTACCCCTAAACATTTCAGAAAGTGTCTCTAAAAGATAATGGCTCGATTAAAACATAACAATACCATTAACACACTCAATAGTTAGGAATAATTTCTTGCTATTATCAAACACTGAATCAGTGCTTCAGATTTATTCAACTGACTCCACTTTTTTTTTTTTTTTTTACAGTTTGTTCATTCAGATGAGCATCTAAATAAGATTCATACATTGTGTTGTGTTAATAAGTCTTGTTAGGCTATCGTCACCAAATATTTTTTGGCTGACCACATCTCTTTCTGTTTCTCTGTGTCTTTCTATTTTTCTGTCTTCCCTTCCAGAAACATCTTGGTTTCTGCAGGCTTGGTTTCTGTCTGTCTAGGTCTGTTTCGGTGTAACTTTATCTCTCTGTGAATATTTTTTCTGTCTGTCTGTGCCTTTATCTGTATCTTACTCTCCTCTCTCTCTCTCTTTTTCTCTCTCCCTCCTTCCCAAGTCCTGTCTGTCTTTGGGTCTCACATGCGCGCGCACACACACACATATACATGCACAGCCAGGATATCCTGTAAGGGAGTCCTGCACACACCTGTGGCTGAAAGTGTATGAACTTGGAGCTGAAGAAATAAACAAGGTCCCTAGCTTAAACATGAGTGCAGCTTTATCGAAGCGTCTTCTGCTTTTTGTGCTATATCCCTTCCACTGGCTTTCTTAAGACTCTCTTGTTATTTAGTCCTCCTTCAATAACCTGCACATAAGAGACAGGACCAAAACAAATTAACAAATATGATGGCTGAATGTCCTGCACAGATGTCCATGGTGTTTGTTACTTTATCTGTTGTTCCAAGTAAAATTCCTGAAGGATCACAGCTTGGTGAATTCTTAAAACACTGTCTGTAAAGAAAGCTGCTGAAATAGAATGCTTGTCAACTAAGTGCTACTTCACATCAATCACAGGGATGGCTCTGAGTTTTGAAAGAAATCTTTTACAAAGTCTTAAATTATTTGTTAGAGCTGGAGGCAACAAACCCAGTGTTTTTCCATTCTTTTCTGTAGTGGAATTCTTTTTTGAATAAAGTCTTACATAAAACTCAAATATATAAAATGCATAAAAACAGAACTTGGTAAGTGTGGGTTGGTGGGTGGAGGGTGAATTGCTATGGAAAATAACTTAAACAAAGCAAAATAACAAAAACCGACCTGACCAAACTTATTTTGCAAGGAAGTGTGCATTAGTATAGAACCAACAGCAGAATTCAGCACCTCCTACCTTACTCCTTGCAGGCAAGTTCAGAATTTCACGGAGACCTTGAGTCTAGGGCTTTTAATATTTTTCAGGTAACCATTTTGGAAAATGAACTGAGCCAAATAGTCATTTTGGAGGTTTCAAGTCCTCAAAACCTTGAGCCATGGCCCCTTTGTTTCCTAGGGCAGAATCTGTTGATTGACTCCTTGGCAAATGACTATTAGCAGAACAACTTTAGAGTCTGATTATCAAGGTCAGAATTGCAGGATGTGAGTCTGCCTCTTAGGAGAGTTGCCTGTGCTTGTGGGAAGGTGAGTCCTGTATGTTTGGATAACAGAGCTGGAGAGTCAAAGATGAGAATAGTGACACTCCTTGATTAGGGACAGTTGCCATGAACCCACTTTGAAATGGAAATTCCAAGTGATGGGAAGAAACATGCTGGATGAGAGGCAGCTTGGATGCCTGGTCTGCAGCTACACACCTAGGACCCTAGAGAACCCACAGATGAAGCTGTAAACCTGGAAGAGACTCAAAGCGCTTGCTGTCTGCATACGTGCATCTCCAGGGGTGCTGCCAATGAGAGCTGCTGAGGAGGCAGAAGTCTCTGGTTCATACTGAAGGTTGACTGTAAGTAAACTCAGGGAGAATGACTGCATACAGCTGCGAGACTTGAGAAAACTCACTCAGCTCAATATTGGATTGAGTTTTGGGGACCAGTGAGGTATACTAGAAAACACATGAGCTTCAAGGCTAGAAAGACTGAGTGTGTATCCCAACACCATCACTTTCTTTTATTATTATTATTATTATTATTATTATACTTTAAGTTCTAGGGTACATGTGCATAACATGCAGGTTTGTTACATATGTATACTTGTGCCATGTTGGTGTGCTGCACCCATCAACTCGTCAGCACCCATCAACTCGTCATTTACATCAGGTATAACTCCTAATGCAATCCCTCTCCCCTCCCCCGTCCCCATGATAGGCCCCGGTGTGTGATGTTCCCCTTCCCGAGTCCAGGTGATCTCATTGTTCAGTTCCCACCTATGAGTGAGAACATGCGGTGTTTGGTTTTCTGTTCTTGCGATAGTTTGCTGAGAATGATGGTTTCCAGCTGCATCCATGTCCCTACAAAGGACACAAACTCATCCTTTTTTATGGCTGCATAGTATTCCATGAACACCATCACTTTCTACTTGAGTGACATTGGGACTATTACTTAACCTGCTAAGCCTTGGTTGCCTCGTCTGTAAGTAAGGATGATGCCACTTACCTAGTTCACAGCATATTTGCACAGTTGACTCTCAGCAGCCTTGCAAAACTGGTCTTGCAATGCCTGCTAGTCAGTGAAGAAACTAAGATCCAAAAGGAGTCCCCTTCTCAATCTCACTTACCTGGTGAGTGTCCCAGGTGAGCAGATCTTTGCTTCGCTCCTGGTCCACGATTTATCCACCACCCCATGCTGCCTCTTGTCTAATCTTCAGTTGGACAAATAAAAACACAGAGGCCAAGAACTGCATTAAAGAACAGCCAAGATTCAAATTTATAGAGAAAGAAAATATATTGGTAGTTGCCTTGGGCTGGGGTGGAAATGGAGATTAATTGTAAGTTGGCACAAGGGATCATATTGAAAACCTCGTAAAATTGATTTATAGTGATTGTTGTACAACTCTATAAATTTACTAAAAATGCATTGAATTATACACCAGAAATGTATAAATTTTATAAGTAAAATATACTTTGCTAAAGTATAGCATACATATATTGCTAAAGCTGTTTTAAAAAGCCAAGATTACAAAATACATATTTTTTTTTTTTTTTTTTGAGACGGAGTCTCGCTCTGTCGCCCAGGGCTGGAGTGCAGCGGCCGGATCTCAGCTCACTGCAAGCTCCGCCTCCCGGGTTTACGCCATTCTCCTGCCTCAGCCTCCCAAGTAGCTGGGACTACAGGTGCCCGCCACCTCGCCCGGCTAGTTTTTTGAAAATACATATTTTCTTAGAAAGAATTGTCTATTTTACCAATCATATTTGGAAGTCATTCATATTAGTTTATTTCTTTTAAAATGTGTGCCCTGTAATTACTGATTTGAAAAAATAGAAGGGTCCAATTTCCTCTACAGTAGTCATTCATTAGCAACACAGTTAATATTGGCTCCATTTTATTCTCCTCATTTGTAAGACTACAGTTTGGCAACCATGAGATTGGTCAATATTAGAAGTACCACTTGTTAACAGCTGGTACAGGAGGTGGCACATTGTGGGCTCTCACTAGTAGCAGGGTTAGAGATCTGGAAACTCCTATATACCCTAAGATCACAGGATAAGGAATTAGCAGTCTGCATGGCTGTTGTGACAACTAGCAATACTGTATGAAGGCAGGTACCACCCTGTCTGACACTCAGTAAATCAAGGCAATGAGCATTTTTATACCAACCCAGGGCTACTGAGTCACTGGACTTCACTTGTGCTGCAGAAACCCTCACTCCCATGTCCCCATTCTAGCTGGATGAATCCTAGCCTTTTATTTTAATTTAATTTTTTTTTTGAGACATGGTCTTGCTCTGTTGCCTAGGTTGAAGGGCAGTGGCACAGTCTTGGCTCACTGCCTCCTGGGTTCAAGCAATTCTTGTGCCTCAGCCACCTGAGTAGCTGGGATTACAGACAAACACCACCACACCTGGCTAATTTTTGTACTTTTAGTAGACAGGGTTCCACCATGTTGGCCAGGCTAATCTTGAACTCCTGGCCTCATGTGATCCACCCACTTTGGCCTCCCAAAATGCTGGGATTGCAGGTGTGAGCCACTGCACCCGGCCAAATACTAGCCCTTTAGAAGGCTGCATTGTTGTCAGTAACATATGGGAGTGTTCCATCACTAATTTTCGCCAGTGAAGGATGAGAAGGAGAAAATCCAGCAAGGTTGTATTTTGAGAAAGAGCGACACTTGCAGGGTGCAAATATGAAGTTTATAGTTAGTATTTTGTGGTGGCTGATTCCATTTCTTCATTTAATTGTAATTGAAAATGTGACAAAGCAACTCTTCATTGTTGTTGTTGTTGTTGTTTGAGATGGAGTCTCGCGCTGTTGCCCAGGCTGGAGTGCAGTGGCACGATCTCGGCTCACTGCAAGCTCCACCTCCTGGGTACACGCCATTCTCCTGCCTCAGCCTCCCGAGTAGCTGGGACTACGGGCGCCCGCCACCACACCTGGCTAAGTTTTTGTATTTTTAGTAGAGATGGGATTTCACCATGTTAGCCAGGATGGTCTCAATCTCCTGACCTCGTGATCCACCTGCCTTGGCCTCCCAAAGTGTTGGTATTACAGGCGTGAGCCACCGCGCCCAGCATTGTTGTTGTTGTTGTTGTTTAAAGGAAGTGATTTTTGTGGTTTGGTGACCCTGGTACATTTTTCAGAGTGGCCTGGCCACGCATTGGTACTGGTTGGTGCCTTTGGTTGGAACAGCCAGTTTCAATGTTGGTATGTGGGCTAGCATATTACTGCAGCTCTGGGAGATAAGAAGTGTGTCTTCAGGGTCTTAGAGGCTAACACTGAGAAGCTGTAAGCTTTTCTTTTTCTTGGCTTTGATAGCAATGACCATTGACCTAACACCAGGAATCCTGTGTCTCCAGTGGAGAGTGAAACCAGGATTAAAGTGGAAAATCTTGGGGGCCCAGGTCACCACATGTACGCTCCAGGGGTTGCATTCCTTATCTGTGAATGGAGCCTGCTGGGCTGACCATGGAGGACCTGAGGGAGGGGGCTGAGAGCTCAGACTGACTGATTGGATGTCTGTGTTCCAAATTCCTGCATCCATGAGTCTGAGACATTCCTGCTCCTCACTGTATTCCATATGGTTGCCCCTCTGCCTTTATGGGGATACTCCTGACATTTATTGTCTCCTCTATGCCAGGCACTGTTTTGAGCTGTTGCACTACTGTTAACTTACTCAGTTCCCACTACAGCCAGCTGAGGTTTATCTGCCTTTCTATCTATTGAGGGTCTCAATGGGGTTGTGCATTAATACATGCAAATATACGTGGTTTGTATTAATACATGCAGATATACGTGTATGTGTGTGAATATATATACATGCATGTATATTGCATGTATATGTATACATGAATATTCCAAATTGCAACAACTCTACCTACTTCATTGCCAGAAATTCTCATAAATTTTTCTCCAAAATACAAAGTTAGTGCTCACTGCTTTGGCTTGCGGAAGGGCTGGATGGCGGTAGCCTTACTTGAAACTGAGCTCAGCAACTTCTGGCTCCCAACATCCTTGCCAGCCTCTGGCTTCAGTTACTTCAGTGTCTGCCAGGCTGCTGGGGGAGAGGAGAACCAGCGATCTGTGGTGCTTTTCAAACCTTCTGGTAAGATCACAGGAATTTGGTTTTTACCAAACCATCCCCTCCCACTGGCACTGAGATCTTACTCCTCAACCCTGCAGTCACTGCTAAGCCGCCTGCTTCTGAAAGCTCAGGTAGAGACCCTTCTTTCTCGTCCTAAGGATTTCACATGGTGAGAAACAGGACACTCATCCCTCTGTATCATCCTCGCTGAGGGGTGCTCCATGGCTGAACATCTGATCCCCTAGTGTCACAGCTCATAGATAGGTTACAACAATTACAGTACACACTGGTGGCCATTTGGTCTGGCATGTGCCCTTGGGGTGGTGGATCTGGGCATATGCTATATCTGGGAGCAGCTGCCTGCTCCAGTGAACCCTCAAGGGAATGCGGTTTACTGAAACAAATGTACTAAGCCCTCAGGGAGGCTGCTGCCCTCTCTTGTAACTACTTTCCTATAATTTGATTTACCTTTGAAACTCGATGTCAAGTGAGTGACCAGCATCCCAGTCCCTTTCTCCCAGAGTTTTCATGGCCTCTGGGAAAATTCTTGCAGCAGAAATGTATTAGGAAAGGAGATCTGCCGTCCTTCAGGAGGCATCATTTAGTCCCTAAATACTGAGTGTACTAGAAAAGAAGACTGAACTCCACTCACCCACATCTTTTGATTCTTAGGCCTTCAGTCACCAAAATTTAGGCTCTCAGTTAGAAAACTTTAGCTCAATGAGGTTAAATTACTGGCCCAAGATGGTATGACCTATCAAGGGCTTTGCATCAACCTACATTGCTTCTAGGACCAGCTGTGGCTATAAAGAAAAAGAAACCTCAGATGTGTTTGGAGCCCTTGGTACTATTCAGGTTGCTGCAGAAACAGGGGAACAAGGATTTGAGGGCAAGTTGTTTATTCGGGAAATGATCTCAGAAATCACCAGTCAAAAACTAGGAAAGTAAGAGAAGCAGACAGAACAAGCAGGGTACATTAATAAGCAGGTTATCACAGAGCAAACAGGGCTTTGAGGAAGCGCTGGAGACTGTAAAGGGTTGATCCTCAAACTCATGCGTGCATCAAAATCACCTGGAAGGGATATTGAAACTGACTGCTGGGCCCCACCCTCAGAGTTTCTGATGAGTAGGTCTGAAGTGAGTGGGCCCTGCAAATCTGCATTTCTTTCAGGTTCTCGGGTGATGCTGATGCTGCTGGCCCTGGGACCGTACTTTTGAGAGTAACAGTGAAGCACATGCCTCAGAGTGGTCCTGCCTAGAGGTAAAGAGTTGCATATTCATCTGTCACTTCTCATCTGTCATTGACTGAAGGCTGCTCCTGGGATGTTTAACTCCTTGGTGCCTTGCCTACTCACCACGCATAGCCCTGCAGCCAGAGGTAGCACTCAGGCTGAGTAACAGGCACCGCTGTAAGGAGCCACCGGGTGTCAGAGAACAGAGAGTGTGGGGGCCACACCACCTGAAGGAACAGTGTATCTCTGTGGCCCCAAATCATAATACCCTAGTTAGGGAGGCAGAAAGAACCCTAAACCATAGAGACAAAAAAAAAAAAAAAAAAAAAGCACTAGTGTTCCAGCTGCTCTTGTACTCATGGTTGTGTGACCTCAAGCAAATCTCTTACCCACTCTAGGACCCCAGCTAGAAGATTTCCAAGGTCATATCTGTCTTGAAAATCTCAACTTTCTGTCCACAAAAGCCTTGCAGCCTGACAGCTAAATCCAAGTTATCATATTCAGCCACAGCCTGTGAAAACGTTCAGCCCTAGCCAGAGCTCTGAGAAAGCAGAGGTTTGAGAAAGCACCAATGTTCACATTTGTTGCCCCTGCCCACTCTTTCCCTGCAAGGTGCTACTTTGCTCAGGCAAGTGTTGCCTCCAGAGTGCCAAGCAGTGTGCTCCACTGCCCTCAGGCTCGCTAGGGTAGACATCCTGGGTGGGGCTCTCAGCCCGCTGGCCCCCAGCACCAGGCTCACTGCCTTCCTCTGAGTCCTTGGCAGGTGTATCAAACATTAATGAGCCACGTAGTCTCAATCAAGGAGGGCTATAAAACTATGCATTTTATTTTAATGAGTTATGCAGTTAAAACAATAAGCTGCTTAAGCTCTTCATTTGGGGTAGGATGATGCATTAGGGCAGACTTAATTGTTCTCCTACCTCCCACCTTTCCCTGAACAGCCTAGCAATGACCACTGACTGCTTGTTGAGCACCACTGGTTGAGCTTTCTTGGCACCTGGTCATAAAAATCAAACCTGGGCTTTCCCAGGGTACTGGAAAGGGCAGCTGATGTAGAGGAAATACATGAGGCTTACATGCAGATAAACTAATGTAGTGGGCATCTATGGGTTTATCTTCCAAGTAGCCAGAAGCCCTTTTGTCAGAAACAGTTCCCAAATTTTCCTTGGAAATCTCACGTCTCCCCCTTCTTAATCCCAAAGGTTTGAGACAGTGAGGCCCACCTGATCCCAGCCAAATCAGCATATTTCATAACTCCAGTCCAATGACTAACTCAGAGATGAGCACATGACCCAAGTCATCCAATCAGAGTTTATCCTGGGACTTCTGCTGAGTCAACCAGGAAAGAGACACTTTGTTTATGCTAAACCTGGAGCTGTGAGGATGAGCATGTGAAGTTTCCAGGGGTCACCATGAGAGACAGCCTGCCTGAGAATGAAGGCAATCTGAAAGGCAGCGGAGCCAAGGCGGGGGGAGAGGCAGCTTCTTAGGGACATTTTTCAAGTGCCTTGATCCAATCGTCCCCGATAGCGGTGCCTACCCTTAGACTTTTCAGGCACGTAAGCCACAAATAACCTTGTTTCCTCAAGACATTCTGTGTCTTGTATCTGGAAGAATTGGGTCTAGCATATTTGTGTTCACATGATACCCTGCTCTTGCCACAGCTAGCTGTGTAACCTTAGGTAAAATCCTGACCCCCACCCCTCAAGACCTCCACTCCTGCTGTGCCTCTCAGGTGCCTCTTCCGGTGGGGACATTCCACAATTTGAGTCCCAGTGCTATGTCACCATTCAGAGAAATGGCAGAAAATCCCAGGATTAAGGTTCTGCATCTGTTAATTCTCTTGGTGCAGTCCTTATCTCTGGAAGGGCCACACCGTCACCATGCTTGACTCACTCGTAACAACCTCTTCCATTTTTAAGATTTCCCTTACAACTCTGAGTATAAAATCTCATACTGCCATAAATACCTTTTATTGCTTAACTTGTCTTCAAATCATGGCATGAAGAGCCATCAGAGGAGCAGGAATTCATTATTTCAATGAATAACTGGAAGGCCCAGACCTTCACTGAACATCACTGTAAGAGAAGGGCAGAGGACTTGGAGTTTTTCCATGCCCATCCCCCAATGTGGTCCACCATCTCTCCTGCTCCCTCAAGTAGCAATATCCTCTCCTCTTTCAAGATTCACTCACATATAGCACCTTTCTGAATCCAATCCATGTTCTCCTGGGCAGGACCGGATGTCTTCTTTGTTGGAGGTCCTCTTTCTCTGTCTCAGAAATCCAGAGAGTGAGTAGGGAGTCCAAGGTCATGAGTCCAGCCCTTCAAGGTCATCCTGTGACCTAACCTGCCATCTTTGTGTTTCCCTTGTCCCAAAGTAGACCTGGCCACCTTGGTAGACCTGGCTGTATGTGTGTGGGTGTGTACAAGCACATACACATATGTGTGGTTCTTTTTAAGAGACCTGAGCACAGTGCCTGAAGACCTTCCCACACTATCAGAAGGTTAGGAGAAAGGTATAGGTTGGGGTCATGCTTCTCATAAAAGTGCTATCTGTTTATAAGCATGTGATTGGTTGCCACTTGGATGGGAAGTTACTTCGTTCCTCCTGTCCCATGAAAGTGGCTGAAAGTTCCTTGCCTGACACCTGACCTGCTGCCAAGCTCTCTTGGGTCTCCCAAGTTTTGTGATGATAGGTCCATGTGCCAGGTCACCCTTGTTAATTCCCTAACATTTCAAACAGGAATGCACCCCAGGTCATACTTCCTTTCAAAACATGTGTCACCCTAATCATATGGAACACTGGTGGACACCAGGTTTGATCACATTTTTATATCCAAGCTCTGATTTTAAATCCGAACTAAGGAGTCACTAATGTATGGAAACTTGAGGACCCTCAATATCACTTTTTCCCTTCTTTGTAACTTGACCTTTAGTCTCTTCCACTTTTTTTTTCCTCTAAACCTTGAAAGATCTTCTAAGTTCATGTTAACTTAATTTAACATGTTTAATAACTATATGCTGCTTTTCTCTTTTGTGGGGGAAGAAAGCTTCTGAGTGTTCCAAGCTCATTGTCCTATGTTTAGGGTCTTCTCCACCACTTTATTTCTCACAATAGAAGCCAATAAGCCGTGCAGGTAGGGCACAAGCAGGTGGTCAGGGCTTGGTCACTCACTCACACCCACAATCTGTAGACTTTCAGTTGGAAGTTGGCCACCCAAAGAAGCAGAAACAGAGGAAAATTTCTTTTGATGATGGTGGGGGTGGTGTGAACGCAGAATTCAGAAGCCAGTGGCCCATTCACAGTAGCAGGGGCATTCCCCATTACACACCTATTTCTGTGGCACAATAGTGACTGTGGTTCTCTCAGTGAAGCCACCATCTATCCACATACAACGCCAAGCCTGAGTCTCTAGAGCTCTCAGGGATCCTGTCAGCTACCCAATATTCTTTCAGTGAATTTCTTTTCCTGGTCATATCACTCAGAGTCTATTTCTGTCATATGCAACAAAGAGCCCCAGTCGTGAACCTGCTACTGCTTTCTCTTCCTGCCTCCCTCAACAAAAAACCCCTTCTGTCCATTGTTGGCACAGCCCTTCATGATCTGGTCCATCTCCCCTGAGGCAGCACATATATCCTCAGCATCCCCTCTGAGGTCCCACCATACCCAGACATATTTCACATCACACCAAATTAGGAGCATTTACCTGTCTGTTTTGTTGCCAGAAGTATCACCCAAGTCATTGATAGAGAAGGGATGATACCTTCTACCCCATGCCCACCCACAAACTCAACCTGTCCTGCAAGACTTTTCTCTGTGGAACTGAACTAGGGGCAGCTGGGCATTTGTGTCAAGGTTGGTAGAATTATCTGTACTTTATAGCCCAAAGAGAAACAGAAGTGGCTTGGCTTACAGACCTGAGAACTCTGCTCACAGTTTTCAAATGAGTCCAGCTTACTCACAGCCCAACAGTATTCAAGCCAAGAGTCCCAAGAGATCCTCTTATCGTATTTTTGGGCAAAGTGAGACCCACCAGGAAAGTGGTTTATTCTGAGTCACATGTCAAGATAGCAGCTGCTGATTTTAGATCTCTGGAAACCCTCAACTCAGTTAATCAAGCATTTGTCATACCCTATCAACCCACTAAAATCCTTTTCGTCTTCTTCAAGCTCTTCTTTTCCTCCATTAGACAGATCTATCAATTAAGTTCTCTTCTTTCCAGGGACCAAACACATCTCTTTTCATAAAAATAATTTTTTAATTAAAACATCTTTACTGGGGATGATTACATGTGTTTTTCTTTCTTATCAGCCTTTGCATATTCTTTTAGGACCTGATCAAAGCTTCAGCTTTCCAAGGAAGCAGCAAGAATGTATCTTCTAACCCAATATCCTCAAGATTGGGAAGAGTGTCCAGAGTCAGTAAGAGAGGCTTAGCCAGTGCAGAAGCCTGGGTGTTCCACTAACCACTGAGCCTCACCAATCTAGAGACCCAGCAAGCATTTGGTTAATCTGATCCACATAGATGGATGGGTTTGATAATTCAAGCTAAGAACCTCCTGCTCTGGTTCTAGAACTCTCTGAGGACAGTAACTGCTTCTGGTTCTTTAGAGAAATTTCAGGAGAAGCCTGAGGATAAAGAAGGGATGGAATGGAAGGAGTGAATGAAGAGGCAGGCTAAAAGCCCTTGGCTTGTTTTTTTGGCATCTGGAAAGCATGCTACAGCAGTGGTTCTCTGCAAGATAAGAGCTGGGACACAAACGAGAATTTTATGCAGGCAGGGCAGGGACTCCTACATGCCCCTGATGCATAGGCATCCCACCCTCCCAATGAGAACCACCACTCTGTGGTATTGTGACTCCATATCCAAGAGTCAAAATTCTTTATCCTTTTCTTAAACTGTTCATCTCATGAACAGATGAGTCCAGGGTAGAGTGTCCAGGGTTGTGAACCAATTCACTTTCTTAGAACAAGAGTGAAAAGATATCTCCATCCACCCAAATTTGCAGTTGATCTTTCCAATTGATTTGGAGAGTTTCAGTGGGAAACTAAATGCCTGAATTACTGGTTAATGTATTGTTTGTGTTCCACTTGCTCCCACAAAAGACTCAAAAGAACTTACAATAAAAACACACATGGTAGTTTGGGAAGACTGCAATAAAGATAAGAAAGATATTGGGTATTATGTGGACAAAGAGGATCATTGTTTCATTTACTAAGGAAGAGAGTTGCTTTAATCAGGAGCTTTGAGCTTCCTGAGATGGGGGTAAAAGTGAAACCTCGTGGGTCCTTTAGAACCTTATTGATCAAAAAATGTTTTATCAAGGGAGATAAGCTTTAAAAGATCAATAAATGTAGACACAACTGATTCTTTTAAATGTTGGCATATTCTATAGTACGGATGACTCATAATTTATTCAGTCACCTATTGATGGCTTTCAAGTTGTTTCAAGTTTTGCTTATTTTTTCTTTCTGGATCACTTGAGTAATACTTCAATATCTACAATGCGTTATCAAAAGAGAAAAGCTAGAAGCAGACACATTTATTGACTCCATTTTTAAACAATGGACATAAAAAATTTTACATATATGTATATGTGTTTGTACATGTTTGTTTGGCCTGTAGAAATATGTGAAAGGAAACACCAAGATTGCCAATATTTGCTATCAAGTAGAATTAGGTTCGATCATAAGCAACAGAGACTAGAACAACAGGTGATACAAACAAGATAGAAGCTCATTTCTCCATATGACAAAGAAGCCTAGAGCCAGGCAGTCCAGTATAGTGGCTCTGCAAAGTCACCAGGGACAGGGCTTCTTCCGGGTCACCACTGCAAAGTGCCATGATATAGCCCTCATCCTCATGGCCTGGCTATTTTCCTCAGGGTCCAAGATGGTTGCTAGAGTCCAGCCATCATATTGACATTCAAGGAAGCAAGAAGGAGGAAAAGTTGTTAGAAAGAAAGGCTCGCTTTTAAAGGAGGGCTCTGAGAAGTCCCATGTGACAATTCCACTTACATTTCATTGGCCAGAACTTAGAAAGATGACCATATGATATTGCAAAGGAAGCTAGGAAATGTAGTCTTTTATTTGGGAAGCAATGTACCAGCTAAAAATATGGGGCTTGTTAAACTAAGATGAAGAGTCAGAATGGATACTGAGAAGTCTTCAGCAATCTCTACAATACTTAATAGTTAATTTGAAGTATGAATAAGGAAGTCACATTGTCAGAGAAGGGAGGAATGGAGAGGCAAGCAGGTGGAAATGGTTAAACTTTTTTCTCTATATATGTGTTACTTTGTATTACTTCATTAGTTGTACTGAGTAATATTTTTAAAGTAACTTTGGTAAAGTTTAAAATTTTTTTAATGTTTTAATTTTATATTTTAATTTTTGTTGGTACACACTAGGTGGATATATTTATGGGGTACATGAGATGTTTTGATACAAGCGTGCAATGAATAATAATCACATCATGGAGAATGAGGTATCCTTCACCTCAAGCGCTTATCCTTTGTGCAGCAAACAGTCTAATTATATTCTTTTAGATATTTTTAATTGTTCAATTAAGTTATTATTGGACTATGGTCACTTTGTTGTGCTATCAAATACTAGGTCTTACTTATTCTTTCTAATTTTTGTGTCCATTAACCATCCCCACCTCCCCATGCCCCACCACACCTCTACTCTTTCCAACCTCTAGTAACCATCCTTCTACTCTCCATAAGTTCAATTGTTTTGATTTTTAGGTCCTACAAATAAGTGAAAATATGCAATGTTTGTCTTTTTGTGCCTGGCTTATTTCACTTAACATAATGATCTCCAGTTACATCCATGTTGTTGCAAATAACAGAATCACATTCTTTTTTATGGCTGAATAGTACTCCACTGTGTAGGAATATGACATTTTCTTTACCCATTCATCTGTTGATGGACTCTTAGGTTGTTTCAAAATCTTGGCTATTGTGAGTAGTGCTGCAACAAATATGGGAGTGCAGATATCTCTTTGATATAATGATTTACTTTCTTTTAGTTATATAGCCAGCAGTGGGATTGCTGAGTCATATGGTAGCTCCATTTCTACATAGTGGTGGTACTAATTTACATTCCCACCAACAGTATGTGAGAGTTCCCTTTTCTCTACATCCTCTGTAGCAGTTGTCTTTTGGATACAAGCCATTTTAACTGGGGTAACATGATATCTCATTGTAGTTTTGATTTGCATTTCTCTGATGATCAATGATGTTGAGCACCTTTTCATGGGCCTGTTTGCCATTTGAAGTATCTATTTGAATCTTTTGTTCATTTTTTATCGCATTATTAGAGTTTTTTTCTTGTAGAGTTGTTTGACCTCCTTATATACTCTGGTTACTAATCCCTTGTCAGATGGGTAGTTTGCAAATATTTTCTCCTATTCTGTGGGTTGTCTCTTCACTTTGTTGATTGTATCCTTTGCAGTGCAAAAGCTTTTAAACTTGATGTGATCCCATTTGTCCATTTTTGCTTTGATTGCCTGTGCTTATGGGGTATTGCTCAAGAAATTTTTGCACAGACCAATGTTCTAGAGAGTTTCCCCCAATGTTTTCCTGTAGTAGTTTCATAGTTTGAAGCATTAGGTATAAGTCATCTGCCAATATTGATTTGACTTCTGTATATGGTGAGACATACGGGATCTAGTTTCATTCTTCTGCATATGGATATCCATATGTTCCCCAGTATATGTTCTTGCTACCTTTGTTGAAAATGAGTTCACTATAAGCATGTGGATTTGTTTCTGGGTTGTCTATTCTGTTCATATGGTCCATATGTCTTCTTTTATGCCAGTACCATGCTGTTTTGGTTACTGTAGCTCTGTAGTATAATTTGAAGTCAGGTAATGTGATTCCTCCAGTTTTGTTCTTTTTGCTTAGGATAATTTTTGCCATTTTGGGT